>NC_057808.1:561041232-561362706 GCF_018294505.1 Triticum aestivum
GTGAGAGTCACTGTTTTGCTTCCGCGAGAGGCACGGTTGTGCTTTCGCGAGAGTCACGGCCGTGCCTCTCGGAAAGGGAAAAAAATACGTGTTTTCTGTTTTTTTTTCTTTCGCGAGGGTTATGATTTTGCTTTCGCCAGAGGCACGGTTGTGCTTTCGCGAGAGTCACAGGCGTGCCTCTTTCGGAAAGGAAAAAATGTGTTTTCTGTTTTTTTTTCTTTCACGAGAGTCACGGTTTTGCTTCCACGAGAGGCACGGTTGTAATTTCGCGAGAGGCACGGGCGTGCCTCTTTCGGAAAGGGAAAAAAACAGTGCTCTCGGTTTGGTTTTTTCGTCCTTTTTTTGTTTGGTTTTTTTCATGAAAAAAAAGTTCGTCAAAACCTATCAACATGGGATCTAGTTTTGACGATCTCGACGCGAGGAATCGAATGGTGAAAACGGTTTGAGATTTGGACGCACGGTTTAAGAGATAAAACATTTTGAATAAACGGATCTACGAAAAAAGGGAAAACTCCCAGGTTATGACAAGTGGCGCGCTGCATGTGCGCCACTTGTCGTGACCTGGGAGGGTGGAGTGTTCTTTGCAACGAGTACTCTTTAATTAGTGATTTCGGTTGATTTTACAATAATGTCCTTACAAAATAACACAACAAACCCTAAATACAAAATCTAAATTACAATTGGATCCTCGAAAGACCCCAACGATGCTCGTGAGCATGACCGGAACAAGGGCGCGGGCTCGAGCTCCGACAGCCTTTAGAGCTTCACGCGGGGCCGGCGTTAGAGGCAGCGCGAGGCGGCCGGAGCGCTCCTAGGTGCCCTATTGTGGCACCGGCGCTCGAGGCAGGGCAGGACGCCCTGTTGCGAAGGCCAGTGCTCGAGGCGTGGTGGCCAACACTCAAGGCAGGAGTACGACGGCATGTTGTGGAGGCCGGCGCTCGAGGCGGGGTGGCCGGAATCAAGCTCGGGAGGCGGCGCCGCCGGTGGCGGAAGCAGCTGACATGCAATTTCGCTCCCTCCAAGATAGAGGAAAGAGATAAATGCATGGGTGGTACATGAAGTTGCATAGGATGTACAGTTTGGTACCACAAGTTGAAAAAATACAGAAAATTAATGCCCGAACTTGTCTCGGTGTGCATATACGGTTCAATTCTGGCTGTAGTTGTATATGCTGCTCGCGTGGCGCCGGGCCCACCTATCAGGAAACAGTACGTAGAGAAAATTTAGGAAAAACAGTACATATTACGGTTCGAACATGCGACCAACTGCTCCAAACCTTGCTTTTCTAGCCACAAAACCAATAAGACTCTGTTGACCTTTTAGGATAACCTTTTTTAGACATTCATTTACAATAAGTTTTTTTATGAGACAAATTCATTTACGCTAACTAACTCTAATCAACCTTTTTTGAGAATAAACACACACAAACTCTAATCAGTTTTTTAGGGGAACTAACTCTAATCACCTTTTTTGAGAATAAACAAACACACACACACACATGGGGCTTATATGGGCTGCAATCACTGCGGCCCATTTTCATATGTTAGATTCTTTTCCTTTTATGGAATTTTGTGAAACTATGTAAATTAATCACAGTAAAATAACAGAGATAGAATATTCGTGTATTATAATATTTTAAATACAAATAAAATAACTTATTTCAAAGAATGTTCATGTAACACTAAAATATGTTAATGTATTACTTGAAAAACAAATTATAATAAAAATATTTTTTATGAATTATCATAATATTTTTATAACTAAAAAAATGAATATATATTTAATAAAATATAAGTACAGTTTAAAAATATATATTTGATCAAATGTTCACCTAATTTTGGAAAGTCTTCATGTTTTTAATTCATATATAGGATATACAAAGTGTTATATTGTTTTAAAAAGTGTTCACATTATTTTATGAAGTTTGTGTATTTGCAAAAATATTTATTTATTATTAGACAATAATAAACAATAAGATTTATGGAAAATTATATACAAGCCTATTTAATACTAGACTGCAGGTTCTCAAATGAAAACTCTTAAATATTATTTTAAAATATATTAACGTTTTTATACTTCTTAAATACCACTTTAGTTATTTGAATACTTTTAAAATACTATTTTATTTTTTATTAAATGTATTACAGACATTATGTTATGAGTTTTTATTAAACATGTCAACCCTTTTTCATGAAACCCTCTATAATATATGAATAAGAATATTTGAACTTTGTCTTTTAATGTGAGTATGATTTACGTTTTTTTAAATCCAAAAAAAGAAAAAAACTAACATATGAAAAACCGGTCGCATTGACTGCCACCCATTTTAAGTCCCCTGCGCGTGTTGGTCACTACTCCATCTATACCAAAATACTTGTAGTTCGTAGTTCCCGAACTACAAGTATTTCGTTATAGAGGGAGTAGATGTTAGACAACGAACTCAAAATTGGTCAGGTGGGCATAGCTCGATAGGTTTGGGAGGTCGCGGGATCGAGTCGCGTTGGCACTATTTTTCATATGAATTATCCCTTTCGTACTGTTCCTGACAGGTGGGGCCCAACGGTCATAGGTTTTTTTACAAGATTTGCTATTAATTTAGGGGGTTTCTGCAAAAAAGCGCCGCCCCAACTCATCCTAGTCACTGACAGTGGGCCCGGTGCCACGCTGTCATGCCACGCTATCGTCATATATGGCTTCATCCGAGAATTGAACCGTATATGCACACTGAGACAAGTTTCACCATCAGTTTTTCGTATTTTTCAACTTGTGGCACAAAAGTGCACATGTTGTGCAACTTCTATTTTACGGGGCAGGTGGATATAGCGGCTCCGCTGAAGATACTCTTAAGATAAGAAACACTACAAGTGATCCCTTGCTTGTAAAAAAATGTAACCGTGGTCTCAGAGCATCTCCAGCCGCGCCCCCAACAGCCCCCCAAGGCGATTTTTCCGTGTCGGTGGGCGAAAATCGACCCAGTCGCGCCCCAGGAGCCGGTTTTTCGCCGGTTTGAGCCGAAACTGGCGCCGGCGGACCCAGGCCGTACCCGGCGCACTGGGGGCGCCGGGGCGAGTGGTTTTGGCGCGAACGGAGATGGGCCCGCCGAGTCAGCGAGACGCCGCTTCGTCGCCCACATCGCCTCGGTTCTCGCGGGAATCAATGCGAAGATTGCCGCGCTACCGTGCCGGTCAGCCTCCATTGATGCCTCATGGGCAGCGCAGTGAAGGCGCCGCGACGCGCGTCCCGCCCTCTGCCGCCACGCGTCGCTCGGCAGGCAGCCTTTCGCCGCCCCGGTGCGGCTATAAAAGACGACATCCCCGTCAGTGGACGCCACAACTCTCATTTCCTCCCTCTCCGGCGCACAAAGCAACACTCTCCCCGCTCTCCGGCACACAAAGCAGCACCCTCTCCCCTTCCCGCCGACGAACAAATGGCCGAGAGGTTCTCAGGCGACGGCGCGGCGGCGAACGGCTTCGGCCGCCGCCATCTCCAAGAACCGAAGGCGCGGCTCCTCTATGAGGCCGAGTATCCGGCGCCCCCGACATGTGTGTGCCGGGGGTGGAGGTTGAGCGATGCTACCTCTTGAGCACTGCATTGGTTTTCCCTTGAAGAAGAAAGGGTGATGCAGTAAAGTAGCGTAAGTATTTCCCTCAGTTTTTGAGAACCAAGGTATCAATCCAGTAGGAGACCACGCTCAAGTCCCACGTACCTACACAAACAAATAAGAACCTTGCAACCAACGCGATAAAGGGGTTGTCAATCCCTTCACGGCCACTTGCAAAAGTGAGATCTGATAGAGATGATAAGATAATATTTTTGGTATTTTTATGATAAAGACTAAAAGTAAAGAAAGCAAAATAAACGGTGATAGAAATAACGGTAGATTAATATGATAGAGAATAGACCCGAGGGCCATAGATTTCACTAGTGGCTTCTCTCAAGAGCATAAGTATTATGGTGGGTGAACAAATTACTGTCGAGCAATTGATAGAATTGAGCATAGTTATGAGAATATCTGGGCATGATCATGTATATAGGCATCATGTCCATGACAAGTAGACCGACTCCTGCCTGCATCTACTACTATTACTCCACACATCGACCGCTATCCAGCATGCATCTAGAGTATTAAGTTCATAAGAATAGAGTAACGCATTAAGCAAGATGACATGATGTAGAGGGATAAACTCAAGCAATATGATATAAACCCCATCTTTTTATCCTTGATGGCAACAATACAATATGTGTCGTTTCCCCTTCTGTCACTGGGATCGAGCACCGCATGATTGAACCCAAAGCTAAGCACTTCTCTCATTGCAAGAAAGATCAATCTAGTAGGCCAAACCAAACTGATAATTCGAAGAGATTTGCAAAAATAACAAATCATACATAAAAGAATTCAGAGGAGATTCAAATATTGTTCATAGATAATCTTGATCATAAAACCCATAATTCACCGGATCTCGACAAACACACCGCAAAAGAAGATTACATCGAATAGATCTCCAAGAGAATCGAGGAGAACTTTGTATTGAGATCCAAAGAGAAAGAAGAAGCCATCTAGCTAATAACTATGGACCCGAAGGTCTGAGGTAAACTACTCACACATCATCGGAGAGACTATGGTGTTGAGGTAGCAGTCCTCCGTGATCAATGCCCCCTCCGACGGAGCGCCGGAAAAGGCCCCAAGATGGGATCTCACGGGTATAGAGAGTTGCGGCGGTGGAAATAGGGTTTCGTCCTCTGTTCTGATGTTTCCAGAGTATATGAGTATATATAGGCGAAAGAAGTCGGTCAGGAGAGCCACGAGGGGCCCATGAGGGTGGGGGGCGCCTGTCCCTGCCTCGCGGCCTCCTCGTTGATTGCTTGACGTGCACTCCAAGTCCTCTGGATCACGTTTGTTCCAAAAATCACATTCCCGAAGGTTTCATTCCGTTTGGACTCTGTTTGATATCCCTTTCCTTCGAAACACTGAAATAGGAAAAAAAAACAGCAATTTGGGCTGGGCCTCCGGTTAATAGGTTAGTCCCAAAAATAATATAAAAGTGTATAATAAAGCCCACTGAACATCCAAAACAGACAATATAATAGCATGGAACAATAAAAAATTATAGATACGCAAGCGCCGGCGGTGTCCCGATGCCTGAAGGGGCGGCACGACGGGCCGAGATCGCCCGCATCCGCTCGTCCCTGACGGAGGAGCAGCGGAACGAGCCGCGCTACGCTGCCGACAGCCACACCATGTGGTCCATGTACTTCGCGCGCCGCCGCGAGGAGTAGATTGCCTCCTCCAACGGCGTCATCCCCCGCGAGTGGTGGGGCGTGCCAGGCCGCACCCTCGAGTACTCGCGGCCATCCTTCTCTCGCCGTCGTGGCAGCTCCTGGACGCCGCGGCGAATGGAGCTGGGGTCGTCCTCGTCGTCGGGCTCCGGCTTGCCGGCGTGCCGCCCCGTTAAGCCCGAGCCGGGGGAGACGCCACTCGGGCGCCGCACCCGTAGTGGCGCCCTCGACATCAACAAGGGTGGCCGAAGCCCGAGCGAGGGCTGCTCCCCGTGAAGCCGGAGCACGTCGACATGGTGGCCCCCGACGACGAGTCCGCCCTCAAGTGGGCGAAAGAGGACTATGTCCGCGAGCAGGTGCTCCGTCAGCGCCGGGTGTATGCGGAGCTCCAGGCACGGCGCCGCGGGCGCGAGGAGGACGGCGTCATCGTCCTTGACAGTGACGAGGAGGAAGAGGCCGGGCCGTCCAGCGCCCCACCGCGCCTCGACGACCCTGGCCAGGGCTGCAGCAGGGACGGCGGCAGCACCGGCGAGGCGCGCGACGACGACGACGGCGGCGGCGGCGACTACACCCGCTTCTACAGGCTTCTCGGCATGTAGATGGCGGGCAGTGGATGCGGGCGCAGTGGCTAGGCGTAGTTTGCATGTTTTTATGTTTTTTTACAAATTTCAATGAAATTTTGCCGAGTTTGTGCCAAAATCGCCGAGTATGCAATATTTTGTACAAAATATCGCGGCGACCTGTGGGGCCAAACGGCTGGAGATGCTGTCAGCAAAGCAAAGAACGAGAGAGGAGACGACCTTGGCGGTACATGTTCCTTGCGCCGGCGGTGGTCCCAACTGCCGTGCATCTCCGCGACGGCCTCGTCGCCGACGTGCACCGGCGCCGTGAACCTCAGCGACTGGCCCGCGGGCAGCAATCCGGGCTGCATTATTAAAGAGCCAAGAATCGGTCAGCTCAGGCCGTGATCTCGTCGACCAGCGGTGCGTGCCCGCAGGGTGTTGGGCGGAATGCCCACCTCGAGCTCCACCGTGGTCGAGGTCGCCGGCGGTTGGACTTGGACGAGCGGGAGCGCGAGCCCTTCCAAGGATAATTTTCAGGTAAAGTAAAAAAAAGGTTGCTATTTTGAGGGAGGATAATTCCAAGGAATCAAGCGATTTGCACACGTGTCGATCTGCGGGTCCGGCTTGGCAGCAAAATCCATGGTGCAGCGCGCGCGCCTTATCCTCGCTCGCTCGCTCGCTACAGCAGCCTCCACTCCTCTCCCCTCTCTCCATAACCATATCACTCACTGTCTCACTCAATCAGTCGGCCGCTGTTGCTCCCTGCTCTGCTCTGCTGGAGTAGGAGCATGGGAAGTAGGAGTAGGTAGGTGGTAAAAGGGGAGGGAATCATCATCGCTGATCCCTCATCTAGTGAACACGATCTCCCTCACCAATCAAAACACCTCTGATGAAAACGGATAGGACAGGAGGAGGAGGAGGGCACTGAACCAGACAGACACCTGTGACTGTGAGCTGCTGCTTCTTCTTCTTCTTCCCCGGACATGAATTCCAGCCGGAGCCTGCTCTCGTCGCCGCTCTTCCCCACCTCCTCTCCAAACTTCAGGTCCTCCCCATCCCCCTCCCGCGCATCAGGTATCTTCAGTACTGCTACAAACTTTCCTTGCCTCTCCTTTCTTTCTGGTATCTGTTGGCCTAGCCCTGAGGCTCATCTGTTTTGTGCAGTTCCGATGATACACGACAGCACGGGCAGAGCATCCACGGCGTGCCACTACTCGCCCTCGCTCGTGGCCGAGGAGCAGCAGGCCCATGGCTCTGTGGCTTTGAAGGGCGAGAAGGCCTTGCTGGAGTTCCTGCTGGACATGGTTGGTTGCCCAACACTTCCTCCTTTCATGTGTGGTCAAGAGCTCGTGATGGCTAAAAATATAGAAACACCATTCATTTAAATAAATAAATAAATACTTCTACACTGGACTCTGTCCCATTGCTAGTGCTAGTGCTAATAAATTCTGTCTTGTCTGTCTCAACTAAGGCCTTGGAGCAGCACACGGAAGGGAAGACTTTCAAAGGCGAAGACGGGGCAGAGGGCGAGTTCGAGAGCTATCTGCGAGGCCTGCAGCGGCAAGTCATTTACCAGCAGGCCTTTGGGTAATGACACTCAGTCCCTGTTTCTGCTTACTTGCGCAAATTGATTGTTTTCTGCTTATTCTGACATTAACTGAATCACATTTGATTGGTAGTCAAAAGAACAACTTTACCTCTGCAATCACTTCAACTTCAACGCCATCGGCAAAATCAGTTCCAACTTTGGATCTTAAGACAACCTCGGCAACCTTGATGAAGGAGGTGGCCTTTTTGGCAGATGGATCAAGCCCTTCAACCACCCAGCTGAATGTACCACCAACGCTTGCAACCAGTGTGGAGTCCACCCACCCGTACGAGAAGCTGCTGAGCAATGGGCAAGTGTTTATTCGGTCTACACGGTTGCTCGAGAGGAGATCCAAGAAGCGGAATGTTCCTCAGGCATCAACAAGCAGTACTGATGTTGTGCAGTGCAGTGTTGCTGATTCAAAGAAGAAAGAGAAGCCAAAGAAGTATGGCAGGGTTCTCGGTCCAGATGAACCCTTCAGGTTGTTCCTACGAGACCGCGAGACGACAGAGTTCTTGACGGCAAAGGAAGAGAGACACCTGTTCAGTCAAATACAGGCATGTTCTTTTCAACTTCTACAACACCTTATACCATTGTATCCTTTCCTTGATGCCCAGATGAGATGCAGATATTTCAGCTTGCTAATTCAAGGATACGATGACTTTCCATGCACAGAACCTTATGAAACTAGAGGAGGCTCAGCGTAGGCTAGAAGCACAGTGTGGCCGCGAGCCGACGCTTCCGGAGTGGGCTCAGGCCGTAGGAATGAGCTGCAAGGAACTGCAGTCGTCCATACACATGGGAAGGCGCTGCAGGGAGAAGATGGCCCGCTCCAACTTCCGCCTTGTGATACACGTAGCTAGGAAATACCAGGGATATGGCCTTGACATTGAGGACCTAGTTCAGGTTAATTTCACTCTTTACATTTTTTTCCCCAGAAAGGAGGATCAACTCATTACTGCAAAACCTATGCATGCCAATATCCTGTTGTAAATGTTTCTTTCCTGTCCTTGATTTCAGGACGGATGCTGTGGGTTGATGAAAACCTTCGAGAAATTCAATCCAAGCAAGGGATGCAGGTTCCCCACGTATGCGTACTGGTGGATACGCCAAGCGATCAAAAAGTCTATCTTCAAGCATTCGAGACTGATTCGGTTGCCGGTATGACCTGAACTCAGTTCACCTTGATCTTCTAGTCTTACCATCCATGTTCGAGAGGGGACAGGTTCATTTTAGTTTGGCATAACTAATTCCTGAAAATTACAGATTTCCAGATGCAATGGTGTGACCTTTGTGTTTCTTGTGCAGGAGAGTGTGTATGCACGTCTGAAAAAGGTGGGGAAAGCAAGGCTGGAGTGCATCTTAGAAGGGGAGCAGCCTACTAACCAAAATGTAGCTAGGCGTGCGGGCATCACGATCGAGAAGCTGGCGAAACTCAAAGCGAAGACCAGAAAGCCACGATCAATGCAGGATCAAGTCTGGTCCAACGACGCTGTCACCTTCCAGGTACTAGCAACAAAACACTATGTATAAAACATACTGCAGATCGTTCCAGGACTGAATCGATTGAGCTATGATCTTTTCGCCGGTCAGATAAACAAGAACTGAGCTGTCCTGTGATAATCTATTGACGCTGCTGCAGGAGATCACGGAGGACCCGAACATCGATCCGCCGGACCTGGTGGTGGACAGGATTATGATGAGGCAGCAGGTGCGCGAGTTCCTGGGCATCCTGACCACGAGGGAGAAGGAGATCATCGAGCACCGGTTCGGGATCTACGACGGCGAGCCCAAGACGCTCCACGTGATCGGGGACATGTACGGCCTGTCCAAGGAGCGGATCCGGCAGCTCCAGAACCGGGCGCTGGACAAGCTCAAGAGGAGCGTGTCCACGCAGGGGTTCCACGTCTACTTGGACCTGCTGACCTCCAACGGCTAGCTAGGCAGCGCCTCGTTTGCTCTCGGCTCAATTGTTCATTCATACAAAAGGGAACACACATGTATGTATGTATGTATGTATGTAGCCTAAGAAGCTAGAACCCCACTGACATGTGCAAGCCTCCTAGCTAGAGCTGAAGCAGAAAACACACAACACACACTTTCAGAGTTTCAGTGCCATGTTTTTTTGCAGAGTGTAAGTAATTAAAAATTTCGCAGCAAATTAAGATGGTGGTACATACTACATACATACTGATACTGCAATTAATTTATTGCAACCAAGTACGTATGCCACTTGTTTTCCCGGGTCATCAGGTACTAAAATGAACCTTAAGATTGTTTCAAAAAAAGAAATTGTCACTAGCACATTGGTTTCATGCACCTAGGACTTGGACTGCAGCCAAGTGAAGTCTGTTGAGTATGCCCTGTGAGCTGTGAGTCTGGCTAGATACAGCCTTTTGTCTTTTGAAGACGGCAGCTGATCATACCCATGATAGGACCATCACCGTGTTTTGTCCAATGACACACTCTCACCTTTTCAGTCTTTGTGTGTCTCAGGATCCCTTTGATCCCTGCAGACCTGCTACGGTTGGGGCTCCGTTGATTAGGGCCTCATTCGGTTTGGAGGAATTCTATAAGAAAAACGTAGGAACAATATAGATGCATTCGGTTTGTATGAAACGCGTACGGAAATTTCATAGGAATACTATTCATTTCCTGTGTTTTTGGAGGAATCTACACATCCACACAAAGCTAATTTTGTGCGTACGAACGAGGCAAGACAATTTCTTAGGTTGGCAAGTGCCATCCTATCAAATTCCTATACTACTCTTAATTCCTACGTTTTGATTTCTCCAAACCGAATGAGGCCTAGATTTCTAGAGGATTTAATTTTTTCCTTTATAGTCTGTTTGATTTGTAGGATTGGAACCCTTATGGAAATTTCAAACAGCTGCTTTGCACTCCATTTTGAATAAAAAAATTCATCCACTCAAACCTTTTTTTTTTATGGTTCCTTTATTTTTCTTGTGGCATCAAACACTTCCTAATCCTATAAGATTCAAGTGGAGATGCCTTTCTAATCTTGTCTTTTTTTAATTCATGTGAATCAAATTTGACCATGGCGTCTGTGGATGTGCTCTCAGATATCCAGAGGTACTCGTCCCATGAATCTGCAGTCGTGCCATATGCAAGTACTCGCAAAGCGGCTGTGTATTTTTGGTAATTAGAGAATCCAATTCTTCGAAGGGCATCCTTCTTTAGGATGAAGAAGTAATCGTAGGTCTTAACGCCGTTGTAGACGCGTTCGAACACATTTTCGGTATCCGAAAGCGCCGACGAAAACTATCCGCAAATTAAGGCATGGGGGGCAAAGCAGTCGTCCCTCAGTGTCAAATGCCCCACGCCATGTTCCGATTCAGCACTCGATCACCTTGATTGATCCCTGGAAACTGAGAACATGCTCTTCCGCATGCTCTGCATCTGCAAGGACATAATCCTCCTCGTC
Source organism: Triticum aestivum (assembly GCF_018294505.1). Taxonomy (NCBI): domain Eukaryota; kingdom Viridiplantae; phylum Streptophyta; class Magnoliopsida; order Poales; family Poaceae; genus Triticum; species Triticum aestivum. The sequence goes on from NC_057808.1 coordinate 561,052,106, forward strand.
GGACGACTCAACGTAGTGCTTGCAGAGGTACTCCATGTACAAATCCATTGCTTCAAAGAAGGGAGAAAATGTTGCAAAAAATTTAGCACGGCATTTCACTAAACATTTGCCTACCGCCGAGCATGGTGACCCCATAGACGGCATCCACAGCGGCGGATGGGAAGCAGGTCAACATGCCCGTGCCGCCACGACGCTCGCTGACGTGGATGAGTGACACCTAGGGCCAAAAAATACATCAAAACTTAAAGGATTTGACAAAAATGGAAGGGCAAAGGAGATTACCTTCCTCTTTGTTTTGCATTCAAGATCTGTAAAAAACGATGCCCAAACGGAGGAGACGGACAGGAGGAGAGAGGTGCAAGCTCTCTGTTTTGAGACGAACTGGTGGAAAGGATGGGTGGCCCACCCGCCGCCCCATCGGCCACTTACCTCCCAAGGGCCTACCGCCATCGACCATGGCGGTAGGGGTATAAAGAGGTACTGCCACGACCCCTGACGGTAACACTTGTCCATGCCAGCTAGCGCCTTGACGACGCAGGCACATTGACCTGCTTCCTACCGCAATTGACCACGACCGTAGATAGTGGTATCCTACCGCGAGGGACGAGGCCGGTCGCAAAAATGTCAAATCCGTTTTTTTTAATAGTGCTAAACTTTGGCACAATGGTGAGAACAGTGATTTTGGCCCCGTAGAGGTAGAGGTGCTTCCTCAGCTTTACCCCTGGATTTGTGAGGGAATTACCCACCTTTGCCACCGCAAAAATCTGAATCGGCACCCCCGATGCGCAGCGCCACCGATCTCGCGATTTAGGGTTTGCTGGCGCCGCCGGCCACCGGCGCGGCCCCTCGTCAACCACCGCCACAGCCCACCGCAGGAGCCCCACCCACGCCCGCCTCCTCTTCTGTCTTCTCCGGCCGCCGCCCAGCTGCTCTCCACCGGCGCGGCCCCTCGTCGACCACCGCCAACGGCCAACGCAGGAGCTTCGCCGCCCCCGGATCCGCCTCGAGCAGCAGGAGCTCCACCTCTGCCCGCATCCGCCATCCCCATCCACCTCGAGCAGCGGTAGCACGCCTTGAGGCTGCTCTTCCCGTCTCCCCTGTAACCGGAGGTAAAAAGCAAACTTGCATATGCTCTTCTTATGTTTCTACTAATTCTTATGAATAAATCCCAGCATGAAAAACCTATGTGTAGATTCATATGATGCATAACTTGTGTGTGTGTGTGTGTGTCCTCAACATGCATTATTTCCTGGTTATGTTGATACACAGCAGCTTGTGTGTGAAACATGTACTGCTATTACTTCCTGGCTATGTTTTTAAGGCGACGCTTCGCTTTAAGGCGCTGGGGGGGCGCCTCGACGCCTAGGCGACGCCTAGGCGCCTAAAACGGGCATATTTGCAAAGCGCTGGGGGGGCGCCTCGACGCCTAGGCGTCGCCTTACGGACGCCTTAAAAAAAACATAGCTTCCTGGTTATGGCAGCAGTGAAGTGTGTGACAATTTACCTTTTATACATGCTTGATTGAAATTTGTGATGTGAAATGGATGAAAAAGGAAAAAGGCAAATTGGGATATGCACACCACATAGCCATTTTATGCCAGTATATGCAAAGATGAGGTTGAAAATCGTAACAGGCCAGGGGGATGTTTGAACCGTAGAGGTTATGATAAAAATCTTGGAGAAAAGTTCTTGGCTAGGACAGGGAAACAAATTTCCAAGACTCGGTTAAAAAACAAATGGGACATGTTGAGGAGACAGTATACACAATTCATGGTGTTGAAAAATGCGGCAACTGGGCTAGGTTGTGATGACGTGAAAGGAACTATTGTAGCCGATGATGATTGGTGGAAGGTTCATCTTAAGGCATGTAGTATCTCGTGAGGCCGGTGACGAGGCGCTCCAAAGACTGACCCGACCCCACCCATCACAGCCCCCACAGATCCGATTCAACAAATCCTCATCCATCACAGCCCCCACAGATCCGATTCAGCAGATCCTCATTGAACGCCCACGCCACCTGCGCCTCTAGTGCCCCGAAGCCGCTAAGCCCACGCCGGCTCCCTGACACCCGCCCCACCGCTCCCTCGCCGTATGCCGCACCCTTCGCCCTCGCCAGTCCCAGCCGTCGCCGGCGGCGGCGAAGAAGACGGCCCAGGCGCCCCTGCGCACCCCGCTCCCCTGCCCGCACATACCACCGAGGGTGAGCTCCACGTCACGCCGGCCGCGACCAGGGCCGGCGAGATCGGCGACGCATCCAGGCAACTCAACGTGAGCTTCCTCCGCCGAGCACTCCTCTCCTCTTCACCAGCCCGCCCTCTTCTCTGATCTCGTCTCCCATCCTTTCACTCACAAACCCTAGATAGGAGATCGGGCCTATCGTTGATTTAACGAGTTTATGCATCATAGGCCGTGGGAACTCCATAAGGGTAAGCATCGTGTGAGATGTCGAAAGGACTAGGGAGTTCGGCAATCTATAGCTTGCTCCCTGTTTCGTGCGTGTCGGTCACTCCCTGTGGGGAGCTCGAATATGTTAACTGCAACCGTTGTTGAAAGCAATTGGATTGTGTTTTTACCCTATAAATAGAAACTTCTTGCTCATTCATCTGTGAGTGGAATGGCGTAACTTCTTAAGGCTTTGGAACTAGAATGGCAGAATACTGGTTGTGGAATTTAAAATGACAATGATAGACTCCCATTGTTGTAGTATTGTTCAATTATCATATCTTGTACTCTGATTTGGAATTAAGAATGACAACCATAGAATCCCACTATTTTCAGATAACTTAGTGTGATCCCATTTCTTTCATCTAGTTTCTTCATTTGTTCTTCTGTTCTATATATGGGATTACATCATTACTCTTTGTATGACAGGCAGCAGACGATGTTGCAGATTTCACCTTGTACTGTACAGGCAGGAACACTGGTGATTTTATAAAGGCAGTATCCTTGCCTTCTACACTGAATATGTGGACCAACATTTTCAAAATTGTAAGTTTAACACCCCCCCCGCGCCCCCGCGCCCCCGCGTGGGTTCTGTTGAATTGTGACCCCATAACTTGTTTTATTGTATTTCATTGTACTGCGAAATGCAAACTCTAGTGTTTCTATTATTGCAACTTGCAAGTTCTCGATGCGTTATACTCCCGACATCCTTTTTATTAGGTGTATTTCCTTTTTACCCCTGTTGATGCCAATTCCAGCCGTCCTGAATTGGAGGATCATTAATTAGCCGCCAGTAATTACCCCTCTAACCTACATTGTATAACCAGGTGCATTTCTGTCCCAAATTATCCTCAAATCAGTGCTTTGGTTACCGTGTTAAAGTTACACCTAATAAAAAGGAACGGATGGAGTATCATCATTTGCGAACGACTTTGTTCTATACCCACCATGATGATGGTGTGAAAAAGTGAACAAAATGTAGTACGGCAACTGCTCTGATGCATTTTTTTCTCGGGCACACAGGAGAGCTGCGCATCATTTCATTAAGAATAAGAAGGAAGAAAATAGTACAAGGAAGAGGGAGAAAAAACCCCTCTCACCCCACACCCAACAACAACACTCAGCATACCCTGAAAGAAACTATTCAGCGCAGTTTGCCCAATAGGGATAATATTTCTGCATGGGTCATTTTTGTGGGATCTTCCACATATTATTTCTCACTGCTATCTTTGCGACTTACAAATGCCCTTTTTTCTCTCTTCAATTTCTGTAATGGTTTTTAGCTTTTTTTTATGAAGTAGAAGTAGAACTTGGAACTGATTGCAAAGTTGGGAAGTTAGGAGAGCTAGTGAACCACCCTCCTCACACATGACAAACTACAGCACAGGAGAGGCATTACCTGCCACACTTCCAAACTGCGAATGGTGTTTCATTTCATATCTGTAGGTTTCTGCTAGAGCTTAAGAGTATGGAAGCGAGATATTTTTGACCTACTTAGTCTGCCACAGCTTGCTATGGGATTAGTCTGTAGATTATTCAGATAGGCTTTCTTTGGTTTAGTCTTAATTCTTATGTATATATTTCGTGCTTGCAGGGGGAGCTTCAGACTGTATCATGGTTCCAATTTCTTCCTGTTGAACCAGATTATAGTGCTACTTCTGATAGAAGGTGTTAATTGTACCCTCCATATGCCGTTTTTGTGCTGTCCTTTAGTTGCTTGTTGCCACTTGTTATTTTTGTTCTGATGCATGCGTTCTTTTTTGTGATCCCTGTTCCTCGTCCAGTTCAAAAGCCGAGCAGAAAGATGCTCTTAATAGCACTGTGCTGTCAGCATATCTTCGCTTGCAGAATGAAGGTTTCTTAAGTACTTGGACAAATTCTTTTGTTGGTCCTTGGGATCCATCTCAAGGAGAGCATAACCCTGGTAATAATCATGTGCACTACCTGCATCCATCTTTCTTTCTACCTACGTCTAGCCTATGCATATTTATGCCAAACTTTTATTTTTGTAACAATGACAGATGAGAAGATCAAGCTCTGGTTGTTTCTTTCTGGCCGTCACTCGTCAGTACCTGAAATGACCCAGCCCGCTGTAGCTAAATTAAGAGGTTGATTGTTGTTGATATTTGTTATTGCATGGAGTCTTAGACTGTCTACTTTGCTTATTTATTTGCTTGTTTCTACTGCTTATTCTGTTTTGCAGTTGTTTCAAGTGGTTTATGGGTGGCTCCAGGCAACTCGGAAGAGGTTGCAGCTGCACTATGTCAGGCCTTAAGAAATTCTTTGGAGAGGTATCATTATACCTGTTATAGTATGAATCTGTAATTTATAATTTGCTGTCTCATTGATGAATTTCCAATCTGACAATTTCTCTTGCACAGAGCACTAAGAGGGCTTTCCTATGCAAGATTTGGTGATGTATTTACAAAATACAACCCCCCTACAAGAAATCAAAACAGCTTTAGGTTCGTGACAAAGTTGCTATGCCTTTATCTATTCATTTTGTATTCTTTGTTAACTAGTTTCTTACAATCTTTGTTCAGCAACTTATGCAACATGTCTGTTAAAGTTCAAATGTCGTGCACTACAATAGATAGTGTATGGTATATTGGGATAGAGTGAAGTTGGTCATTATTCCTGTGTTTGAAGAAATGAAAAGGCCCCTGCCCATCTAGTGATACAAAACTTTGTTTAAACAATAACCGAATTGTCAACATAGGGTTTCAACTTAATAGATTCTTTTTTCTTTCTGCTATAGTGGTTTCGAAAATAGCCGCATCCCTTGTTTTTGCCAATCTGTATATGATGCCGAGAATGTAATGATAATATTCAGATACTTGTTGGCCATTTATCTTGTATACAAGCATTGGAGTGGGGCCTGCATGAATTCGTATCGTCTGACATACTCCCTCCGTCCCAAAATAAGTCTCTCGAGATGACTTAGTAGGCTGACCTTTCTTGACTTCTAGTAATTGTATGATGAACCAGAAGTCCATATCAACTTGCGATAATGTCACAGGCTCGCAATCATTCCTCTTTGATCACGGGTGAAATAAGTAATGACAGTGTGACATGGAGGATACAGATGTGGCTGGCCATGTAGTTTCATTGTTTTCTGTTTGTTTTCCAAGGACAACTTCGCTTTTCTTGATTTCCGTTCCATTTAATTTTGTTATCATTGTGTTATAGGCGAGCACAACCTACAGTAGAATTTGTCTTTGCGGCCACTGAGGAAGCAATCTTTGTGCATGTTATTATATCTGCAAGGTCAGTTCTTATTATGTCCGTCATATCGTTGGCTTTCTTCAGTTTATTTAGTGCCAGTGGTCTTACTTTAAATGGTTTATTCTGTTAGATATATGCGGAACCTATCTAGTGATGATATAGAGAAAGTTCTCACACACACTCCCCGTTCTGTTGGTGAAGGTCTTCCAGGTACTGTTTCATTCACTAATTCTATCTTTACATATCTTGCTGTATTGACATCCTTAGAAAAATCTACCGTCTTATCTGCTGGAAAAAGATAATATATTTGTGCTATTCGCAATTCTGATCTGACATGATTTTCTTGTGGTAGGGGGACTTGGAAAAGTCCTTGGGGTATCTGATTTACAAATAGGGACTGCCCACTGTTTTATCGTACTTTTTAGTTCTTTATAAGGATTAAAGGATGACAAGTGAATCTCATTTAGAGTGGGGAGCCATTCAGTAATATGGTGTTTTTGAAATTTCATCTTTACAAATAGAACTTCACGAGGCGGTATGCTAGCTTATGGCATACATTTTGATTTAGTTTTCCAATTGTTCAACTTTTATCGATGGTCCTTTTGTATCATACTGTTATTTAAAGGGATCCCTTATAGTTAAAAAACATGACTACATTGGTTAGTTTGACAGTTAGAACCTTCTAAGTAATCGCGCTGCTGGTCATAGTTCTGTTCTGTATTTGTCTTAGTCTGTGTGCTATGAGCCTATGACGCTGACAGAATGGGCAGAAGCACAGCCATATAGTGGTTTATATTCTTGGAGTCATCATCATGAATCAGGCTGAAATATAAAATAGTTCTCTAAATAGTTAAACTAACTTCACTGTGCATTCTATTTCTGTGACCAAGCTCATGATAACTTTGCTTTTGTCAGTTTCTTAATCGTTTATGTAAATTATGCTTGCCTTTTTTTGGGATGAAAGTTATGTTTTATATCATGCATATTCAAATTCATGGTCTGTTTAATTGAATGCTGCAGTTATTGTCGCTCCTAGTGGAATGCTGGGTAGGCTTGTTGGCTGTTGCCCAAGTGACCTCGCGAGACAAGTATATTCAAGGTATTTCAGAACTCAAAACTCAAATCGACTTATATGCTAAGCTTTTTTTGGCATTCTATGCCTGTTGATATGACCTCTCACTGATGAGTTAGACACTTAGACCTGCTTGCACCTATTGGGTGTTACCTCACCTGTCAGTGAGATCTTGTGTTTCTTTTAAGGATATTCATATGCAGAGCAGTTGATTATGACACTTAGTTCTCATGGTAACTTTCTGTAAACATTTCAGCAAATTATCGGCACCTAATCTACCAGGTTTCACTCAACCCACCATCTGCCAGCTGAGAGGTCAAAGTTACTATGTTGAAGTTGCCCTTGGCTTTCCACCTGCCTCAACTGGCAAAACTTCTGAATCGGAAAATAATCAGATTAAGAAGGAATTAGATTCAGTGAACGACCCTCATTTAGGTGCTGATGGGCAGCAAAAGTTAGAATCTGCCGATGGCCTTCCAGTTCTTGAAAGGACATTCATATACCCACCTGAGGCTGTTATGGTACCAATGGTCCATCAGGCATTTGTTCGATTTTCTAGTAAAAGGTAATAGTCTTGCTCTAATGATCTTGTTATATTTGGAGAGTGCATGGTTTAAATTATGTTGCCCGCAGAATGTGGTCACAGGACTGTATGGGTAGTTCACCATGTGAGGCTTGGCCATTCTGGAACTTCTCTCCGTCTTCTTACTTCCGGAACAGGTCAGTCTGGCATACATTGTTTTTTTCTATCAATCAATGACTATCTGGAACAGCTCATAAGTCAAAATGTTGGAGACCAACTTCAAATGCTGTTATCTACAATGAACTCTGTAAAATGTTGAAAGAACAGCATTGAAACACTGTTTTGATGTTATCCTATATCTGTAGGAACTAAATAGTGGAATACAAGATCTAAAAAATAACAAGAAAATATTTTTCTTAAGAGGAATACATGAAATTCTGATTTTTTTTTGATATGTTAGACATAGAAACACCCTCCTACTTTCGAGCTAGGTGTGGACATAGAACAAGGTAAATCTTGCCATTTTTCAGAACTTAGAAATTTAAATTGCTGAGCATGCGATTTCTTTAGAACTAGGATAAAATAATTGGAACATAAAGTATGTTGCCTACCACCTTGCTGTAAATTGTAATATCACGTACCCATGTTCCTTACAGTAACTCCTTTCTGGCTTACTCTCATTTGAGGGCCAGAACTTCTCTTGAACTGGAGAAAAACAGCACCAAGGACTGTTTCAGTTGATGCCTAACAGTGTCCTAGCATGCCAAATATTTTTGCCTAACAGGCTAGCTTGTGGCCAAGACAAGTGGAGCCATAACCTAGCTTACCATGACATAACTTATGTTCTTATGACGTCATTTTTGGCATGTCTAGCTGTGGTTATGAGATACTTTTCTAATTTGGCTAAGAAAAGTGTGGCACATTGTTGCAAATTTTGGCTTCCAACCAAACAGGCTGTAAGTGTTGTTTTAAAGGCACTTATTTTGTAATCAAGGCTCTGAAGTCTCAACTGCCACATTCCCGCACAAAAAAAGACCCTAGAAGAATTGGCAGCTAAGTTTATCCAAAAAATTAGAGTTACTGAGGCTCAGTTTGCGGTTGCTAAGCTGTGCTAAGCTGGACTAACTATTTGTTAAGGATCACCATCATCAACAAAGGTGCTTATTTTGTAATCAGGGTTACTGCTTCATTCCGACAAAATAAGAAGACCTAGAAGAATTGTCATCCACTTTTTTGAGGTTCTAACGCTCAGCTTGCGGTTGTTGAACTGTGTGCTAAGCTGGACCAACTCTTTGTTAAGGATTACCATCCACGCAGCACATCCGGAGTCTCTATGCAAAAGAACACGTTTTGTTGCCATGGTTCATTGTACCCAAAAGTTACTTGCAAGAATTACATAGATTCAATCGTGCACATGGATCACAATCTCTGGGTGCAACTAAAGAGTTGATCTGATTATTACATGACATTTTTTCAGTACTTCTTTTAATACATCATGATTGCAAATTTGTTTTGTCTGATTTCTCCTGCATTAATTGTTTTGTTCTGTTAGCAGCTCTTTCTTTGGATCTTCACGTGGACTTGGTGTGAACTCTAATTTTCTAAGACTAAGAAGACAAAGGAATAGCAACTCCAATGGCATGGCTAGTAGTATCAGTAGTGTCAGTAGCACTTCTAATGGAAGTGAGCATGCAGTTGCTGCTAAAGGTGGTGATCTTTTAGCAGATGCTGACTCTGCAGCATGCCGTCAGTCTGATCTGCCATTGAACAATGACATTGCTGGTAGCAAGGTGGTACTGTGTTGTTTTCCTCTTAATTTACAAACTCGTTACATATTGAAATAGTTTTTTTTTCTCAAGAATTGCATTTTAATATATGTTTGTTTGTACAACACTAATTTTTTCCTCTTCTCAGTAGCTGCTAACTTGTAGTGGTAGTACCATGCTTTGCTACATCATTCTTGTGATTAACAGAAGACTGTTATGCCACTATTGACATACGAACATGCTTATCGACTTATTTCTAGTTAGTTATACGCGTGAAATATGAGTCAATTTTTGTGTAAATGAATGATGCTGTAAGTAAAACAATGATCAGCTATGAGTAGTTGCATCCTTTTTTCCTACAGAAAACTAAGTATGTATACTACTGCATAAAATATTTTGTCATCTTCACTCCTCAGTGAGGCTTACACGTGAAATAGAGGCTACGGGAATATGACTTGCTGAACAAATATGTGCATAGTTTATCTTTGGAAGTGCATAACACGCTACGTAGCAAATAATCTAAGCATTGATGGTGATAAAATGGAGCAACATCTTGATAGAAACTGATAATTGAATGCTGGCAGAAATTTCATTACATGGAAGAACACATGCTATACAGTTCATGCCATCTTGTGCATATAATTATTTGCGTAAAACTATCACAACATTAAATTTCATTGCATAGAAGTTTAATTTGTGAGCATATACCAATCTGTTGATGCTAAAATACCACAAAACCAAAATTTCTTGCCACATTACATGCATGAAGTTCTATTCTGGTGAATAATCTCCATATATGCATGTTACACTGTTTGTGTTATTAACTCATTTTGCTATGTTAATGCTTGATAGCATTACCGCACAATCACACTATTGTGTACAATTCTACGTCAACCTTGTGCTGAAGAAGTCTTGACGTTTTGTATTCGTTCAATTAGGTATCCAAGCGCTCTCGTTCTGAAATAACGGAAGTTTCTTCTCATGCTGGCAAAGAAGTTAGGGAAAACATGCAAGGTACAAATGGTCAGGGGGGATGTTCTTGGGGCTGGGGTGAAGAGGGGGTTGTGATGGACATTGATATACTTCTCTCAGAGTTTGGAGATTTTAGTGACTTCTTTCAAGAGGATGAGTTAGATTTTGGTGAGGTAGGTACCCTATCATCCTCATAGTAGTTATTTGTACATGAAGCAAGGTTACAACATTTAGAGAGACTATGCTTGGTCTTGTATGAGAAGCTCTGTGATAATGATGAACTCATTATGCATATGACAGCAATAATATGACTGTTCGGAATCTGTAGTACTTTTGAAATATTTAATTCCGTTAAATACATCACTAGTTGTATTCTGCAACTTAATATATTGTATTGACTTCGTTGCATTTCATGCTCCTGCAATGCTGTGCATTTTTTAACAAAAGGTTGCTATTGTTGCCGCTGCTTGTTTAAGTTTCTAGATTGTAGCCAATAACTTCACTTCTGCTTTCTCGAGCTTTTAGACTGTAATCAAGGGTCATTTATTGACTTACTTACATATTTCATGAGTTGAAACATGTTGCTTTTGATATCACCAAAAGCTTGTGAAAGAATTTTCTCCTACTGTGCAACTTGTTCCTTTTAACCTTCTACCCTGTCTACTAGCCATGAAATGTGGAATTCTCTGCTTGTTGGATCTAAACAATGAGCACAATGCCAAACCCTTCTTTAAGTGTAAATAACATACTACCTTTTCTGGACATGCAAGTAGAAAACTGTATGAAGATGATATTTGTGTTTTAGGATCACTTCTTTCTGACTTACCCGCTATCTATAATCCTGATGTTCCATTTTATGTAGCCTCCAGGTACTGCTGAATCACATGCTTTAGTAACCCCTGCTTCGGAATATGGAGACATGCCATTCATAGATAGTCCATCCGTAGCTATGGATATACCTGAACAAAGACTTTCTCCTGTTGGTTTCACATCTATGGAGGCATTTAACCACCAAACGATGTCACCTATTCAGGATGTTGCTTCTAAAGTTCAGGAGCCTCTCAAAGAAATTGCATCACCTGCAGGGTCCCAGTCCTTAGTATTATCATCTAGTAGATCTGATTTTCTCACCAGAGCTGAAGCTACACTCACGTTTGCACCAGAATATGCAGCTGTTGAAATTTCCAGTTGCGAGACGCCGGCAGCACTGTTTACAAATCCCTACTTGCCCCGATCGAAAAAAAGAGGGAGTTGCGGTTTTAGCTCAAGAGTTTATTCATATGATGTCACACAAAGTTCTAAAGTTGAGTCTGCAAGAGACAAGTCTGAGAAGTCTGATAAACTAACGCCAGCTAATCTTTCACGTGATGTTGGTCGATCGAGCTTATACACACTTGTGCAAGGTAGGAAAAATGAGAGTGAAAAGAGCTTAAACAATGCAGACGAACAATCATGCAAGGGAGAAACATCAAGGCCTGTTTCTGGTGAAACTTCATTTAGCTCTTCTCTGACTATGCAAAAGAAGAGTGATAACATGCTTAATGTTGGGTATTTCCTCCTATCTATGAAGACCGCGCTTGCAACTGAAATTGAATGTATCACATTTCAGGCTGCCATGTGCAGAATAAGGCATACACTAGTGTCTCTGAGAACCAAAGCATCTGCTGAGTTAAAAAGTGCTATGCAGACAGAGAGCAGTAGTAACTCGGATCTTGTCCCCAAATATGACATGAAAAGGAAAGAAAGTATACCAGCTAGGCTGTCTAGTGATGCTGACCATGAAATGTATGATAGGTCCCGATTGGAAAACGTGGGAGTTTGGAGGTCTGTCGTGGTACCTAAAGGGGCAAAACCCCTTGATTCTTTGTCCGCTAAAACATTTTCTGGCACAAGCCCATCTGTACAAAGACAACCTATTGTGGAACTCCTCAGTGCCATGGCTCTGCTAGTTCAGCAATCTACTTCATTTGTTGATATCGCACTTGATATGGATGATGGGGATGGTTCTTTTTTCTGGCTCTCCTTGGATGAGCAGAGGAGACGCGGATTTTCTTGTGATCCTTCTATGGTTCATGCTGGCTGTGGTGGACTATTAGGAACATGTCATTCCAAGGATTGCGCTGGTGTTGATTTAGTTGATCCACTTTCTGCAGAGGTAAAAATCTGGTGCTCTGTTTTTCTTGCCATTTCTACTTATCCATGCATCATGTCTCCATGTCCCTTTCTGGATACAGGTTTCAGAGTCATCCATGATTGGCTTGTTGCAGTCGGATATAAAATCAGCTCTTAAAACAGCGTTTGCAAACATGGATGGCCCATTATCAGTAATTGATTGGTGCAGGGGTCGAAGTAATATAGCAGAATCTGTTGCCATGGGAGATGCATACTCTTTCCATTATACTGGTGATATTCGAGAGTCTTCAAATTCTATACCCATTGGTGGAGATGCAATGAGCCCACCCCAGTCTAGCAGTGATCGAGGTATTCCTGCTGCCATATCTCTCAACTTGTCTTCAACTTCTTTATTATGTTACAAGCATAGTTTTGCCAGAAGGAGCAAGCCATGATTCATCTAGAGGAGACTGAATATCAATGCAGGCACTTCAGAGGAGCATCATAAGGGATATCACCGTGTTAGACCAACCATCGCCGTCCTCCCTTCGCCATCTCTTCTTGTTGGGTAGCAGACTTGTTTCCCTGAAAATATTTATTAAATGAACTAACATTTAATTGTCTGCACGCGTTACTGATGCAAGTACTAAAATTGCAGTTATCAGGATGATTGGTTAAAGACCTCTGCTAGTTGCCTCAAGTTGTGGGAGAAGGCTCCTTTGGAACCTTATGCTTCGGCCAAGCCTGTAAGTTGGCACTGTGGTGGCTTATAGCCAACTTATTTTTATTACCTTTTGATATATCCACTGCCTGAGAGCATATTTGTAGTGTCGTTCTAGATCCATAATAGAATCCGTAAATATTTTTGTAATGTAAGTATTCCATATTATGAGGTCAAACTGTTGCCTTGTGACCATGAGGTCACGGATTCGAGTTCTGGTAACAGCCTCTTGGCGAAATATAGGGAAAGGCTGCGTACAATAGATCCAAAGTGGCCGGACCCTGCGCAAGCGGCAGCTACGTGCACCAGTCTGCCCTTTAAGTATTCCATATCAGGAAATAGCACAACACAACACACCTGCAAAATGGCCCTAAGTTCTGTAGTCATTCTTGAATCTAGATTACTACATGTTTCTTTGTTTTGGTTACTCTGGAAAGAGTTTTACAGTTTTGGGATTCATAAATTTCTCATTTGTCCGCTCTTTCAGGTTACTTACTATGCACTGTGCCCCGATATTGATATGCTTACTTCTGCAGCCACTGATTTTTTCATGCAGCTTGGAACAAGTAAGTGTCTATAACAATGCTTCTTCTCTATAGCTAGCAATGATCAGTGCTAATTAGCGGTAATTAATGTTGATCAGTAAGGTAGGACTCAAATTCATAAACTTAAAATCTTGATAGCTATTGATTATTTTCTACACTTGTGCCTGCAAAGTGTCTATGAATCCAATGAACATCATTGGTTCACTGTGTTGGCTGTATGACAATGAGACATGTATAGAGTTTTAGGCCTAATGCCACCTTTCCTACCTTTGTATTTACTATTTGTGCAAGCTATATGTTTCATTCAGAGGCAATATTTACAGCCAGTCATTATGCTTTTAAGATAACACTTGAACAAATTATATGGCTTCATGGATGCAATATAATTGATTTTGCTCTATTTGATCACAACATTGTAATAGATATAAACATCCAAAATAATATAACAATGTTTTGTCATTACTGGGGTGACTTGTCAATTAGTCATAGTTTAGCAATCTCATAATCTCCATATAATTATTCTAATTCATTGTGTTTCAAAGTTTGTTCTTTACTTTTATCTATTTTGCATTCTTACAGTTTATGAAGTTTGCAAACTGGGTACTCATTCGCCACAACACAGTGGGGGGCAAATAGAACAATCTCCTGGAAAATACCAGCCTTCAGGACTTGTTCTCGTTGAGTGCCCTGATCAATTGAAGTCTAGTGGCAGCCACTCAGTTTCTATCAGTTCAGTAACTGAATACTTTCAGGCTCTTTCAAAAAGTTGGAGTGTGAAAAGTTTTTTATCATCTCTGGCAAGGATAATCAAGGAGATAAAGCTTAATTTGAACATTTCAACAAATCAGAAAGAGAGCAGTAACATACCTTGCACTGTAAGGCCTTTTACCTTTTCTTCCTTCTCCACTTCTTTGATCCAAGGGACTTACAAAACAATAGCCGCATATCTCACTTCTTGTATTGTTCTGTGATGATACTCTGCATGGTTTATAGTCATGTATTCTTCTCATTATTTGCTCTTCTCTGATCAGTATTTATTTTTCCTCTTCTTTTTTATGAGCGCAGAGAAGCCCACTGAAATAAATATTTTAATACATACTTGTACAAAAGGAATTGGCAAACGAGAAATACATATTAGTAGTCAACTTATTGTAGGATGTTTATTTAATCAGATATGATAATTTACTTATCATTGTTGTTTTGTACTACCTCTGTAACTTTTTGTAAGACGACAGTGTCAAAAACGTCTTATATTAAGTTACATAGGCAGTATATGATTTGTTACTTTGTAGACATGTTGCTTCTGTCATTCCCATTCTGTCCAAATACAACTTTCCTATTTTCTTGATCCAACTGAGGCTCTTGTCATGGTATATACCATTATTTGTTTCCTCTTATGACAACTTTTGTAGGACGCCATTATTTTTCTGCACTTGTTACTAATAAATGCCACCATTGCAGTACACTTCACATATATACGTCACCAATTCTTTTGGAGATACTCCCTCCGTTCCTAAATATAAGTCTTTTTAGAGATTTCACTATGGACTATTCCCTCCGTTCCAAAATAGATGACCCAACTTTGTACTAACTTTGTACTAAAGTTAGTATAAAGTTGAGTCATCTATTTTAGAACGGAGGGAGTACATACGGAGTAAAATGGGTGAATCTACACTCTAAAATATGTCTATATACATCCGTATGTAGTTTGTAGTGGAATCTCTAAGACTTGTATTTAGGAACGGAGGGAGTATATATTAACTCAATTTTTAAGTTTTTGGATGCAGAAATGATCCAATCGTTCATTTCTATTCACTTGTATTTACAAAAAAAAGATCACATGCTCGGGACTTCTAATCATTCAGTTATATGCATGATGGCCTCTAGGTGGATGAATTGATATTTCTTTCATGCTTTGCCTGGAGCAGTGCTGTGCCACAAAAAAAAACTTTGAGTTGGTATTTCCCCCCAAATCACAATGCTAATCTATTTTAACACCCATGGTCCATTATGTATGCAGGTAGTTTATGTGGTCTGCCCATTTCCTGAACCATCTGCAGTCCTACAGACACTGGTAGAAAGTTCTGTTGCCCTTGGGTCTATCTTATCATCAGAGAGAGAAAGGAAATCATTCCTATATGCTCAGGTCGCCAAAGCTCTAAACAGCAGTGCTTCTGCTGATGAAGCATCAGCATCCAATGTTGTAATGCTCTCTGGGTTCAGTATACCGAAGCTTGTCTTGCAGATTGTTACTGTTGAAACTTTACTGAGACTCCATAAACCAAATGAGCTTGCTGCCTTCAAGGACATAGCTTTCACTGTGTACAATAAGGCTCGACGGATCCCACGGTTTGTTTCTACGAGTGACATGTTCCAGTCACCTACTTATATGAGTAGGTCTCAGTCGGCGATGATGCATACTGCATCTCCTGGTCCTACCCTTTGGAAAGAATGTCTAGCTCCTCGGATGTCTGGACAAACTCTCTCTAGAGAAACAGAGTTTGATGCATCCATGAGGTCAGTATCATGGGACAACTCATGGCAACCTGGCCGTGCTGTAGGATTGCCTGATCCAAGCAAAATCCCAGAATTATGCGCTCAAGATGACAGGAAGTATGCCTTTGAGCCTCTTTTCATTCTGGCAGAGCCTGGGGCTGTTGATTACAATGATACAATGGAATCTTCAAGATTTGGAGTTGATGCAAGTAGCAGCAGGGTTTACAGCTCAATTTCAGGTGGCACTGATAGTGGAGCAAGCCCGCTACTTGAAGGGTCTGAGAATGACAGTGCTATGAGTCTTCATTGCTGTTATGGCTGGACTGAGGACTGGCGATGGTTAGTATGCATCTGGACAGATTCTAGAGGAGAGTTATTAGACAGCTTAATATTTCCTTTTGGTGGTATTAGTAGCCGCCAAGACACTACAGTTCTCCAAAGCCTATTCATTCAAATTCTGCAGCAGGGTTGTCAAATAATGTCGTCTTCACCAGAGGCTAGCAATATGAGATCAAGAGATGTAGTAATAACCCGTATTGGAGGTTTCCTTGAACTTGAAATCCAGGGTACTAATCAATTTGATCATTAACTCTGTATTTTTCACTTGATAGGCCATATCTATGTGTTTGTAATGTCAATGAATTGTTTATGCAGAATGGCAAAAGGCAATATACTCTTTTGGTGGCAACGAGGTAAAGAAGTGGCCTGTGCAGCTACGGCGATCTATACCTGATGGTATTCCGTCAAATTCTAATGGACCAACACTCGAGCAACAAGATATGGGCTTAATCCAGGACAGAAACATGCCTTCCTCACCAAGTACGTTATACAGCCCCCATCCAAAATCTAGCTTCACGAAAGGTCAGCCAGGCAACAAAAAGCAGATCCTAGCGGAACAAACTGGAATCGAAGGTTCAAGGGGTTCACTGCACTTAGTTCGTAGCATCAGTTTGGTTGCAGTTTCGCAAGATAGCTCACTGCATCTTGCATGCCAAGCGGATCTGCTGGCGACAAGGCCTACTTCTGGTAAGTACTGTCTGTCTGTGTATGTTACTGCATGTTATTATTATCTCCACCTACAAGTGAGTACTTTATTTAATGTGGGGATTTATAAAGTAAATGATCATCACTAAAGGATACAAATACATTCATGATTATCTGTTTTGAATCTTGATCGGGCTAAGTGTCATTACTAATGTGGGGATTTATATGATTATTTGTCAAGTAAAGGATCATGCTTTTAAGGAAATCCATCCATAGTTAAGGACAGTGTCATTACTATTTACTAATGTTCCTTTCCCGTCTCTTACAGGTGAAGGGAATCAAAGCAGCAGCACTGGGGCATCTAGTTACTTAGACGGGTTTGCCCCAGTCAAATCCATAGGGTCAATGTCTGCATCGTATCTTCTGGTTCCATCACCAAGTATGCGATATCTTTCCCCTGCAACACTACAGCTTCCAACTTGCCTTACATCGGAATCCCCACCACTTGCCCACCTATTGCACAGCAAAGGGACAGCAACTCCCTTGGCAATGGGTTATGTCGTCTCCAAAGCTGTCCCACCAGTAAGAAAGCAACCCACCAAGGAGGACAGCAGGCACTCGGTTCTCTCTGTTAGCATTGTCGATTACTACGGAGGCACTGTCCAAGACAAGATGAGCAGAGGGAGCAAGCAGGCTGCAAGGCATGAAACATCAGCCCGTGATTACGTAACTGACATGCACAATGTGCTGGAAGCGGTGGCTGCCGAGCTCCACGCCCTTTCGTGGATGACAGTGAGCCCGGTGTACATGGAAAGGCGCAGCGCGCTCCCCTTCCACTGTGATATGGTTCTGAGGTTGAGGAGACTTCTCCACTACGCCGATCGACATCTCTCTCAGCCAACAGACAAGGGAGATGTTAGCTAGCTTAGAGAGGTGATCGCTAATTCGCATGATCGAAACTATAGCTGTTTGTTTTACAAGGGCTAGATGCTGCTTAAACCTAAGTGTCTGTCTCTGTTGTATCTAGATTAGGTAGGTAGGCAGGTGAAGAGTGCGTTGATGAGCTGGCCTAGCCCGGTTTTGCTTTGATAGCAAGAGTGCTAATTTCTTGGGTTGAGGATGTGTGTAATAGCAATACCTCTCCCTGGAATGTAATCGTTGTAACATTGTAGAAGGTAACTCAGTCGTATTTGTCGTTCATCGGCTTGAGGTTTCATGTTGCTGCTGACACCTTTATTTTTCAATTTTTGCGTGTTAAGGCGTTGGAGATGCCCTAAGTAAGTGGCAGCTGCAGGAGCTACTGGAATCTCTCACTAACTCACTCTAGCTCCTCGAGTGTGAATGAAGGAGGGCAGGGAGAAATCCGTTAAGAACTTAAGATGAGAAGCTTCTCTTTTCTTTCTTTTGTCCCGGTAATACCCCTTTCCAGTGCTTCTGAAAAGCGATGCTCCAAATTGCTTCAGAAAATAACACTTTTGGAGCATCGATTTTGTTTGTTTTGCCATGTTTTCCGTGAATGTCATCGAAACTTTACAGGCTATGAAAACATTTGTCAATTTTGTTATATAAACAACCTATTCAGAATTTTTGAATCTGTTATTTATTTATTGATTTATTGATTTTACTGTTCACTAGAGTTCACATGAGCTCGAGCTTAGCTCAACCGCATCTTGTCCTTAAGGGCTAATTAACCTAGAATTGGAGCTGAGAAACACATAAGATCTTCTTTTTTACTGCCTGGCCGTGTAAGTAAAATTTCCTTGGCAGCAATTGCAAGCTGTTGGTACATACATACATACGCATGTTGCAGCTTTCTTATAAACCAAGCACATAGTATTTCACATGCCTTCTTGGCTGGTCAGGTCAGGTACAACTGTATGCATGCAAGCCTTACCAGATAGGCAGTGGGTGGTCCTTGGTTTGTCACTAGCACACACTGGTTGGATGCATCCTTGGTTTGTTGTACTGCAGCCAAGTGAAGTTTGTTGAGGGACCATCTTGTCGGTGTGAGTGTGAAAGTCCTTTTTCTACTCCCGAGCTCAAAATGAGTTTAGATGACCAGTAAAATTGAATAATTTTTGTGTGTGGCAAACTTTGACAAATATTTTGTATGATGGAATTTTTTTATCAAGAAATGCATTCGTGGAAGTCATGGTAAAAAGACAAGATCAACACACCAAAATGCTTTCAAAAATAGCATTTTTGTTCTTTTTTTGTAATGACTTACATGAATGTCCTTTCATGATAAACTTTTACAAGCACACAAAACATTTGTCAAAGTTTACGACAAAAAAAACCATGGATTTTTTCAATTTTTTTTTTTTTGAAATTTACAGTTTGGCTAGATCCAGCCTTTCTCTTTGTCCTCTTGGAGCTGGGTCGGCCAATGGAAACAGGCACTTGACAAGTCCACGGTGTAAGTGACACTGCACTGCAATGGTTATACATAGATTATCACACCTGATCTGCTGCTGGCGCTGGAGTACAAATGGAGGAATGTACTTGATGCACACCTGCATGTGGCTGTCATGGAGATCTGCACTTCACACATGCGTGTGGTTTGGGCGATTATTTATTTATTTATGCAATTACTCTTAGTAGATTGAAGATTGTTTAGTGCTGGCTAGTGTGTTCTGTAAAAGTTTAGTGTTGTGTGCGGTGTTTTTTTGTCTAATTTTAAAAATTGGTGGTAAACTGTTGATGACACCGCAATTGTGGTGGTTTTATGCTTTTTATACTCATCTGAATCTGGCCGTAGAAGCTGCCAGTAGAGCAGGATGACACAAGAATAGAATACTAGTCGAGATGATCAAAGCAGTAGCAGAGCATTCATTCATTTCATGATACAATTTAATTTAAAAACTTCAAGAATAGAATAGTCGAGATGATATCTGGGGAATGGGGAGGTTGGCAGACACAGATTACAGAGCAAATCCATCATCATCAAACTTCAAGCAAATGCAATTAAAAAAAAAAACCTATAGAGGCTATGGTTCAGAGACTCAGTGTTTGGCCCGACGGCCTTAAAAAAATTATGAAAGGCGCTCTGGAGAAATCTCTAGCTGCTGCTGCTGCTGCTGCTTCTTCTTCCCCGAGCCACGGCTGGGCACTATCGATATCTCTTCCCCAAGTCTTGGGTACATTACATTACCGTAGGAAAGAAGAAATGCGCACGGATGTATGTAGATGTAGATGGAATTGTACGCACACATCGATCCCTAAGAAAAGAAGAACCCCACCGACATGTGCAAGCCTAGATAGAAATTGAAGCATCTTTTTATTTTTATTTTTGCCTTTGTATGCAAGTAAAATTTCCTTGCCAGCAATTGCAAGGTGGCGATGCAATTCCTTCCTTCCTTGTAACCAAGTAGTGTGCTGTACACCAACACAGGACTCCCTTCCCTCCGTGTCAAGATACAAGACGGTAAGTATTTCACACGTCGTTTTTTGGCTCGTCACGTCAGGTAAGACAAGACAGACCGTGGGTAGTAAGTACATAGGATAGGATGCATCTATCTATCTATCCTACAGTAGATTGGACTGCACGGCAGCCAAGTGAAGCTTGTTGCTCGACTGTGCCATGTGACCATGCATGAGCACAGCTGAGTGCAGTGTAGATGCAGCTCTTGTCTTGTTTGGAGCTGGGCCAGCCAATGCAAACATGCACTCCACAACGAAAGTCCTTGACGGTGTCAAAGTGTCACAGGTGCTGCTAGGCTAGCTAATGGTGTTTGCAGAAGAAAGAAAACAGCTCCAGCTGATGGATCGATCGGATGGACCATCACTGAGCCAGCAAATGACACATTCCGACCTTTCAGTCTCTCTGTCTACGGAGTACTCCTACTGGAGTACTAGATTGAAGATTGTTTTGTCAAGTGCTTTATTAATAATTATACTACTCCCTCCCTCCCTCCGTCTGGAAATACTTGTCAGAGAAATGGATGAATCTAAATGTTTTTTAGTTATACATACATCCAATTTTATCCAAGTATTTTGGGACGAAGCATTAAGCTAGCTGGCCCTACGGTTACAAATATTGGTCTAAATCTGGCTGTAGTTGGATCAGACAAGAATAGAATACTCGATCGAATTGCCCTACTGCATGCTAGCACACGTGACCTGGCGCATTCATTCATTTCATGATACACTACGTACTACTCCCTCTGTTTCTAAATATAAGTGTTTGTATAGAGATTTCAATATGGACAACATACGGATGTATCTAAATGCATTTTAGAGTATAGATTCACTTATTTTACTCCGTATGTGGTCCATAATGAAATCTCTCCAAAGACTTATATTTAGGAACGGAGGAAGTACTCCCTCCGTTCCGATTTACTCGTGGTGGTTTTAGTTCAAAGAAATTGGCAAACACAGATTACAGCGCATGCAAACCCAGCAGCATCAATTCGATTGTAATCACGTACGTACAGTTGTACTACAAATGTACAGTGATAATGAGGTGAAAGCGATGCAGATGGATGAAAAAGTTGCATCAATGTTGGTGACCTGTCCTTGGGAAGCAAATGCACATGCATGCCCGTTGTTAGTATACGTATATATAAAGTTGTACTACGAAATTAACGAAAATTAATATGGATTTGGAAGGAGCAGTATATGATTCATCGAGTAGGGCATTTCGGTGCCCAGGCTCATCTGCACCCGGTTAGAAAAAAATTCGTAGCAAATTGAAAACAAATTCAAAAAATTCCATTTTTTTTGTGCGGTAGAAAATTTTATGCGTGATGCCTGCTTCAAATTTCAAGTCATTTGGACATCTGAGCTGAGGAGCTCTCAGCAAAAAACATCGTATTGCACCCTCGTTTTGTTAGATGAGAAGCTTCTCTTCTTTTGTTTGATTCTTTCGCCTTTGCCCACCCTCGTTTGAACTTTTTTGGAGGTTAACCTATTGGTGTTGTTGCTTGTTTGCTGATGGTGCTTAAAGTGAGCAGCTCCAGCTGATGGACCATCATTGCGCTAAATGACACACTTTGACCTTTCACTCTTGCTGTCTGTCTTAGGATCCCTTTAATCCTTTCGCTGCCATGGTTACTTTTAAAATGAGAAGTAATCTATTGGTACCGGAGTACCAGTACAGATGGAATGTACTGCACACATGTGGCTATCATGGAGATCTGCACCGCACACATGCGTGTGGGTGATTAGTTACTCCCTAGTACTAGATTGAAAATTGTTTTAGATGCTTAAGCTGGTCCTAGAGTTGCAATGTCTGTCTGGTCTGAATCTGGCTGGATCTGCCAGTAGAATAGGATCAGACAAGAATAGAATACTCGATCGAATCGGTACTTGTCCATCCAGCGCACGCGTCTCGTTCATTTCATGATGATATCCGGGGAGATTGGCAAACACAGATTACAGAGTAAAAGCCATCATCATAAATTCGATTAATGTAGAGTAGTACTAACTGGTACAGTACTACTGATACTGAGGAGAAAGCGACGCAGGTGGAGTAGTAACATGAGTAAATCAGTGTGGTCCTTGAGAAGCAAATGCATATGCATCCCATCACCGGGAGAAGGACATCTTCAACGCGGACCCGCAATCATCCGGACCGCGCGCCCAGACATGTTTTGTCATCTAACACGGTTATGTATGTGTCCGTGGGCCGGTCCGGATGTCTTTTTTCTCGCAAACCGGAAGCAAACCGGGGGGCTTTGCCGGAGTCCGGACCGCTGCCTCGTAAGCGACCGACAAACTTGACCCGCCCAAAACCCCTCTCCCTCGCCCGCGCACTTTCACACCAGAGCGCCAGCTCCGCATTCATATCGGCCCAGAGCGGACGCGGTCGCTAACTGGAGCAGGCATTGAAGCGGCTTGCCGACCGAGAGCGCAACACGTTGCGCACGCCTTCTCGCCGCATTGAAACGACACCCGTCTGTTAAACCAGCACGTGTGTCAAGGAACCTACTCTGGTGCCTCAAGCGCCACACGTCCGTCCCTGTACCGGCCGGCATTAAACACCTCTCCGACTGGCGCCTCACATCTGCCCGCTACATAAATGTGGCTAGGCGCCGGGCGTGAACCACACCTCACCTCAGCTCTCCATCTCCTCCTTGTACCACACCTGCCATGGCCTCCGGCTCCAAAATCTTGTGGGACGGCCTCTCCAGCGAGCAGAAGAAGGAGCTCTTCGGCTTGCAGCGCCTGGGTTGCCCGACGAGCTAGCCAGATACAAGCTGTCTTTCCGATAAACTCTTCGTAGTCGGCGCCACTGCCCTCACCCGTCCAGGCTGGTGAATGCCGTCTTCGGCAAACACAACGCGAACGATGGTGGCAATGTTGAGGAACGTAGCATGCAATTTGAAAAAAATTCCTACGATCACGCACGATCTATCTAGGAGATGCATAGCAACGAGAGGGGGAGAGTGTGTCCACGTACCCTCGTAGACCGAAAGCGGAAGCGTTAGTTTAACGCGGTTGATGTAGTCGAACGTCTTCACGATCCAACCGATCAAGCACCGAACGTACGACACCTCCGAGTTCAGCACACGTTCAGCTCGATGACGTCCCTCGAACTCTTGATCCAGCAGAGAGTCGAGGGAGAGTTTCGTCAGCACGACGGCGTGGTGACGGTGATGGTGATGTGATCCGCGCAGAGCTTCCCTAAGCACTACGACGCTATGACCAGAGGAGTAAACTATGGAGGGGGCACCGCACACGGCTAAGAGAACAATTGATGTGCTTTGGGGTGCCCCCTGCCCCGTATATAAAGGAGGAGAGGGAGGAGGCCGGCAAAGGAGCGCGCCAAGGGGGGAGGAAACCGACTTGGACTCCATGTCCAATTCAGCCTCCCCCTTCCTTCTTCTGGAGGGGGAAAGGGGGAAGGAGAGGGAAGAGGAGAAGGAAAGGGGGGCGCGCCCCCTCCCCTAGTCCAATTCGGGCTCCCCATGGGAGGGGGGGCGCGGCCACCCCTTGTGGGCTGCCTCCCCTCTCCCCTGTGGCCCATGTAGGTCCATCACTTTCTTTGGGGGGGGGGGGGTCCGGTAACCTCCCGGTACTCCGAAAAATACCCGAAACATTCCGGAACTATTCCGATGTCCGAATACCATCGTCCGATATATCAATCTTTACCTCTCAACCATTTCGACTCGTCATGTCCGTGATCTCATCCGGGACTCCGAACAAACTTCGTTCACCAAAACACATAACTCATAATACAAATCGTCATTGAACGTTAAGCATGCGGACCCTACGGGTTCGAGAACTATGTAAACAGGACCGAGACACCTCTTCGGTCAATAAACAATAGCGGAACCTGGATGCTCATATTGGCTCCCACATATTCTACGAAGATCTTTATCGGTCAAACCGTTATGACAACATACATTATTCCCTTTGTCATCGGTATGTTACTTGCCCGAGATTCGATCGTCGGTATCCTCATACCTAGTTCAATCTCGTTACCGGCAAGTCTCTTTACTCGTTCTGTAATGCATCATCCCGCAACTAACTCATTATTTACATTGCTTGCAAGGATTATTATGATGTGCATTACCGAGAGGGCCCAGAGATACCTCTTCGATACTCGGAGTGACAAATCCTAATCTCGATCTATGCCAACCCAACAAAACACCTTCGGAGATACTTGTAGAGCATCTTTATAATCACCCATTTACGTTGTGACCTTTGATAGCACACAAGGTATTTCCTCCGGTATTCGGGAGTTGCATAATCTCATAGTCAAAGGAACTTTTATAAGTCATGAAGAAAGAAATAGCAATAAAACTTAACGATCATTATGCTAAGCTAACGGATGGGTCTTGTCCATCACATCATTCTCCTAATGATGTGATTCCGTCCTCTAAAAAAATGATGTGATTCCGTTCATCAAATGACAACACATGTCTATAGTTAGGAAACTTAACCATCTTTGATTAACGAGCTAGTCTAGTAGAGGCTTTACTAGGGACACTGTTTTTGTCTATGTATTCACACATGTATCAAGTTTCCGGTTAATACAATTCTAGCATGAATAATAGATATTTATCATGATATAAGGAAATATAAATAACAACTTTATTATTGCCTCTAGGGCATATTTCCTACAGTCTCCCACTTGCACTAGAGTCAATAATCTAGATTACATTGTAATGATTCTAACACCCATGGAGTCTTGGTGCTGATCATGTTTTGCTCGTGGAAGAGGCTTAGTCAACGGGTCTGCCACATTCAGATCCGTATGTATTTTGCAAATCTCTATGTCTCCCTCCTTGACTTGATCACGGATGGAGTTGAAGCGTCTCTTCATGTGTTTGGTTCTTTTGTGAATTCTGGATTCCTTCGCCAACGAAATTGCTCCAGTATTGTCACAAAAGATTTTCATTGGACCCGATGCACTAGGTATTACACCTAGATCGGATATGAACTCCTTCATCCAGACTCCTTCATTCGCTGCTTCTGAAGCAGCTATGTACTCCGCTTCACACGTAGATCCCGCCACGACGCTTTTCTTGGAACTGCACCAACCGACAGCTCCACCATTCAGTATAAATACGTATCTGGTCTGTGACTTAGAGTCATACGGATCAGTGTCAAAGCTAGCATCAACGTAACCATTTATGACAAGCTCTTTGTCACCTCATAAACGAGAAACATATCCTTAGTCCTTTTCAGGTACTTCAGGATGTTCTTGACCGCTGTCTAGTGATCCACTCCTGGATTACTTTGGTACCTCCCTGCTATACTTATAGCAAGGCACACATCAGGTCTGGTACATAGCATAGCATACATGATAGAACCTATGGCTGAAGCATAGGGAATGACTTTCATTTTCTCTCTGTCTTCTGTAGTGGTCGGGATTGAGTCCGACTCAACTTCACACCTTGTAACACAGGCAAGAACCCTTTCTTTGACTGATCCATTTTGAACTTCTTCAAAATCTTATCAAGGTATGTGCTTTGTGAAAGTCCAATTAAGCGTCTTGATCTATCTCTATAGATCTTGATGCCCAATATATAAGCATCGTCACCGAGGTCTTTCATTGAAAAACTCTTATTCAAGTATCCTTTTATGCTATCCAGAAATTCTATATCATTTCCAATCAACAATATGTCATCCACATATAATATTAGAAATGCTACAGAGCTCCACTCACTTTCTTGTAAATATAGGCTTCTCCAAAAGTATGTATTAAACCATATGCTTTGGTCACCTCATAAAAACATATATTCCAACTCCGAGAGGCTTGCACAAGTCCATAAATGGATCGCTGGAGCTTGCGCACTTTGTGAGCACCTTTAGGATCGACAAAACCTTCTGGTTGCATCATATACAACTATTCTTTAAGATATACATTAAGGAATGCAGTTTGACATCCATTTGCCAGATTTCATAATCATAAAAATGCGGCAATTGCTAACATGATTCGGACAGACTTAAGCATCGCTACAGGTGAGAAGGTCTCATCATAGTCAACTCCTTGAACTTGTCAAAAACATTTTGCGACAAGTCGAGTTTTGTAGACAGTAACATTACCATCAACGTCAGTCTTCTTCTTGAAGATCCATTTATTCTCTATGGCTTGCCTATCATCGTGCAAGTCCACCAAAGTCCACACTTTGTTCTCATACATGGATCCCATCTCAGATTTCATGGCCTCAAGCCATTTTGCGGAATCTGGGCCCATCATCGCTTCCTCATAGTTGGTAGGTTCATTATGGTCTAGTAGCATGACTTCCAGAACAGGATTACCGTACCACTCTGGTGCAGAACGTGCTCTGGTTGACCTACGAAGTTCGGTAGTAACTTGATCTGAAGTTTCATGATCATTATCATTAGCTTCCTCACTAATTGGTGCAGGCATCACTGGAACTGATTTCTGTGATGAACCACTTTCCAATTCAAGAGAAGGTACAATTACCTCGTCAAGTTCTACTTTCCTCCCACTCACTTCTTTCGAGAGAAACTCCTTCTCTAGAAAGGATCCATTCTTAGCAACAAAGATCTTGCCTTCGGATCTGTGATAGAAGGTGTACCTGAGGGAGTCCTGGATTAGGGGGTCCTCGGACAGCCGGACTATGTACTTTAGCCGGACTGTTGGATTATGAAGATACAAGACTCAAGACTTCGTCCTGTGTCCGGATGGGACTCTCCTTTGCGTGGAAGCCAAGCTTGGCAATTCGGATATGTTGATCTCCTCCCTTGTAACCGACTCTATGTAACCCTAGCCCCCTCCGGTGTCTATATAAACCGGAGGGTTTAGTCCGTAGGACAACGACAATGATAACCATAAGCTAGCTTCTAGGGTTTAGCCTCTACAATCTCGTGGTAGATCAACTCTTGTAATACTCATATCATCAAGATCAATCAAGCAGGAAGTAGGGTATTACCTCCATCGAGAGGGCCCGAACCTGGGTAAACATCGTGTCCCCCGCCTCCTGTTACCATCCGCCTTAGACGCACAGTTCGGGACCCCCTACCCGAGATCCGCCGGTTTTGACACCGATAGTACCCAACAGTCTCTTTTGGGTATCCTATGAAGACACACTTCTCCAATTTGGGTTCGAGCTTATCAGGCTGAAGCTTTTTCACATAAGCATCGCAACCCCAAACTTTAAGAAACGACAGCTTAGGTTTCTTGCCAAACCACAGTTCATACGGTGTCGTCTCAATGGATTTAGATGGTGCCCTATTTAAAGTGAATGTAGCTGTCTCTAATGCATAACCCCAAAACGATAGTGGTAAATCGGTAAGAGACATCATAGATCGCACCATATCTAATAAGGTACGGTTACTACGTTCGGGCACACCATTACGCTGTGGTGTTGCAGGTGGCGTGAGTTGTGAAACTATTCCACATTGTTTTAAATGAAGGCCAAACTCGTAACTCAAATATTCGCCTCCGCGATCAGATCGTAGAAACTTTATTTTCTTGTTACGATGATTCACCACTTCACTCTGAAATTCTTTGAACTTTTCAAATGTTTCAAACTTGTGTTTCATTAAGTAGATATACCCATATCTGCTCAAATCATCTGTTAAGGTCAGAAAATAACGATACCCGCCGCGAGCCTCAACACTCATCGGACCGCATACATTGGTATGTATTATTTCCAATAAGTCAATAGCTCGCTCCATTGTACCGGAGAACGGAGCCTTAGTCATCTTGCCCGTGAGGCATGGTTCGCAAGCATCAAATGATTCATAATCAAGTGATTCCAAAAGTCCATTTGCATGAAGTTTCTTAATGCGCTTCACACCAATATGACCTAAATGGCAGTGCCACAAATATGTTGCACTATCATTATCAACTTTGCATCTTTTGGCATCAATATTATGAATATGTGTATCACCACGATCAAGATTCAACAGAAATAGACCACTCTTCAAGGGTGGATGACCATAAAAGATATTACTCATATAAATAGAACAACCATTATTCTCCGATTTAAATGAATAACCGTCTCGCATCAAACAATATCCAGATATAATGTTCATGCTCAACGCTGGCACCAAATAACAATTATTCAGGTCTAAAACTAATCCCGAAGGTAGGTGTAGAGGTAGCGTGCCGACGGCGATCACATCGACCTTGGAACCATTCCCGACGCGCATCGTCACCTCGTCCTTAGCCAATCTTCGTTTAATCCGTAACCCCTGTTTCGAGTTAC
The DNA here is from genome assembly GCF_018294505.1 of Triticum aestivum. Classification (NCBI taxonomy): domain Eukaryota; kingdom Viridiplantae; phylum Streptophyta; class Magnoliopsida; order Poales; family Poaceae; genus Triticum; species Triticum aestivum. The sequence continues at coordinate 561,080,594 of NC_057808.1, forward strand.
AAATATGAACAACCGAACCAGTATCAAATACCCAGGCACTACTACGAGCATTAGTAAGGTACACATCAATAACATGTATATCAAATATACCTTTGTTCACTTTGCCATCCTTCTTATATGCCAAATACTTGGCGCAGTTCCGCTTCCAGTGACCAATCCCTTTGCAGTAGAAGTGATGTCTACTATGCAACCTTCTTCTTGTAGACGTTGTTGGGCCTCCAAGTGCAGAGGTTTGTAGGACAGTAGCAAATTTTCCTCAAGTGGATGACCTAAGGTTTATTAATCCGTGGGAGGCGTAGGTTGAAGATGGTCTCTCTCAAACAACCCAGCAACCAAATAACAAAGAGTCTCTTGTGTCCCCAACACACCCAATACAATGGTAAATTGTATAGGTGAACTAGTTCGGCGAAGAGATGGTGATACAAGTGCAATATGGATGGTAGATATAGGTTTTTGTAATCTGAAAATATAAAAACAGCAAGGTAACTATTGATAAAAGTGAGCACAAACGGTATTGCAATGCGTTGAAACAAGGCCTAGGGTTCATACTTTCACTAGTGCAAGTTCTCTCAACAAAAATAACATAATTGGATCATATAACTATCCCTCAACATGCAACAAAGATTCACTCCAAAGTCACTAATAGCGGAGAACAAACGAAGAGATTATTGTAGGGTACGAAACCACCTCAAAGTTATTCTTTCTGATCGATCTATTCAAGTGTCCGTAGTAAAATAACACGAAGCTATTCTTTCCGTTCGATCTATCATAGAGTTCGTACTAGAATAACACCTTAAGACACAAATCAACCAAAACCCTAATGTCACCTAGATACTCCAATGTCACCTAAAGTATCCGTGGGTATGATTATACGATATGCATCACACAATCTCAGATTCATCTACTCAACCAACACAAACAACTTCAAAGAGTGCCCCAAAGTTTCTACCGGAAAGTCAAGACGAAAACGTGTGCCAACCCCTATGCATAGATTCCCAAGGTCACGGAACCCGCAGGTTGATCACCAAAACATACATCAAGTGAATCAATAGAATACCCCATTGTCACCACGGGTATCCCATGCAAGACATGCATCAAGTGTTCTCAAATCCTTAAAGACTCAATCCGATAAGATAACTTCGAAGGGAAAACTCAATCCATTACAAGAGAGTAGAGGGGGAGAAACATCATAAGATCCAACTATAATAGCAAAGCTCGCGATACATCAAGATCGTGCCAAATCAAGAACACGAGAGAGAGAGAGAGAGATCAAACACATAGCTACTGGTACATACCTTCAGCCCCGAGGGTGAACTACTCCCTCCTCGTCATGGAGAGCGCCGGAATGATGAAGATGGCCACCGGTGAGGGATCCCCCCTCCGGCAGGGTGCCGGAACAGGGTCCTGATTGGTTTTTGGTGGCTACAGAGGCTTGCGGCGGCGGAACTCCCGATCTAGGTTTGTTTCTGGAGGTTTCTGTATTTATAGGAATTTTTGGCGTAGGTCTCACGTGAGGGGGGTCTCCGAGCCGTCCACGAGATAGGGGGGCGCGCCCCCACCCTTGTGGGCAGCCCGGGACTCTTCTGGCCCAACTCTTTTACTCCGGGGGCTTCTTTCAGTCCATAAAAAATCATCAAAATTTGGCACGTCAATTGGACTCCGTTTGGTATTCCTTTTCTGTAAAACTCAAATACAAGAAAAAAAATAGAAACTGGCACTGGGCTCTAGGTTAATAGGTTAGTCCCAAAAATCATATAAAATAGCATATAAATGCATATAAAACATCCTAGATGGATAATATAATAGCATGGAACAATAAAAAAATTATAGATATGTTGGAGACGTATCAACATCCCCAAGCTTAATTCCTGCTCGTCCTCGAGTAGGTAAATGATAAAAACAGAATTTTTGATGTGGAATGCTACCTAACATATCTATCAATGTAATCTTCTTTATTGTGGCAAGAATATTCAGATCCATAAGATTCAAAACAAAAGTTTAATATTGACATGAAAACAATAATACTTCAAGCATACTAACAAAGCAATCATGTCTTCTCAAAATAACATGGCCAAAGCAAGCTATCCCTAAAAAATCATATAGTTTGGTTATGCTCTATCTTCATCACACAAAATATTTAAATCATGCACAACCCCGATGACAAGCCAAGCAATTGTTTCATACTTTTGATGTTCTCAAACTTTTTCAATCTTCACGCAATACATGAGCGTGAGCCATGGACATAGCACTATAGGTGGAATAGAATGGTGGTTGTGGAGAAGACAAAAAGGGAGAAGATAGTCTCACATCAACTAGGCGTATCAACGGGCTATGAAGTTGCCCATCAATAGATATCAATGTGAGTGAGTAGGGATTTCCATGCAATGGATGCACTAGAGCTATAAGTGTATGAAAGCTCAAAAAGAAACTAAGTGGGTGTGCATCCAACTCGCTTGCTCACGAAGACCTAGGGCATTTTGAGGAAGCCCATCATTGGAATATACAAGCCAAGTTCTATAATGAAAAATTCCCACTAGTATATGAAACTGACAACATATGAGACTCTCTATCATGAAGATCATGGTGCTACTTTGAAGCACAAGTGTGGTAAAAGGATAGTAGCATTGCCCCTTCTCTCTTTTTCTCTCATTTTTTGGGCCTTCTCTTATTTTTCTCTTTCTTTGGCCTCTTTTTTTATTTTTTTATTTTTCGTCTGGAGTCTCATCTCGACTTGTGGGGGAATCATAGTCTCCATCATCCTTTCCTCACTGGGGACAATGCTCTAATAATGATGATCATCACACTTTTATTTACTTACAACTCAAGAATTGCAACTCAATACTTAGAACAAAATACGACTCTATGTGAATGCCTCCGGCGGTATACCGGGATGTGCAATGATTCAAGAGTGACATGTATGAAAAATTATGAACGATGGCTTTGCCACAAATACGATGTCGACTACATGATCATGCAAAGCAATATTACAATGATGGAGCGCGCCATAATAAACAGAACGGTGGAAAGGTGCATGGCAATATATCTCGGAATGGCTACGGAAATGCCATAATAGGTAGGTATGGTAGCTGTTTTGAGGAAGGTATATGGTGGGTGTATGATACCGGTGAAAGGTGCGCGGTATTAGAGAGGCTAGCAATGGCGGAAGGGTGAGAGTCCGTATAATCCATGGACTCAACATTAGTCATAAAGAACTCACATACTTATTGCAAAAATCCATTAGTTATTGAAACGAAGTACTACGCGCATGCTTCTAGGGGGATAGATTGGTAGGAAAATACCATCGCTCGTCCCCGACCGCCACTCATAAGGAAGACAATCAATAAATAAATCATGCTCCGACTTCATCACATAACGGTTCACCATACGTGCATGCTACGGGAATAACAAACTTTAACACAATTATCTCTCAAATTCACAACTAATCAACTAGCATGAATCTAATATCACCATCTTCATATCTCAAAACAATCATAGGGAATCAAACTTCTCATAGTCTTCAATGCACTTTATATGAAAGTTTTTATTATATCCCTCTTGGATGCCTATCATATTAGGACTAAATTTATAACCAAAGCAAATTACCATGCGGTTCTAAAGACTCTCAAAATAATATAAGTGAAGCATGAGAGTTCATCTATTTCTTCAAAATAAAACCACCGCCGTGCTCTAAAAGGATATAAGTGAAGCACTAGAGCAAATGACAAACTACTCCGAAAGATATAAGTGAAGAACAATGAGTAGTCGAATAATTATGCAACTATGTGAAGACTCCCTAACATTTAAGAATTTCAGATCTTGGGATATTATTCAAACAGCAATCAAAACAAAATAAAATAAAATAACGCTCCAAGCAAAACACATATCATGTGGTGAATAAAAATATAGCTCCAAGTAAAGTTACCGATGAACGAAGACAAAAGAGGGGATGCCATCCGGGGCATCCCCAAGCTTAGGCTCTTGGTTGTCATTTAATATTACCTCGGGGTGCCTTGGGCATCCCCAAGCTTAGGCTCTTTCCACTCCTTATTCCATAGTCAATCGAATCTTTACCCAAAACTTGAAAACTTCACAACACAAAACTCAACAGAAAACTCATAAGCTCCGTTAGTATAAGAAAATAAATCACCACCTAGGTACTGTTGTGAACTCATTCTAAATTCATATTGGTGTAATATCTACTGTATTCCAATCTCTCTATGGTTCATACCCTCCGATACTACTCATAGATTCATCAAAATAAGCAAACAACACATAGAAAACAGAATCTGTCAAAAACAGAACAGTCTGTAGTAATCTGCATCATTAGAATACTTCTGTAACTCCAAAAATTCTGAAATAAATTGGTGGACGTGAGTAATTTGTCTATTAATCATCTGAAAAAAGAATCAACCTAAAAACACTCTCCAGTAAAAAATGGCAGCCAATCTCGTGAGTGCAAAAGTTTCTGTTTTTTACAGCAAGATTGCAAAGACTTCACCCAAGTCTTCCCAAAGGTTCTACTTGGCACAAACACTAATTAAAACAATAAAACCACATCTAAACAGAGTCTAGAGAAATTATTTATTACTAAATAGGAGCAAAAATCAAAGAACAAAAATAAAATTGGGTTGCCTCCCAACAAGCGCTAACGTTTAACGCCCCTAGCTAGGCATGATGATTTCAATGATGCTCACATAAAAGATAAGAATTGAAACATAAAGAGAGCATGATGAAGAATATGACTAGAACATTTAAGTCTAACCCACTTCCTATGCATAGGGATTTTTTGAGCAAACAACTTATGGGAACAATAATCAACTAGCATAGGAAGGCAAAACAAGCATAACTTCAAAACTTTTAACACATAGAGAGGAAACTTGATATTGTTGCAATTCCTACAAGCATATATTCCTCCCTCATAATAATTTTCAGTAGCATCATGAATGAATTAAATAATATAACCATCACATAAAGCATTATTTTCATGATGCACAAGCATAGCAATTTTACTACTCTCCACATAAGCAAATTTATTCTCATCAATAGTAGTGGGAGCAAACTCAACAAAATAACTATCATGTGAAGCATAATCCAATTGAAAATTAAAATCATGATGACAAGTTTCATGGTTATCTTTATTCTTTATAGAACATGTGTCATCACAATAAACATCATAAATAGGAGGCATGCTTTCATCATAATAAATTTGCTCATCAAAACTTGGGGGACTAAACATATCATCTTCATCAAACATAGCATCCCCAAGCTTGTGGATTTGCATATCATTAGCATCATGGGTATTCAAAGAATTCATATAACAACATTGCAATCATGCTCATCATTCACATATTTTGCGCCAAGCTTTCTATGTAATTCTTCTTCTAGTACTTGAGCACAATTTTCCTTCCCATCATTTTCACGAAAGACATTAAAAAGATGAAGCATATGAGGCACCCTTAATTCCATTTTTTTGTAGTTTTCTTTTATAGACTAAACTAGTGATAAAACAAGAAACTAAAAGATTCGATGGCAAGATCTAAAGATATACCTTCAAGCACTAACCTCCCCGGCAACGGCGCCAGAAATTGCTTGATGTCTACTACGCAACCTTCTTCTTGTAGACGTTGTTGGGCCTCCAAGTGCAGAGGTTTGTAGGACAGTAGCAAATTTCCCTCAAGTGGATGACCTAAGGTTTATCAATCCGTGGGAGGCGTAGGTTGAAGATGGTCTCTCTCAAACAACCCTGCAACCAAATAACAAAGAGTCTCTTGTGTCCCTGCTACCTCTTGAGCACTGCGTTGGTTTTCCCTTGAAGAGGAAAGGATGATGCAGCAAAGTAGCGTAAGTATTTCCCTCAGTTTTTGAGAACCAAGGTATCAATCCAGTAGGAGGCCACGCATGAGTCCCTCGCACCTACACAAACAAATGAATCCTTGCAACCAACGCGATAAGGGGTTGTCAATCCCTACACGGTCACTTACGAGTGTGAGATCTGATAGATATGATAAGATAATATTTTTGGTATTTTTATGATAAAGATGCAAAGTAAAGAAAGTAAAATAAAAACAGCGCCAGAAATAGCTTGTTGTCGGGAGATTAATATGATGGAAAATAGACCCGGGGGCCATAGGTTTCACTAGTGGCTTCTCTCAAGAGCATAAGTATTACGGTAGGTGAACAAATTACTGTTGAGCAATTGACAGAATTGAGCATAGTTATGAGAATATCTAGGTATGATCATGTATATAGGCATCACGTCCGAGACAAGTAGACCGACTCCTGCCTGCATCTACTACTATTACTCCACACATCGACCGCTATCCAGCATGCATCTAGAGTATTAAGTTCATAAGAACAGAGTAATGCTTTAAGCAAGATGACATGATGTAGAGGGATAAACTCATGCAATATGATATAAACCCCATCTTGTTATCCTCGATGACAACAATACAATACGTGCCTTGCTGCCCCTACTGTCACTGGGAAAGGACACCTCAAGATTGAACCCAAAGCTAAGCACTTCTCCCATTGCAAGAAAGATCAATCTAGTAGGCCAAACCAAACTGATAATTCGAAGAGACTTGCAAAGATAACCAATCATACATAAAAGAATTCAGAAGATTCAAATATTGGTCATAGATAAACTTGATCATAAACCCACAATTCATCGGTCTCAACAAACACACCGCAAAAGAAGATTACATCGAATAGATCTCCACGAGAGAGGGGGAGAGCATTGTATTGAGATCCAAAAAGAGAGAAGAAGCCATCTAGCTAATAACTATGGACCCGAAGGTCTGAGGTAAACTACTCACACATCATCGGAGAGGCTATGGTGTTGATGTAGAAGCCCTCCATGATCGATGCCCCCTCCGGCGGAGCTCCGGAAAAGGCCCCAAGATGGGATCTCACGGGTACAGAAGGTTGCGGCGGTGGAATTAGGTTTTTGGCTCCGTATCTGGTAGTTTGGGGGTACGTAGGTATATATAGGAGGAAGGAGTATGTCGGTGGAGCAACATGGGGCCCACGAGGGTGGAGGGCGCGCCCAGGGGGGTAGGCGCGCCCCCCTACCTCGTGGCTTCCTGGTTGAAGTCTTGACATAGGGTCCAAGTCCTCTGGATCACGTTCGTTCCGAAAATCACGTTCCCGAAGGTTTCATTCCGTTTGGACTCCGTTTGATATTCTTTTTCTGCGAAACTCTGAAATAGGCAAAAAACAACAATTCTGGGCTGGGCCTCCGGTTAATAGGTTAGTCCCAAAAATAATATAAAAGTGTATAATAAAGCCCAATAATGTCCAAAACAGAATATAATATAGCATGGAGCAATCAAAAATTATAGATACGTTGGAGACGTATCAGTCCCAAACACACCCAATACAATGGTAAATTGTATAGGTGCACTAGTTCGGCGAAGAGATGGTGATACAAGTACAATATGGATGGTAGATATAGGTTTTTGTAATCTGAAAATATAAAAACAGCAAGGTAACTATTGATAAAAGTGAGCACAAACAGTATTGCAATGCGTTGAAACAAGGCCTAGGGTTCATACTTTCACTAGTGCAAGTTCTCTCAACAATAATAACTTAATTGGATCATATAACTATCCCTCAACATGCAACAAAGAGTCACTCCAAAGTCACTAATAGCGGAGAACAAACGAAGAGATTATTGTAGGGTACGAAACCACCTCAAAGTTATTCTTTCTGATCGATCTATTCAAGAGTCCGTAGTAAAATAACACGAAGCTATTCTTTCCGTTCGATCTATCATAGAGTTTGTACTAGAATAACACCTTAAGACACAAATCAACCAAAAACCTAATGTCACCTAGATACTCCAATGTCACCTAAAGTATCCGTGGGTATGATTATACGATATGCATCACACAATCTCAGATTCATCTATTCAACCAACACAAAGAACTTCAAAGAGTGCCCCAAAGTTTCTACCAGAAAGTCAAGACAAAAATGTGTGCCAACCCCTATGCATAGATTCCCAAGGTCACGGAACCCGCAAGTTGATCATCAAAACATACATCAAGTGAATCAATAGAATACCCTATTGTCACCACGGGTATCCCATGCAAGACATACATCAAGTGTTCTCAAATCCTTAAAGACTCAATCCGATAAGATAACTTCGAAGGGAAAACTCAATCCATTACAAGAGAGTAGAGGGGGAGAAACATCATAAGATCCAACTATAATAGCAAAGCTCGCGATACATCAAGATCATGCCAAATCAAGAACACGAGAGAGAGAGAGAGAGATCAAACACATAGCTACTGGTACATACCCTCAGCCTCGAGGGTGAACTACTCCCTCCTCATCATGCAGAGCGCCGGGATGATGAAGATGGCCACCGGTGTGGGATCCCCCCTTCGACAGGGTGCCGGAACAGGGCCCCGATTGGTTTTTGGTGGGTACAGAGGCTTGCGGCAGCGGAACTCCTGATCTAGGTTTGTTTCTAGAGGTTTCTGTATTTATAGGAATTTTTGGCGTAGGTCTCACGTCAGGGGGGTCTCCGAGCCATCCACGAGATAGGGGGCGCGCCCAGGGGGTAGGGCGCGCCCCCCACCCTCGTGGGCAGCCCGGGACTCTTCTGGCCCAATTCTTTTACTCCGGGGCTTCTTTTGGTCCATAAAAAATCATCAAAAATTGGCACGTCAATTGGACTCCGTTTGGTATTCCTTCTCTATAAAACTCAAAAACAAGGAAAAAACAGAAACTGGCACTGGGCTCTAGGTTAATAGGTTAGTCCGAAAAATCATATAAAATAGCATATAAATGCATATAAAACATCCTAGATGGATAATATAATAGCATGGAACAATAAAAAATTATAGATACGTTGGAGACGTATCAAGAAGCACTCAGTTTCAGGCTTAGGTCTAGACTTGGGCTTCTTCCCGGGAGTGGCAACTTGCTTGCCATTCTTCTTGAAGTTCCCCTTCTTTCCTTTGCCCTTTCTCTTGAAACTAGTGGTCTTGTTAACCATCAACACTTGATGCTCCTTCTTGATTTCTACCTCCGCAGCTTTGAGCATTGCGAAGAGCTCGGGAATAGTCTTCTCCATCCCTTGCATATTATAGTTCATCATGAAGCCTTTATAGCTTGGTGGCAGTGATTGAAGAAGTCTGTCAAAAACACTATCATCCGGAAGATTAACTCCCAGCTGAGTCAAGTGGTTATGCTACCCAGACATTTTGAGTATGTGTTCACTGATAGAACTGTTCTCCTCCATCTTCCAGCTATAGAACTTGTTGGAGACTTCATATCTCTCAACTCGGGTATTTGGTTCAAATATTAACTTCAACTCCTGGAACATCTCATATGCTCCATGACGTTCAAAACATCTTTGAAGTCCCGATTCTAAGCCGTAAAGCATGGCACACTGAACTATCGAGTAGTCATCAGATCGAGCTTGCCAGACGTTCATAACATCGGCATCTGCTCCTGCAGCAGGCCTTTCACCTAGCGGTGCATCAAGGACATAATTCTTCTATGCAGCAATGATGATAATCCTCAAGTTACGGACCCAGTCCGTGTAGTTGCTACCATCATCTTTCAACTTAGCTTTCTCTAGGAACGCATTAAAATTCAAGGGAACGGTAGCACGGGCCATTGATCTACAACATAGATATGCAAAAACTACCAGGACTAAGTTCATGATAAATTAAGTTCAATTAATCATATTACTTCAGAACTCCCACTTAGATAGACATCCCTCGAGTCATCTAAATGATCATGTGATCCAAATCAACTAAACCATGTCCGATCATCACGTGAGATGGAGTAGTTTTCAATGGTGAACATCTCTATGTTGATCATATCTACTATATGATTCACACTCGACCTTTCGGTCTCAAGTGTTCCGAGGCTATGTCTGTACATGCTAGGCTCGTCAAGTTTAACCCGAGTATTCCGCACGTGCAAAACTGTCTTGCACCCGTTGTATTTGAACATAGAGCTTATCACATCCGATCATCACGTGGTGTCTCGGCACGACGAACATTCGCAATGGTGCATACTCAGGGAGAACACTTATACCTTGAAATTTTTAGTTATAATGCTACCACCGTACTAAGCAAAATAAGATGCATAAAAGATAAACATCACATGCAATCATAATATGTGACATGATATGGCCATCATCATCTTGTGATTTTGATCTCCATCTCCAAAGCACAGTCATGATCTCCATCGTCACCGCCTTGACACCTTGATCTCCATCGTAGCGTCGTGGTCGTCTCGCCAACTATTGATTCTCAAACTATCGCTAATGCATAGTGATAAAGTAAAGCAATTACATGGCGTGTGCATCTCATACAATAAAGCGACAACCATAAGGCTCCTGCCAGTTGCCGATAACTTTCACAAAACATGATCATCTCATACAACTACGTATATCACATCATGCCTTGACCATATCACATCACAACAAGCCCTGCAAAAACAAGTTAGACGTCCTCTACTTTGCTATTGCAAGTTTTACGTGGCTGCTACGGGCTTCTAGTAAGAACCGTTCTTACCTACGCATCAAAACCACAACGATGTTTCGTCAAATTTGATGTTTTAACCTTCAACAAGGACCGGCCGTAGTCAAATTCGATTCAACTAAAGTTGGAGAAACAGACACCCGCCAGCTGAGGGAGTCCTGGATTAGGGGGTCCTCGGACAGCCGGACTATATACTTTAGCCGGACTGTTGGACTATGAAGATACAAGATTGAAGACTTCGTCCCGTGTCTGGATGGGACTCTCCTTGGCGTGGATGGCAAGCTTGGCAATACGGATATGTAGATCTCCTCCCTTGTAACCGACTCTGTGTAACCCTAGCCCCCTCCGGTGTCTATATAAACCGGAGGGTTTAGTCTGTAGGACAAGAACAATCATACCATAGGCTAGCTTCTAGGGTTTAGCCTCTACGATCTCGTGGTAGATCAACTCTTGTAATACTCATATCATCAAGATCAATCATGCAGGAAGTAGGGTATTACCTCCATCGAGAGGGCCCGAACTTGGGTAAACATCGTGTCCCCCGCCTCCTATTACCATCCGCCTTAGACGCACAGTTCGGGACCCCCTACCCGAGATTCGCCGGTTTTGACACCGACATTGGTGCTTTCATTGAGAGTTCCACTGTGCCGTCACCGTAAGGCTAGATGGCTCCTTCGATCATCGGCAACGATGCGATCCAGGGTGAGGTTTTCCTCCCCGGACAGATCTTCGTATTCGGCGGCTTCGTACTGCGGGCCAACTCGCTTGGCCATCTGGAGCAGATCGAGAGCTACGCCCCTGGCCATCAGGTCAGGTTTGGAAACTTGAACTATACTGCCGACATCCGCGGAGACTTGATCTTCGACGGATTCGAGCCCATGTCAGGTGCGCCGCACAATCACGACGAGCATGACTTAGCTCTGCCGTCGGACAGTGTTTGGGAGATCACACCTGCAACTACTCCGGCCCTCAATCCAGAACAAATTGTGCCATCTGAGGACGGGTGGATGGACCCCGCCACGGAGGCCGCACACTCAGTGGCGATAGAGCCGAATAATGACTTCACCTCCTACGAGACCCGTGTTGCCGAACCGTTGGATTCGTCCCCGGCCACGGGCTCTGAACCACCTGCGTCCGTGCCTATCGAATCTGATTGGGCACCGATCTTAGAGTTTTCCTCCTCGGATATCTTTCAGCACTCACCACTGGGCAACGTGCTAAATTCGTTAAGGTCTCTCTCCTTGTCAGGAGGCCTTTGGCCGAACTATGTCCGGCCCGAACGGGAAGCGGACGACGAAGAAATTTGTTCCCCACCCACCACCCACTTAATAGCCACTGTCAATGATCTAACCGACATGCTCGATTTCGACTCCGAAGACATCGACGACATGGATGACGATGCAGGAGAGGAACAGGAACCACCACCCACAGGGCGCTGGACGACCACTTCATCACACGATATATATATGGTGGATACACCCAAAGAAAACAATGACGAGGAACGGAAGGATGCAGCGAAGGATAGCTCCCTCGAGAAGCAACCAAAGCGACGGCGTAGGCGCCGCTCCAAGTCCCGCCTCGGCAAGAACAACGATAACAACACAAGAAAAAATAACACCCCGGTCGACTCCAGAGGAAACGATGACCACATTGACCCAGCGACAGAACATGATGAACCAACGGACGTCGAACATAGTACGGAGCCGCTGTCCGATCACGGCGACGCCGAGGATAAAGCTCATCAACCTCTCTCCGGAGAGGAAAACTGTCCGGACGACGATGCACACATCATCCCGGAAAGGCACTTGGAACAAGAGAACCTCCGTAGAAGGCTTATTGCCACCGCGAGGAGTCTGAAGAAGCAGAAGCAAAGGCTTAAGGCCGCACAGAATACGCTCAATAGTAGATGGAACAAAGTGCTTGACACCGAAGAAAAGTATGGTGGCAGCCGCCACACAAAAAGCTATCCAAAGCGCAAGCTGTTGCCTGAATTCGATGATGAGGCCTTAGAGCCCACACAACCGAAAAATAAAACAACCAACCGGTCGGATCGACCACCTCGTGGCCGCGATAGGGCGGCTAACGAGGCCGCACATAAGTCAGCACACGATCCAAGCGAGGAATTGCATCAAAAGGCCAGCGTGACCAGATCCATGTACGGATCTAGGAAGCGCGCTCCAGTGCATAATCCAAACCGAACACTACAACCGTCAGAACGCCATGACACATCCAAATACAGGGGTGCCGCGCACCCCCTATGTTTCACCGATGAGGTGCTGGACCACGAATTTCCAGAGGGATTCAAACCCGTGAACATAGAGGCGTACGACGGAACGACAGACCCTGGGGTCTGGATTGAGGACTTCATCCTCCATATCCATATGGCTCGCGGAGACGATCTCCACGCCATCAAATACCTGCCCCTCAAGTTGAAAGGACCAGCTCGGCACTGGCTGAAGAGCCTCCCCGAAAATTCAATTGGAAGTTGGGAGGAGCTTGAGGATGCTTTTCGGGCTAACTTTCAAGGGACCTATGTCCGACCTCCGGATGCAGACGATTTTAGTCATATAATTCAACAGCCCGGAGAGTCAGCCCGAAAGCTTTGGAACAGATTTCTCACTAAGAAGAATCAAATCGTCGACTGCCCGGACGCCGAAGCCTTAGTAGCTTTCAAACACAGCGTCCGAGACGAATGGCTCGCCAGACACCTCGGCCAAGAAAAGCCAAGAACAATGGCAGCCCTAACAAGCCTCATGACCCGCTTTTGCACGGGTAAAGATAGCTGTCTGGCACGTAGTAGCACCAGTGACCCAGGCACATCTGAAGTCAGGGATGGTAATGGAAAACCATGACGCAGTAAAAGCAAGCATCGAAATAACGAAGACAGCCCAGACAACACGGCAGTAAACGCCGGATTCAGGGGCTCTCGATCCGGTCAGCGGGAAAAGCCTTTAAAAGGTGACAGAGATGGACCGTCCAGCCTAAACAAGATTCTAGACAAATTATGTCAGATTCATGGCACCTCCGATAAACCTGCAAATCACACCCACAGAGAATGCTGGGTCTTCAAGCAGGCGGGCAAGTTAAACGCCGAACACAAGGGGAGGGATACACCAAGCGAAGACGAGGATGAGCCTCGCGAGCAAAGCACTGGGGGACAGAAAAAATTCCCACCAGAGGTCAAAACAGTGAACATGATTCACGTAACAAAATGAAGAAGAAAACATGCACTCCGAGACATACGCGCCGTAGAGCCCGTCAGCCCTAAGTCTAACCCTTGGTTGGCCTGCCCGATCACTTTTGATCGCAGGGATCACTTGACAAGTATCCAGCACGGAGGATTGGCTGCCTTGGTGCTAGACCCAATTATCGACGGATACCATCTCACCCAAGTCCTCATGGACGGCGACAGTAGTCTTAATTTGATATATCAGGACACAGTCCGCAAAATGGGGATAGACCCGACAAGAATCAGCCACAGCAATACTACCTTTAAAGGAGTAATACCAGGCCCAGAGGCCCGCTATACGGGCTCTCTAGTACTAGAGGTTGTATTCGGTTCTCCCGACAACTTCCGAAGTGAAAAGTTAACCTTCGACATCGCTCCATTCCGAAGCGGCTATCAAGCACTACTCGGAAGAACAGCTTTCGCTCGTTTTAATGCAGTACCGCATTACGCTTCTCTTAAGCTTAAGATGCCCGGTCCACGTGGCATCATCACAGTTAGCGGAAATGTTGAGCGTTCCTTACATGCGGAGGAACGTGTGGCGGCTTTAGCAGCCGAACACTAAAACGGCCCCTCCAACCAGAATAAACGATCGGTCGTCAAGACCGCGGACACGGCTAGACGAGTCCGGCGCATCACTAGCTGTAACAACTTAGATAAACCTGAGATTGGTTTGATGGATATACCCCCATAGGCGGTACCAGGGGCTTCCCGCATGCACAAAGGACTACAGTTCGGCTCGACCTTACTTATCTTGAATTTTAATGGTTTATTAAGAATAACCAATTTTTCGCACGACAACTTTCACCTAAGTTCTTCTCTTTTGCAGATGATAATCGTGCTACACCCTTCCAGGATACGGCACAACGGAGACACAGGCGCAGACGTGCAGCAGGGCCCCGCTTAAAGGTTTCTTTTTAGATTAAGACCCTGTGTAAACCTTTTTTACTGTCTCTTGTTGCTTCACATCCTCCGGATACTTAGTATAACCGAGAGGGATGCTGACGTTATTGGCATTTCGCCACGTCAGAATAATGCACGTACCTAGACACTCGGGGTTCATTATCAAGGGCGTTACTCAGCCCGGTATATGTTGTAAAGACTGAATACCTTAGGGAGTGTTCGGCGTCGTGAGTTTGGCCTTATATGCATCAGCTCCGAATCATGTCTTCGGTCAAATGTTGGGTTTGCCCGGCTCCCGCGTTTTGCTACCTTACGTTCCGCTCTATCGACTAAGGTGGCACCGAGAGAACTACTGCGATTGTGCCCTGGTTCATCCGGATGAGCACCTCAGTAGAGAACGCCGAAAACTGACTGTCATGATGAAGCGCGAGACTGGTCAACCACTCGATGACTTAGCGGAATCTTCGGGATTCCTCCGCATTAACGAAGGGCCGGTTTTCCCGGTCGTGTACGTACGCGCACCATATTCGGATAGCCGCGGAAATATGAGGGGCTATATAGTAGCCCCACTGTCAAACTCCTATGGTTAAGTGAAAGTGTTAAAGCAATATAGTCTGATTGCCTCGTTCGCCGCGCTACCACCTCCTTAATGGACCAAGACGTTGGATCAAGTGTGAAAGACGCGCTTTTGCGAACACCCCTGCATTATATGCGTGGGGGCTGAAGCCGACGACTGCAAACTTTCAGGATATATATACATACATAAACGACCGCACAGGAGGCATAATAATACTTTCAGGCAAAAGTATAAACACAACCTTTATAATTAAAATAACATTGTTCTTACAATTGGGATACATGTCACTAGAACATGATACTCTTCGAGCACTGAGCCTCTATTAAACGAGCGCCTTCTAAGACTTCTTCAAAATAGTGCTCGGCCGATATCCGTCCTACGGCCAAACTCTGGGTTGCAATAGCGGTGGCCTCCATCTCTGCCCAGTATGTCTTGACACGGGCAAGAGCCATCCGCGCACCCTCTATGCACGCCTACCTCTTCACAGCGTCGATATGCGGCACAACACCAAGGAATCGTTGCACTAAGCCAAAATAACTATTTGGCCTTGGTCCTTCCGGCCAAAGATGATCCTGAAGGGGAACGCGACAGAAAACAAAAAATTTCTGACCTACGCACCAGCCCAGGACCACTATGGAGACTGCATACATGGTTTGATCTTTTTCGTTACCGACTCGTAGCGCAGCGGGAAGTAGAGTCGATGACGATCGGCGGTGCAGATCCCCGCAGCTAGGATTTACAACCTCCCAACCGCGAGGATGTATACCCTCATCTGCTCCTCAGACAGCCCTCCGGGAGGCGGTCGAACAGCCCCCCAGACGGTGTCGCGGACAGCCCTTCGGGAGGACCTTCGAAACTCGAACGGTCACTCGGACAGCCCTTCGGGAGGCACTCACGAACTAAGACTGAAACTACGATCTCTCTACAGAGTTGCACACATACGGTGTCATCTATCCGGCAGGGCTTCGACGTCCAGAACTAGTTCCTGCCGGAACCCAGACAGCCTTACGGCTCTACGAAACTCTTTTCGTGGGAGGGAGAGAAGAAGCCAGATAATGCATGGCATGTGTATGAGAGCAAGGGATGAGTGTGGAGGGCTGCCCCTCCACCTCTATTTATAGGAAATCCCAAGGGGGTAGGGTAGTTTCACAAAAAACCCAAAATGCACATGAATGAAGTCCTTCCACAAGGACCTAGGAGTGAAACCAAGGAACAAGAGGGTCCCCAAGGGGATACCCCATGTGGCCGGCCACACCCCCATGAGGGGCCCAAAAAATGGCTCCTATCCATCCATGTCATCCCCAAGATCTTTTGGAGCAAAGCCCCAAAAGGTGGCTTTCCATAAAGTAACCATAAAGCTGATTTTCACTATTCACGACGACATTTTTCAGCGTCTGATCGAACTGAAAATATTTATGTGGGCTAAGAACATTTCCAGTACCCACTAAAATGATTTTCAACGCATTCCGAAACAATTCCGGTTTTAGTGATTTTCATCTGCGAAACGCATCTGAAGTGGCTCCGGCAGCTCCGGAACATTTCCGGTTTTTATCTCAAAAAATTCCAAAAAGCTTCCAGAATGATTCTGGCATCCTCCAAGAATTATCAGGCATGTGCCGAAACCAATTTGACTTAATGGTGTATCCCGAAACAACTTTTCGGTATCATCAAAACTTATCCGATGACCTCTCTCTGTGGTACGATTCCGCTGTCCGAAACTTTTCGGTGTCCGAAACTTTTTCGGTGATTTTCTCTCAGACTCCCTGTCTAGTATTCAGCAGATAGATGACCCTTAAGCGTGTGACCCTATAGGTTCGGTGAAGTATAGACATGACCCGGAACCCCTTCCGATCAATGATCAACATCGGAGCCGTGGACACCCATATTGACCCCTATACCCACACGAATAAATATTCGAGTGAACCTCCAGTTGCCGTGTGCTATTCCTGTTGCTTCACGATATGTTACAAATACCCGAGGTGAGACATGTTGGCATTCCCGTGGATCAACAACTTGTCCACTATGCTAGTTACCTCGTTACCGGTATTGTTCTCTTTTCTCGTTATCGTGTTCCGGCATCCCCGTGATCAAATCACAAAGTGTCTGGCCAGACGATGATGGATACCGTAACACCGAGGGGGCCCAGAGATATCTCTCCATCGTCGGAGGAGCAAATCCCAATCTTGAGCTATCAAGTTACTTGACACACTTTTCCATGAACCCGTAAGCCGCCGTAATAGCCACCCATTTACGGATGACGTTTAACAAACCCCAAAGTTCATGAAGAAAGCATGAAGAAACTCGATACTCTCATGGTCTAAGGAATCATGCAAACGTTAACCATCTCTGTGTTATGTACCAATAAACTTGTGACGAATGAATCTCATAGCATAACATCAATCCGGGTCGATGCAACACAAATGTTCTCTTAACATTGTGCCCTCAAAGTTGCTGGCATAGACATGCCCATGACCAGGAAAACAGAATCATCATGCAACACTTGAGCTAGTCTTAGAGGCCAGACTAGGAATACTTCTTACCGTTTATTATTCCACACGTGCATTTGAGTCTTCCTCCGAGCCTCGTGGATATTGCAGACTCGAGAATCATTGCAGTTATAGCATGGAACATAAACATAATTATGAACTCGGAGATAAATAATATCATTTATTATTGCCTCTAGGGCATATCTCCTACAGATCCATAGCAGACCTCATGGCAAGCCCGGACAACCTATGGAGCTCGGTCCACTCGGCCATTTGCTCATTTAACAGCAGCGGACGCGCCGGAGCATCGAACTGCGACCAGAACAACTTTTCCACTTTGTGATCTTTTTGATCTTCGAAAAACTTTGTCGCATCAGCAGCACTTGCTGCCAAATCCAGGTACGCGTCCGCAGAACTCCGTAATTGATCCAGAAGGGCATATTAGGATCTCCGAACTTCGTTCGCAACAAAAAGGGCTTCCCAGCCGCGATATCTCCGGCTTGGCGTAGCTCCTCCTTCGCTGCTCTAATTTTAGAGCGGGCTTCCTTGGCTGCTACCGTGGCTTTCTCCAGGTCCGCCATCTTCATTTGGCTTTCCTTTTCAAGAAGCTCATAACGGTCGGCGGCATCTTTCAGCTCAACAGCCATCTTGGCTATTTTCTCTTTGCTCTGGCAATGCGCAGCCTGTTCGGCTCTTAGCTCTTCGACCGCCTTTAGGGCAGCCGCATCACTTTTCCTGGCTTGTTCCTTGGCTCGGGCAAGTTCCGCCCGAAGGGTCTCCACGGCGACAGCTCCATCTGCAGTCACAGCATATTACAGATACTAGCATCATGCTCCTCTTAATATGTGTTGATCATAGGAGAATACATACCCTGTGCCTCGTCAAGCCGCTTGTTTACAAGCACGATGTCGGCATGTGCCGCATCAAGTTGCCGCTTCAGTTCGGCAAACTCACCAGTCCGGCTAGCCACCGGACCCTCAGCCGCCTGCACGTGAAATTAGCACGGTTATTACCTGGGACTATGATCCTCTATTTGCCATCCTTTTCGACAGCAACCAGAGTCTCAGGGGCTACTATCTGCATAGGGCACACCTAGCGTGTGCGGTACCGTCAAAAAATATATATTACTTTGCGTACCTCAAAGCCTCTCAGCAGGCTCATAAAAGCTTCATGCAACCCGCTTTCGGCGGATGAAATCCTCTCAACCACCGTACCCATTAGCGTATGATGCACTTTTGAGATAGCCGCTTGCTCCAGAAGATTCATCAGTACGTCTGGTCGCGCACCGGACAGTCCCGGACTCTTTCTGTTGCTCTCCTTAGGAGCCGAATATTTCGGACTTCGGGTGGCCGAAGGGTTACCCTCTGGCCTTGGCGGATCAGGAGAAATCCTCCATGACGACACCTCAGGGTCGTTCGTGTCACGAGGCGGGGAGGCACGGGGAGGTGTTTTGCTCTCCATCATCTCCGGAAGAAGATCCCCCGAAGACGAACTCTGTCGAGAAGGGCTACGATCCGAACTACAAGACATACGTCTCGGTTATTGTTCTCAGAAATGAAGCAGGGTATAGTTACTATAAAGTACTTTTGTTTACTTACAGCTCGGTGGAGGGCTGGTCCCCTTGCGGGTACTGTGCGGTAAGGATGCCCTCCGGGGTAGGGCCCTCTGACAAAGGTTTCTTCCCTTGTTTGAAAACCATTGTTTCCAAGTCTTCAGAGGCGGCCCTCTTCCTTCCTTGGGGAGAGGGAATTTTAGATTCTTCTCCCCGGTTATCCTCCTTCACGGAGGCACTAATTCCCTCGGTTTGGATGAATAATGAGTGAGGCTCGCTTTCGGCTTCTTTGTTCCTCCCTTTATCTTGCCCTGATGGCACTTGATAAGGCGCAAGATCAAGCATCCTGGCTAGTACAGGATCCGGTTGGCCCTCGGGAAAGGGGGGCCGAACACCTGATCATCTTCGCCTTTTTTATCCAGCCCTGGTCAAAAGGCGACTTTTCAGAATGATGTTGTGGTAAATTAAAAGACAACGTGTTCGGCCGCGGAATTACTTACTTGGGTGTCTAGACGATTGCAGTTCAGACCCGCATCCTCGATGGTGTCCGGACACTTTATTCGTGATCCGAAGAACAATCCATACATCTCTTCGAGCGTCGCTCCGAAGAATTGCTGAATAGTTCGCGGTCCTTCCGGGTTGAACTCCCACATACGGAGAGGTCGACGTTGGCATGGCAGGACCCGACGAACTAGCATAACTTGCATTACGTTGACAAGGCTGACATCTCCCTTGAAGAGATCTCGGATGCGGCTCTGCAACATCGGCACATCATTAGCTGGCCCCCACTCCAGCCCTTTATTGACCCATGACGCCAATTGTGGCGCCCGGACGGAAGGCGGGGGCAGCTACCCACTTAGCGCTTCGGGGAGCGGTGATGTAAAACCACTCCCGCTGCCATAACTTGGATGTCTCCGGGAAGGAACCCTTTGGCCATGGAGCATCGGCGCCTTTGTTTATTATGGCGCCTCCGCATTCTGCGTGTCGTCCCTCAATCATCTTCGGCTTCACATTGAAGGTCTTGAGCCATAAGCCGAAGTGTGGGGTGATGCGGAGGAAGGCTTCACACACGACGGTGAACGACGAGATGTGAAGGATGGAATCCGGAGCCAGATCATGGAAATCGAGCCCGTAGTAGAACATAAGCCCTCTGACAAAGGGATCAAGACTAAAGCCTAGCCCTCGGAGGAAGTGGGAAATAAATACGACACTCTCGTTGGGTTCGGGAGTGGGGATGACCTGCCCTCGAGCAGGCAGCCTGTGCGAGATTTCGGCGGTCAGATACCTGGCTTCTCTTAGCTTCTTGATGTCCTCTTCTGTGACAGAGGAGGGCATCCACCGACCTTGAAGGTTGGATCCGGACATGACTGAAGGTCCGAAGCGCCTAGCCTGAGCCTTGGGTGTTGGAACTCAAGGTGGGGGAAGGATTCGATTGAGTACGAGAAGAAAAGGACAGGCCTTGGCCCCTTTATAAAGAGGGTGAATATCAAGCGTCCTCCGCATGGCCGTTTGGAACTTGCCTAAAATCGAGGAGTCATACCAGCAGGCACGATGGGGTTACCCACACCCGTATTGATGAGAATCCCGTGAAAAAAGGGACACGATCTCTGCTTCGACAGGACGTGCCAATAAAACCGCCTCGCAACACGTGCAGTGGCAGGCTCGGAAAAACGGTTCGTCATAACCAGACCACGGCAGTACGTCACGTTATGAAAAGCTATCAGCAGATTAGATTTGTGGAAATATTATTCTCTCTACGGTGGTATGTGGAATTTGTTTTGCAGAGCCGGACACTATCCTTGTGTTCAAAATCTTCTATGGAGTATTCGGAGGAGGAACCTGCCTTGCAATGCCAAAGACAATCTGCGCGCCGGACTCATCGTCATTGAAGCCTTGTTCAGGGGCTACTGAGGGAGTCCAGGATTAGGGGGTCCTCGGACAGCCGGACTATATACTTTAGCCGGACTGTTGGACTATGAAGATACAAGATTGAAGACTTCGTCCCGTGTCGGGATGGGACTCTCCTTGGCGTGGAAGGCAAGCTTGGCATTACGGATATGTAGATCTCCTCCCTTGTAACCGACTCTGTGTAACCCTAGCCCCCTCCGGTGTCTATATAAACCGGAGGTTTAGTCCGTAGGACAAGAACAATCATACCATAGGCTAGCTTCTAGGGTTTAGCCTCTACGATCTCGTGGTAGATCAAATCTTGTAATACTCATATCATCAAGATCAATCAAGCAGGAAGTAGGGTATTACCTCCATCGAGAGGGCCCGAACCTGGGTAAACATCGTGTCCCCCGCCTCTTGTTACCATCCGCCTTAGACGCACAGTTGGGACCCCCTACCCGAGATCCGCCGGTTTTGACACCGACACCAGCCACCTTTATGCAAAACAAGTTGCATGTCTGTCGTTGGAATCGGTCTCATGAACGCGGTCATGTAAGTTTGGTCCGGGCCGCTTCATCCAACAATACCGCCAAATAAAAATAGACGTTGGTGGTAAGCAGTATAACTATCATCGCCCACAACTCTTTGTGTTCTACTCGTGCATATCATCTACGCATAGACCTGGCTCGGATGCCACTGTTGGGAAACGTAGCATGCAATTTCAAAAAAAATCCTACGATCACGCACGATCTATCTAGGAGATGCATAGCAACGAGAGGAGGAGAGTGTGTCCATGTACCCTCGTAGACCGAAAGTGGAAGCGTTAGTTTAACGCGGTTGATGTAGTCGAACGTCTTCACCATCCAACGGATCAAGCACCGAACGTACGGCACCTCCGAGTTCAGCACACGTTCAGCTCGACGACATCCCTCGAACTCTTGATCCAGCAGCGAGTCGAGGGAGAGTTTCGTCAGCACGACGGCGTGGTGAAGGTGATGGTCATGTGATCCACGCAGGGCTTCACCTAAGCACTACGATGCTATGACCGGAGGAGTAAACTATGGAGGGGGCACCACACATGGCTAAGAGAACAATTGATGTGCTTTGGGGTGCCCCCCTGCCCCCGTATATAAAGGAGGAGAGGGAGGAGGCCGGCAAAGGGGCGCCCCAAGGGGGGAGGAAACCGACTTGGACTCCATGTCCAATTCGGCCTCCCCCTTCCTTCTTCCGGAGGGGGAAATGGGGAAGGAGAGGGAAGAGGAGAAGGAAAGGGGGCACGCCCCTCCCCTAGTCCAATTCGGACTCCCCATGGGAGGGGGGCGCGGCCACCCCTTGTGGGCTGCCTCCCCTCTCCCCTATGGCCCATGTAGGCCCATCACTTTCCCCGGGGGGTTCTGGTAACCTCCCGGTACTCCGAAAAATACCCGAAACATTCCGGAAATATTCCGATGTCCGAATACCATCGTCCAATATATCAATATTTACCTCTCGACCATTTCGAGACTCCTCGTCATGTCTGTGATCTCATCCGGGACTCTGAATAAACTTCGTTCACCAAAACACATAACTCATAATACAAATTGTCATCAAACGTTAAGCGTGTGGACCCTACGGGTTCGAGAACTATGTAGACATGACCGAGACACCTCTTTGGTCAATAACCAATAGCGGAACCTGGCTGCTTATATTGGCTCCCACATATTCTACGAAGATCTTTATCGGTTTAACCGTTATGACAACATACGCTATTCCCTTTGTCATCGGTATGTTACTTGCCCGAGATTCGATCGTCGGTATCCTCATACCTAGTTCAATCTCGTTACCGGCAAGTCTCTTTACTTGTTCCGTAATGCATCATCTCGCAACCAACTCATTAGTCACATTGCTTGCAAGGCTTATTATGATGGGCATTACCAAGAGGGCCCAGAGACATCTCTCCGATACTCGGAGTGACAAATCCTAATCTCGATCTATGCCAACCCAACAAAACACCTTAGGAGATACCTGTAGACCATCTTTATAATCACCCATTTACGTTGTGACGTTTGATAGCACACAAGGTATTCCTCCGGTATTCGGGAGTTTCATAATCTCGTAGTCAAAGGAACATGTATAAGTCATGAAGAAAGCAATAGCAATAAAACTTAACGACCATTATGCTAAGTTAACGGATGGGTCTTGTCCATCACATCATTCTCCTAATGATGTGATTTCGTTCATCAAATGACAACACATGTCTATAGTTAGGAAACTTAACCGTCTTTGATTAACGAGCTAGTCTAGTAGAGGCTTTACTAGGGACACTGTTTTTGTCTATGTATCAAGTTTCCGGTTAATACAATTCTAGCATGAATAATAGATATTTATCATGATATAAGGAGATATAAATAACAACTTTATTATTGCCTCTAGGGCATATTTACTACAGGCAATGCGTCTGACAGGCGGAGAAACAAGCCATGTTCGTGGAGGTTGACGCGGCGGCGAATGAATTTGACTTGGGCACTTGACGACGTCGCCAACTCCTCGTCGCCCGCGCCCTGGTGGCAGGAAGACGAAGTCAGTACGTTCACGACCATCGCGGACAACGAAGAAAAGTAGACCATGGGAGGTCGCCGCCGCTTGGATCCCAGGAAGGCCACCGCCACTGCCTCGTCGGGTTACACATCTGGTGACTTGCCCATTGAGCGGGAGCGTAGGCCATGGCGACCTTCTTCCCATGCCCCAAAACGAACCCTGGTCCGTGCTTCACGGTGGCGGAGGGAGGCTACACTTCCCATCTCGGTGAAGCGTATCCCTCCGGGGATCACGACAGTCCTATGAGTGGGCTGCCGGACATAGGGAAGACATGTCATGAGAATGGAGATCCGTCGCGGCCGGCATTAGACTAGTTTTAGCCTAGTCCGATATAGTTTAGTTAAAATATGTATGAAATATAAATGTTTTCGTCTGACTTATATGAAAATCTTCCAATTTGCATGTAATTTGTCCGATTAGTTGAAATTCGGTTTGAAATGTATGTGGCTAGCTTTGGATGACCGGCTCCCGCATTCGTGTCCGCGGACTGGCCCCCTCCGATCCACGGACGGTTGAGGTGTCTAGTTTAGGGGTTGGCGTTGGAGATGCCCTAAGAGCATCTACAACCACACATACCTAATTTGAGTTGCCAAACGCCCACGGCCAGGTGCGTCCATGGACGGTAACTAGTCATACCTCTATTTTGGCTTCCCACAACCATAGTACTCACTTCACGATTTGCACTTCCATACAAAAGCAGACAAACGACATGTTCTACGTACAACTAAACTACTACCAACTACACTACTTGCCCTCCTCCCTGGAGATGTTGATGAAGTTTTGCCGAAGCTGCTGGCTTCATGGTCATTGGCGGCTGGACGCCCGTCCAATTGCTCATCGGACTCCATGTCGGTAAAGAGCTTGTCGATCTCCCGTTCCGGTGGAGGAGGAAGCGGTGGTTGGCCTCAACCTTGGCCTTCGACTGGATGGAGTCGAGGATGTCATGCTGCTCCACCGCCTCCTCCGCTTGGGCCACCTCGAACTCCGAGATGGCATCAGCCATGTTAAAGCCCATAGGCACCCAATCTGCATCCTTCGCCTCCTCCTCGTCTATCATCGCCTCCTCCTCCTTCTCCGGTTGCGGCGAATTCGGAGGCAGGCCGACAACGATCCTAGCATCGCGCCTGGCCCGAATCTCCTCCAGCAGCTGCAACCGGTACTATGGAGTGAGCATGGCTTAAGTGGTGATCCTACGGCGGGCCACGGTTTGCGATTGACGGCGACTGGATTGAAGGTGGCGGCGCAGAGGGGAGGATGTACTAGGTTGGGATGCCGCCATCCGGTTTAACTAGCCGGACCTGGGCGACACACCGGAGTGGCCACATGGCACCATGAATGCATCCTCACCGAAGACCGGAGGAGGCAGCAGTTGGATAGATGATTTTCTGCGTCTGATCACGTGGGCCCTTACGGTCAGTCCTACAGGGCGGGCACGTCTAGGTGTCCCATTTCCGCCCGAGATAGAGGCTAGGTATGTGGAGTACGAGTTAGCGTTTGGGACAAATTTGCCAAGTCCAATGACAAGTTTGCGTACAGGCACCAACCGGACAGCCCTCTAGGACATCGGGGGCGGATATGAGGGTCCGATTGTATATGCTCTAATGGACATCTTCATGCGTATTGGCATTGCAATACGTACTTGTATTGTCTAGACAAAAATAGTACTCTACTAGTCCTTGTGTCAGGTGATACCAACCCATAAATGCTCCCATGCTACCAACTTAAAAAATTCAAGACGTTTCAAAAAAAATCAAAAAAATCAAGGATGTTCACGACATATATGTAGACAACGATCCTAGCATTGGAGCATGGCCCGAATCTCCTCCGGCAGCTGCAAGTGCTGCTCCGGAGTGAGCATGACTTAAATGGTGATCCTACGGCGGGCCATAATTTGCGATTGACAGCGACCGGATTGAAGGTGGTGGCGCAGAGGGGATAATTGACTAGGGTTGGAATGCCGCCATCTGGTTTAACTAGCCGGGCTTGCTCCCTCGGGCGATACACCGGAGGTGGAGCCACATGGGGCCATGAATGCATCCTCACCGAAGACCGAAGGAGGCGCCCGTTGGATCAACGGTTTTCCGCGTCTAACCGGATGGGCCCTTGCGGTCAGTCCTGTTGGCAATATGAGCAATTTACCATATGATTTTATTAATAGAAATAATAGATAAATCATGACTAATGTAGTAGGGATCGAACATGTCATGTAATCTAACAGAGAGAAGGCAAATAGCATCTGCGCAAATGAATTAGAACGGACCATATCTAGAATAGATAGTAGAAGAAGAATCTGCATTAGGATTTTGGACAAGAAGAACATGAACACGTATGGAACAACGGCAGAAGCATTGGTCTTGGGGTCGACATCCTCGCCGGCCATGTCGTGGAAGAGGTTGTTGACGTCGGGGAAGAAGTCGTTGTTGGGGAAGTGGTCGTCGGTGTCCGTGATGAACCGGTCAGTAGTCGCGCAGAGCGCTCCCCAAAAATCTTATCACCCTTCTCCCGTATAGGACTCAAAGAGGTGGGGTTTCAGAGGCCTACTGTCCCGACCTAGAGTGCACGCCGCAAGCCGGGATGGGGAAGATCGTAGCAGCAGCTGAGAGATTGGAACTCGGTGGCGAGAGGGAGATGATCTTCTGATGTGTCTCTCTAGAGAGGAGCGGCCTCTCTTTTATAGGCACTGAAGAAGGAGGTGAATAGGCTGCGATGGGAGCTCAAGCAAAGGAGGGAGATGAAACAAACAGGCAACAGCCGAAGGGTGCAGCGTTCATATTCAATATCCACTACACCAAAAAATTTCCAGCTCCCGAGTGACCTTTTGTATACCCGTCGTGCGTGGCAAAAATTTAGACACTGGCTCGGCTCATCCCGCAACCCGCGGCACGACGCGGCGCGTCATCATGAGGCGGGTGGCAGAGGAGTGCGCGTGAATGTCCCTCTTGTTCTCATGCTCATACATGTGGGGAAACATCTTCCCTTATAAGGAGGTGCAACTCCTACCAAACTAGCAATGTGGGACTAAACTTTAGTTCCACCTCTTGCCTTGCACGAATGGGCTGAGTGGGCCTCTAGGATTTATTAGGAATTTCTGAAATTAATTGTTGGGCTGGCCCAAAATAGACTAAAATTCCAGCAACCCCATCAGATCCTAGAGGTACACAAAATTTGCCTTTGGTTCCAAAACACCGTTTTATATACCGGTACTGCAGTGGAGACTCTTAAGTTGAACTTCCACCTAGAACTCTATGCTACACTAGTAAGCAACTTGAAGAGTGGACTAGGCCTTGAACTGCAAGTTTTCTGCGAATCTACAAAACACAAAGCCTTGACTGATACTAGGCTACCGTGGGTCTTCCCCGTGGGTGAAGCTTATGCCTCATACTCCAAGACCTTTCATGAGTTACTCGAGAGCACCCTACTCTCATAGATTGCGATGTTTAACAATCAGACTCGTATAGATGTGTTCTTCAAAAGATGTTCTGCAGGACAAAATCTGTGCTTAAATGAGCCACATAGAACAAATCAAGATATACATCAACCTGCCATGCAGATTAGGAGTGTATTGCATCTTCATGGAGTGATATTGTTGATAGTAAGGATACTCTCGTCTCAGTTGACCAACACCTTGTCTTTCACATCTAATTCACGGGATCTCCGATCACATAGACTAGGTTACTACAATGAACAAGTCATATTGTGGGTCTCATACCCATCTCCTTCGATGCATTATCTATCACATTACGTGATAGACCCTTAGTAAAAGGATCTGCCAGATTTTTAGACGTTTGGATATAATCCAATGCAATAACTCCAGAGTTTTTCATTTTCCTGACAGACTTTAACCTTCTCTGAACGTGTCTTGATACTTCATGTTATCCTTTGAGCTGCTCACTTTCGTGATCGCAGTTTGATTGTCGTAGTTCATAAGGATACCCGGTACAGGTTTGTCAACAACCGGCAAGTCATTCAAGAGCCGATGAAGCCAATCTACTTCGGCCGTAGCTATATCTAGTGCTGTGAGCTCTGCTTCCATTTTTGACCTCGTTAAGATGGTATGCTTGCAAAACTTCCAAGAAACAGCGCCACCTCCATGAGTGAATACATATCTGCTCGTGGACTTTATCTCATCAGCATTTGAGATCCAGTTTGAGTCACTATACCCTTCCAGTACCTTTGGGTACCCACTTTAGTGAATTCCATAACTCGCACTGCCTTTCAAGTAACGCATAACTCTCCCTAGAGCTTTCTAATGCACATCTCGTAGTTTTGAGACAAACCGGCTCAGTTTGCTAATAGCAAAAGAGATGTCAGGTCTTGTAACATTGGCTAAGTACATAAGTGAGCCAATAATGTTTTGCAGGAATGTTGATTCATTCCCGTTGCGGCAAATCCCGGGCACTCGATATGTCCTAGTTTGTAGCACAAGTTATGCCAAAATTCACGAAATTTTTTGGCATAACCTTTGCTACGAACTGGACAAATAGAGCGCCTGAAATTTGCCGGAACGGAAATGAATCAACATTCCGGCAAAACATAGGCCACTCGGAATCATTCCCTGCAAACAACAAAAGGCCACTTGGGCACAATCGAACCACTTCAATGAAAAGATATAATATGACCACTTCAATGAAAAGATATAATCAACAATAATGGAATATGCAAATGAACATCAATGACATATATCATATAACATCAATTCTGTTTTTGTTTATAGCTAAATGCCATAGCTACTTTTTTTATTTTTAGCTAAATGCTTTTCTTTTTTGTTTAAAGCTAAAAGTCTAGGAAGGGATCATCTTTAAAATAAAACTGCCTAAATTCTTTTCCTTGAAAAATAGCGATCCTTTCAAAAATCAAAAACCTTTGCAAAATGACCTCACTAAACACTTCTCTACCTAGCATAGAACCCACATTCTGTTCTAGCTATTCCTCACACACACACACACACATTATTTTCTCTAACCCTTCTCTGCTTAGGACAGAACCCAATTAAATTGCAAAGGAACTCCATTTTCTCTAACCCTTCTGACCTCACCAAAATTTCCATAGTCCAAATAATTCAAATTTCATTTGAATGAAATTTGGACGAGATTCAGGTCCATAGTCCAAATAATTTTTGCTCTAAACCCTACAACCCTAACTAAATTTTTGCTCTAAACTAAATGTTTGCTCTAACCTAGCCAACCTAGTTAACCTAACGAACCTAACGAACCTAATTAACCTAATTAACCTAGCTAGTTAACCTAGTTAGTTAACCTAGCTAGTTAACCT
The DNA here is from genome assembly GCF_018294505.1 of Triticum aestivum. Classification (NCBI taxonomy): domain Eukaryota; kingdom Viridiplantae; phylum Streptophyta; class Magnoliopsida; order Poales; family Poaceae; genus Triticum; species Triticum aestivum. The sequence continues at coordinate 561,109,578 of NC_057808.1, forward strand.
AATTAAACTAGTTAACCTAGCTAGTTCTCTATCAAATCCCTAACTAAAGTTTTGCACTAACCTAGATAATTAACCTAATTAAACTAGTTAACCTAGCTAGTTCTCTATCAAAGCCCTAACTAAATTTTTGCACTAACCTAGATAATTAACCTAATTAAACTAGTTAACCAAGCTAGCTAGTTCTCTGTCCAATGTTTGTGTTATGCATGAGAGAGAGAGGAGGGGTGGGGGCTTACAGAGGATGGCTCCGGTGGTGGAGGCAGGGGCGTCGAGGGTGGCTCCGGTGGCGGAGGCAGGGGCATCGAGGGTGGCTCCGGCGGCGGCGAGGGCGGCTCCGGTGGCGTAGGGGGCGGCTCCGGTGGCGTTGGCGGCGCGCGGCTCTGGTGGCTCCGGGGGCGTCGATGTCGGCAGGAGACGACTGCGAAGTGGGGCGACGGTGAAGTGGGGCGAGGGATTTAGGGGAGAAGTGGTGGTCGGGGGAGGGGGAGGGAGGAAACCGCGCGGGGGTTAAGTCAAACGTAGCAATAGCGCTGGCAGGCAAAAAGTGCTATAGCTAAGTTAGCTATAGCGCTTGTTGCACAACGCGCTACTGCTATAGCTATTTATTTTCCTTTTTCTTTTCTTTTTTCATTTTCCCTTTCTATAGCGGGGGTCTACAAAATGCGCTGCTGCTATATTATCTATAGCGCCTTTTCTGAATAGACGCTACTGGTATGTTTTTCTCCTTTATTTTTCCTTTTCTTTACATTTTTTTCCTTTCTCCTTTTTCTATTTCTTTCATTTTTATTTACTTTTCTATTTGTTTTTTATTTTATTTTCTTTTCATTAGCAGTAGCACTTTTCCTGGGAAACGCGCTGCTACAATAATCTTAGCGGTAGCGTGGTTTGACGAAGATCACTACTACTATTCGTAGCCTACCGGCTTAGTAGTGGGAATTTTAGTAGTAGCGCTTTCCCTAGAAGAAGCGCTACTGCTACACCCGTATCTGTAGCGCGGTTCACGTGCAGGCGCTATGGGTAAGTAGCAGTAGCACTTTCTTTTAACAGGCGCCACTGGTAAGATTCTATGTATAAGGTTTTCCTTAGTAGTGCCTATGGGTTTGCACCCATAAGGACGATCAGTGATCTCCCAAGTTTCATTTACCAAGATGGAATCACTCTCACTACAGACCGCTTCCTTCCAGTAGTCAGCATCTTCAGATGCATAGGCCTCAAAAATAGAGCTAGGAGTGTCGTCCATGAGATACACAAGAAAATCATCACCAAAAGACTTTGCAGTCCTCTGTCTCTTGCTCCTAGTAGGAACTTTATTGTTTTCCTCCACAAGATTTTCAAAGTGTTCCATCGAAGTGGTAGGTTCAGTAATTGTAACTAATTCCCGATTCGATGAACTAGGCATCTCCTGATTTGATGAGCTAGCAATATCCTTCATGGGAAAGATATCTTTAAAGAAAGTCGCACCATTCGACTCCATGATTGTACCGACATGCATGTCAGATACCTTAGATTTTACAACCAAGAACCTATAGCCAATGCTATGAAAAGCATATCCCAGGAAAACACAATCCACAGTTTTAGGTCCAAGCTTGCGCTTCTTTGGAATTGATACATTGACTTTCGCCAAACAACCCCAGGTTTGTAGATAAGAGAGTTTTAACCTTTTCTTCTCCCATTCCTCGAATGAAGTTATCTCTTTGTTCTTTGTGGGAACTCGGTTTAGGACATGACATGCAGTCAATATCGCCTCCCTCACCATGCCTTGGAGAGACCCGATGTGTCTAACATGGCGTTAACCAAATCAGTTGGAGTATGGTTCTTTCTTTCGGTTACCCCATTTGACTGAGGTGAATAGGGAGTCGTCCTCTCATGGATTATACCATGTTCCGCACAAAATGAATCAAAATCGTTGGAAAAATACTCTCCACCACGATCGGACCTAAGCCTCTTGATCTTCCGATCGTTGGTTTTCCACTTCAGCTTTATAGATCTTGAAAAAGTTCAAAGCCTCATGCTTAGATTTCATAAGAAACACATGGCAGTATCTAGTGAAATCATTAATTAACGTCATGAAATATTTCTTTCCACCTTTTGTCAAGACACCATTCATTTCACAAAGATCTGAATGTATGAGCTCTAGTGGTGCAAGATTTCTTGTTTCTGCAGTCGTATGATACTTACGAGGTTGCTTAGCTTGCACACAAACTTGACACTTCGATCCCTTGACAGTGGGGAAACTAGGGATTAAGTTCAACTTGGCTAGTTGTGACATGCAACCAAAGTTAACATGACAAAAACGTGAATGGCATACATTTGACTCACTATTGTTGCAAACATGATTAACAAATTTACTGCAAACATCTGACAAGGACAAATGGAACAAGCCTCCTGACTCATAGCCTTTACCAACAAAAGTTCCATACTTGGATATTACAAATTTATTCGACTCAAAGACAAGCTTCTAGCCATCTCTACACAAAAGAGATCCGCTAATAAGATTTTTATTGATGGAGGGAACATAATGCACGTTCTTCAGCCGCACGATCTTCCCCGAAGTAAACTTCAGATCGACCGTGCCAACACAACAAACAGAAGCACTTGAACCATTGCCCATCAGCACGGTGGAAGTCCCTGCGGTCTGATAAGACGAAAACATGGAAATATCACCGCATACATGTACATTAGAACCCGTGTCAATCAACCAATCACGAGAATGACACATACTGAAAGAATAGTGAGAAATATACCATACCCATCATCCTTCATGTCAATGTCACCAATGACAACATTAGCAGTCTTGCCGCCTTTCCCAAGATGACGCTTGTCATAACGGTTAGGGAAACTAGGAGCCCAATGATCAGGATCTCCGCACACATGAAAAACACCTTTCTTCTTGTCATTCTTCTTCTTGAAGTTGGTGTGCTGTACATCCTTTTTCTTCGCATCAAACTTGCCCTTGTTCTTGAACTTGTGGGGCTGGAAGTTTTTCTTCTGTACCAGATTGGCACTAGATCCTTCCTCAATACCTCGAGCACGTGTGTCTTTTGCTCTCACCTTTTCTTCCACATCAAGAGTACCAATGAGATCCGGAATGGAAAACTCCTGCCTCTTAAGCTTCAGTAAGGTAGCAAAGTGAAGGAAATATGCCCTAGAGGCAATAATAAAGTTGTTATTTATATTTCCTTATATCATGATAAATGTTTATTATTCATGCTAGAATTGTATTATCCGGAAACTTGATACATGTGTGAATACATAGACAAAACAAAGTGTCCCTAGTATGCCTCTACTAGACTAGCTCGTTAATCAAAGATGGTTAAGTTTCCTTACCATAGACATGTGTTGTCATTTGATGAACGGGATCACATCATTAGGAGAATGATGTGATGGACAAGACCCATCCGTTAGCTTAGCATAATGATCGTTAAGTTTTACTGCTATTGCTTTCTTCATGACTTATACATATTCCTTTGACTATGAGATTATGCAACTCCCGAATACCGGAGGAATACCTTGTGTGCTATCAAACGTCACAACGTAAAAGGGTGATTATAAAGATGCTCTACAGGTGTCTCCGAAGGTGTTTTGTTGGGTTGGCAAAGATCGAGATTAGAATTTGTCACTCCGAGTATCGGAGAGGTATCTCTGGGCCCTCTCGGTAATGCACATCATTATGAGCCTTGCAAGCAATGTGACTAATGAGTTAGTTGCGGGATGATGCATTACGGAACGAGTAAAGAGACATGCTGGTAACGAGATTGAACTAGGTATGTGGATACCGACGATCGAATCTCGGGCAAGTAACATACCGATGACAAAGGGAATAACGTATGTTATCATAACGGTTTGACCAATAAAGATCTTCGTAGAATATGTGGGAGCCAATATGAGCATCCAGGTTCCGCTATTGGTTATTGACCGAAGAGGTGTCTCGGTCATGTCTACATAGTTCTCGAACCCGTAGGGTCCGCATGCTTAACGTTCGATGACGACTTGTATTATGAGTTATGTGTTTTGGTGACTGAAGTTTGTTTGGAGTCCCAAATGAGATCACGGACATGACGAGGAGTCTCGAAATGGTCAAGAGGTAAATATTGATATATTGGAAGATGGTATTCGGACACCGAAATTGTTTCGAGTGGTTCGGGTATTTTTCCGGAGTACCGAGGGGTTACCGGTACCCCCGGGGGATGTCATGGGCCTCATGGGCCATGGGAGAGATAGGGGACAACCCACAAGAGGTGGCCGCGCCCCCCCATGATAGTCCGAATTGGACTAGGGGAGGGGGCGGCGCCCCCTTTCCCTCTCCTACTCCCTCTCCCTTTCCCCCTTTCCCACTTCGGAAAAGGAAAGGGGAATCCTACTAGGATTGGGAGTCCTAGTAGGACTCCCCCCATGGCGCGCCCCTCTAGGCCGGCCGCCTCCTCCCCTCCTCCTTGATGACCCACAAGTATAGGGGATCTATTGTAGTACTTTCGATAAGTAAGAGTGTCGAACCAAACAAGGAGCAGAAGGAAATGACAAGTGGTTTTCAGTAAGGTATTCTATGCAAGCATTGAAATTATCGATAACAGATAGTTTTGTGATAAGGTAATTTGTAACGGGTAACAAGTAATAAAAGTAAACAAGGTGCAGCAAGGTGGCCCAATCCTTTTTGTAGCAAAGGACAAGCCTGGACAAACTCTTATATAAAGGAAAGCGCTCCCGAGGACACATGGGAATTATCGTCAAGCTAGTTTTCATCATGCTCATATGATTCGCGTTCGTTACTTTGATAATTTGATATGTGAGTGGACCGGTGCTTGGGTACTACCCTTCCTTGGACAAGCATCCCACTTATGATTAACTACTCTCGCAAGCATCCGCAACTACGAAAGAAGAATTAAGGTAAACCTAACCATAGCATGAAACATGTGGATCCAAATCAGCCCCTTACGAAGCAACGCATAAACTAGGGTTTAAGCTTCTGTCACTCTAACAACCCATCATCTACTTATTACTTCCCAATGCCTTCCCCTAGGCCCAAATAATGGTGAAGTGTTATGTAGTTGACGTTCACATAACACCAAGAGAGGAGAGACAACATACATCTCATCAAAATATCGAACGAATACCAAATTCACATGACTACTTATAGCAAGACTTCTCCCATGTCCACAGGAACAAACGTAACTACTCACAAATCATATGCATGTTCAGAATCAGAGGGTTATTAATATGCATTAAGGATCTGAACATATAATCTTCCACCGAATAAACCAACTAGCATCAACTACAAGGAGTAATCAACACTACTAGCAACCTACAAGTACCAATCTGAGGCTTAGAGACAAAGATCGGATACAAGAGATGAATTAGTGTTTGAGATGAGATGGTGCTGGTGAAGATGTTGATGGAGATTGACCCCCTCCCGATGAGAGGATCGATGGTGATGACGATGGTGATGATTTCCCCCTCCCGGAGGGATGTTTCCCCTGCAGAACAGCTCCGCCGGAGCCCTAGATTGGTTCCGCCAAGGTTCCGCCTCGAGACGGTGGCGCTTCGTCCCGAAAGCTTCCTCCTGATTTTTTCCAGGGCGAAAGACTTCATATAGCAAAAGATGAGCACCGGAAGCCTGCCAGGGGGCCCACGAGACAGGGGGGCACGCCCAGGGGGGTAGGGCGCGCCCCCACCCTCGTGGCCAGGGTGTGGGCCCCCTCTGGTTGATTCATTCGCCAGTATTTTTTATTAATTCCAAAAAGTGCCTCCGTGAAGTTTCAGGACCTTTGGAGCTGTGCAGAATAGGACTCTAATATTTGCTCCTTTTCCAGCCCAGAATTTCAACTGCCGGTATTCTCCCTCTTCATGTAAACCTTGTAAAATAAGAGAGAAACGGCATAAGTATTATGACATAATGTGAAATAACAACCCATAATGCAATAAATATCAATATAAAAGCATGATGCAAAATGGACGTATCACTCCTTTATATACGGGGGCAAGGGGCACCCCAAGACACAACCGTTATTCTCTTAGCCGTGTGCGGTGCCCCCCTCCATAGTTTACTCCTCCGGTTATAGTGTTGTAGTGCTTAGGCGAAGCCCTACACGGATCACATCACCATCACCGTCACCACACCGTCGTGCTGACAAAACACTCCTTCGACCCTCTGCTGGATCAAGAGTTCGAGGGACGTCATCGAGCTGAACGTGTGCTGAACTCGGAGGTGCCGTACGTTCGGTACTTGATCGGTTGGATCATGAAGACGTTCGACTACATCAACCGTGTTAAACTAACGCTTCCGCTTTCCGTCTACGAGGGTACGTGGACACACTCTCCCCCTCTCGTTGCTATTCATCTCCTAGATAGATCTTGCGTGATCGTAGGATTTTTTTTGAAATTGCATGCTACGTTCCCCAACAGTGGTATCAGAGCCAGGTCTATGCGTAGATGATATGCACGAGTAGAACACAAAGAATTGTGGGCGATGATAGTCATACTGCTTACCACCAACGTCTTATTTTAATTCGGCGATATTGTTGGATGAAGCGGCCCGGACCAACCTTACATGACCGCGTTCATGAGATCGGTTCCACAGACAGACATGCAACTAGTTTTGCATAAAGGTGGCTGGCGGGTGTTGGTTTCTCCAACTTTAGTTGAATCGAATTTGACTACGGCCGGTCCTTGTTGAAGGTTAAAACAACACACTTGACAAAAAATCATTGTGGTTTTGATGCGTAGGTAAGAGGTTCTTACTAGAAGCCCGTAACAGCCACGTAAAACTTGCAACAACAAAGTAGAGGACGCCTAACTTGTTTTTGCAGGGCTTGTTGTGATGTGATATGGTCAAGACATGATTTGATATACGTTGTTGTATGAGATGATCATGTTTTGTAAAAGTTATCGGCAACTGGCAGGAGCCTTACGGTTGTCGCTTTATTGTATGAGATGCACACGCCATGTAATTGCTTTACTTTATCACTATGCGTTAGCGATAGTTGTAGAAGCAATAGTTGGCGAGACGACCACGACGCTACGATGGAGATCAAGGTATCAAGCCGGTGACGATGGAGATCATGACGGTGCTTAGGAGATGGAGATCAAAGGCACAAGATGATGATGGCCATATCATGTCACATATTTTGATTGCATGTGATGTTTATCTTTTATGCATCTTATTTTCCTTAGTACGGCGGTAGCATTATAAGATGATCCCTTACTAAAATTTCAAGGTATAAGTGTTCTCCCTGAGTATGCACCGTTGCGACAGTTCGTCGTGCCGAGACACCACATGATGATCGGGTGTGATAAGCTCTGCGTTCACATACAACGGGTGCAAGACAGTTTTGCACGCGCGGAATACTCGGGTTAAACTTGACGAGCCTATCATGTATAGACATGGCCTCAGAACACTGGAGACCGAAAGGTCGAGTGTGAATCATATAGTAGATATGATCAACATAGAGATGTTCACCATTGAAAACTACTCCATCTCACGTGATGATCGGACATGGTTTAGTTGATTTGGATCACGAGATCATTTAGATGACTCGAGGGATGTCTATCTAAGTGGGAGTTCTTAAGTAATATGATTAATTGAATTTTAATTTATCATGAACTTAGTCCTGATAGTTTTTGCATATCTATGTTGTAGATCAATGGCCCGTGCTACCGTTCCTTTGAATTTTAATGCGTTCCTAGAGAAAGCTAAGTTGAAAGATGATGGCAGCAACTACACAGACTGGGTCCGTAACTTGAGGATTATCCTCATTGCTGCACAGAAGAATTATGTCCTTGATGCACCGCTAGGTGAAAGGCCTGCTGAAGGAGCAGATGCTGATGTTATGAACGTCTGGCAAGCTCGATCTGATGACTACTCGATAGTTCAGTGTGCCATGCTCTACGGCTTAGAATCAGGACTTCAAAGACGTTTTGAATGTCATGGAGCATATGAGATGTTCTAGGAGTTGAAGTTAATATTTCAAGCAAATGCCCGAGTTGAGAGATATGAAGTCTCCAACAGGTTCTATAGCTGCAAGATGGAGGAGAACAGTTCTGTCAATGAACACATACTCAGAATGTCTGCGTACCATAACCACTTGACTCAATTGGGAGTTAATCTTCCGGATGATAGTATTATTGACAGAGTTCTTTAATCACTGCCACCAAGCTATAAAGGCTTCGTGATGAAATATAATATGCAAGGGATGGAGAAGACTATTCCCGAGCTCTTCGCAATGCTCAAAGTGAAGGAAATATGCCCTAGAGGCAATAATAAAGTTATTATTTTATTTCCTTATATCATGATAAATGTTTATTATTCATGCTAGAATTGTATTAACCGGAAACTTAGTACATGTGTGAATACATAGACAAACAGAGTGTCCCTAGTATGCCTCTACTAGACTAGCTCGTTAATCAAAGATGGTTAAGTTTCCTAGCCATAGACATGTGTTGTCATTTGATGAACGGGATCACATCATTAGAGAATGATGTGATGGACAAGACCCATCCGTTAGCTTAGCATAATGATCGTTAAGTTTTATTGCTATTTCTTTCTTCATGACTTATACATGTTCCTCTAACTATGAGATTATGCAACTCCCGAATACCGGAGGAACACCTTGTGTGCTATCAAACGTCACAACGTAACTGGGTGATTATAAAGATGCTCTACAGGTGTCTCCGAAGGTGTTTGTTGGGTGGGCATACATCAAGATTACGATTTGTCACTCCGTGTATCGGAGATGTATCTCTGGGCCCTCTCGGTAATGCAGATCACTATAAGCCTTGCAAGGAATGTGACTAATGAGTTAGTTGCAGGACAATGCATTATGAAACAAGTAAAGAGACTTGCCGATAACGATATCGAACTAGCTATGAGAATACCGACGACCGAATCTCGGGCAAGTAACATACCGATGACAAAGGGAACAACGTATGTTGTTATGCGGTTTGACCGATAAAGATCTTCGTAGAATATGTAGGAGCCAATATGAGCATCCAGGTTCCGCTATTGGTTATTGACTGGAGATGTGTCTTGGTCATGTCTACGCAGTTCTCGAACCCGTAGGGTCCGCACGCTTAACGTTCGATGACGATTTGTATTATGAGTTATGTGATTTGATGACCGAAGTTTGTTCGGAGTCCCGGATGAGATCACGGACATGACGAGGAGTCTCGAAATGGTCGAGAGGTAAAGATTCATATATTGGAAGGCTATATTCGGACATCGGAAAGGTTCCGAGTGATTCGGGTATTTTTCGTAGTACCGGGGAGTTATTGGAATTCACCGGGGGAAGTATTGGGCCTTATTGGGCTTTAGTGGAAAGGTGAGAAGGGCCACAAGGGGAGGCAGCGCACCCCGCATGGGCTGGTCCGAATTGGACTAGGAGGGGCGCCGCCCCCCTCTTTCCGTCTCCCTCTCCTGCTCCTTCCCTCTCTCCACCTCTTGGAAAAGGAAGGGGACTCCAACTAGGATTGGGAATCCTAGTTGGACTCCCCCTATAGGCGCGCCCCTCCTAGGCCGGCCTCCTCCTCCTCCCTCCTTTATATAGGGGGGAGGGGGGCACCCCAAAGGACACATAAGTTGATCTTTTAGCCGTGTGCGGTGCCCCCCTCCATAGTTACACACCTCGGTCATATCGTCGTACTACTTAGGCGAAGCCCTGCGCCGGTAACTTCATCATCACCGTTGCCACGCCGTCGTGTTGACAAAACTCTCCCTCAGCCTCAACTGGATCAAGCGTACAAGGGACGTCATCGAGATGAACGTGTGCTGAACACGGAGGTGCCGTACGTTCGGTGCTAGGATCAGTCGAATCGTGAAGACGTACGACTACATCAACCGCGTTGATAAAACGCTTCCACTTTCGGTCAACGAGGGTACGTGGACACACTCTCCCCGCTCGTTGCTATGCTTCTCCTAGATAGATCTTGCGTGATCTTAGGAAATTTATTGAAATTATTGCATTCCCCAACAGTGGCATCCGAGCCAGGTTTATGCGTAGATGTTATATGCACGAGTAGAACACAAAGAGTTGTGGGCGATAATAGTCATACTGCTTACCAGCATGTCATACTTTGATTCGGCGGTATTGTTGGATGAAGCGGCCCAGACCGACATTACATCACCGCGTTCATGAGACTGGTTCTACCGACGTGCTTTGCACACAGGTGGCTAGTGGGCGTTTGTTTCTCGAACTTTAGTTGAATCGAGTTTGACTACGCCCGGTCCTTGTTGAAGGTTAAAACAACACACTTAACAAAAAATCGTTGTGGTTTTGATGCATAGGTAAGAACGGTTCTTGCTAGAAGCCCGTAGCAGCCACGTAAAACTTGCAACAACAAAGTAGAGGACGTCTAACTTGTTTTTGCAGGGCTTGCTGTGATGTGATATGGTCAAGGCGTGATGATATATAAATTGTTATATGAGATGATCATGTTTTGTAAAAGTTATCGGCAACTGGCAGGAGCCATATGTTGTCGCTTTATTGTATGAAATGCAATCGCCATGTAATTGCTTTACTTTATCACTAAGCGGTAGCGATAGTCGTAGAAGCAATAGTTGGCGAGAGGACAACGATGCTACGATGGAGACCAAGGTGTCAAGCCGGTGATGATGGTGATCATGACGGTGCTTTGGAGATGGAGATCAAAGGCACAGGATGATGATGGCCATATCATATCACTTATATTGATTGCATGTGATGTTTATCCTTTATGCATCTTATTTTTCTTAGTACGATGGTAGCATTATGAGATGATCCTTTACTAAAATTTCAAGGTATAAGTGTTCTCCCTGAGTATGCACCGTTGCGACAGTTCTTCGTGCTGAGATACCACGTGATGATCGGGTTTGATAAGCTCTACATTCACATAAGACGTGTGCAAGCCAGTTTTGCACATGCAGAATACTCGGGTTAAACTTGACGAGCCTAGCATATGTAGATATGGCCTCGCAACACTGAGACCGAAAGGTCGAACGTGAATCATATAGTAGATATGATCAACATAGTGATGTTCACCATTGAAAACTACTCCATCTCACGTGATGATCAGACATGGTTTAGTTGATATGGATCACGTGATCATTTAGATGACTAGAGGGATGTCTATCTAAGTGGGAGTTCTTAAGTAATATGATTAATTGAACTTTATTTATCATGAACTTAGTCCTGATAGTTTTTGCAAATTCTGTTGTAGATCAATAGCTCGCGTTGTAGCTCCCCGTTTATTTTTGATATGTTCCTAGAGAAAAATAAGTTGAAAGATGATAGTAGCAATGATGCGGACTTGGTCCATGATCGGAGGATTATCCTCATTGCTGCACAGAAGAATTATGTCCTTGATGCACCTCTAGGTGACATACCTATTGCAGGAGCAGATGCAGACGTTATGAACGTTTGACAAAGCACGGTATGATGACTACTTGATAGTTTAGTGCACCATGCTTTATGGCTTAGAACCGGGACTTCAAAAATGTTTTGAACGCCACGGAGCATATGAGATGTTCCAAGAACTGGAATTGGTATTTCAGACTCATGCCCGAGTCGAGAGGTATGAGACCTCGGACAAAGTACTTAGCCTACAAGATGGAGGAGAATAGCTCAACTACTGAGCATATGCCCAGAATGTCTGAGTACTACAATCGCTTGAATCAAGTGGGAGTTAATCTTCCAGATAAGATAGTGATTGACAGAGTTCTCTAGTCACTATCACCAAGTTACTGGAACTTTGTGATGAACTATAATATGCAAGGGATGATGAAAACGATTCCCGAGCTCTTTGTGATGCTGAAATCAACGAAGGTAGAAATCAAGAAAGAGCATCAATTGTTGATAGTTAACAAGACCACTAGTTTCAAGTAAAAGGGCAAAGGGAAGAAGGGGAACTTCAAGAAGAACGGCGAGCAAGTTGCTGCTCAAGTGAAGAAGCCCAAGTCTGGACCTAAGCCTGAAACTGAGTGCTTCTACTACAAAGGAAATAGTCACTGGAAGCGGAACTACCCCAAATACTTGGCGGATGTCGGTGTGGAACGACACCTATGGGATCACAAGAATCCCTACTACGGTTGCCGGGGCGCAGGGTTGCAAGAAGAGCAGGATCAGTAGTCAGCACAAGGATCGTTTACCCAGGTTCGGGCCGTGAGGATGCGTAAAACCCTAGTCCTGCTTTGGTGGGTGTATTTCAGAGAGTTCTTGAGCTCTCGAACTAGCTATGGTGAGTGCGTGGTTTGAAAGAGCCGAATCCTCCTCCAGTATGCCATGGGCCTCCTTTTTATAGGCGAAAGGGGCTGCCACAGTGGCATACAGGAGGTGGAAAGGCGTACAGTATTGCGAGCTTATCGCTTGGATTACAGGACAAGTTGCATTTAATGCGCCGCTAAGGTGTCCCCTAGCTTTATCGGGGACGAGGACGAGGCCCGTCCCGTCCGTCGCCGCTCCTCCTCGCTTTGACACGCACCCTGGCCAGCGATGCGTGCGGCGCCATGTAGGCAGGCAGCTGAGGTGGCGCGGTGGTAGGGTCTTCACGAAGATCTGCATGCCGCCACGCAGGCGCCTGCCGAGTTGGCCTGGAAGCTGTATGTTGCCACGCAGGTGCCTGCCCAGCTGGTTTGGGCTGGCAGCTGCATGCGAACGGCGGTGGAGACTTGGCTGGAGCGGGCCTGGCAGTGGTCCTGCTGGCGTCTTTGGCGAGAGCCTTGCCGGGGGGCCCGGCAAGGGTCTTGCCGTGGCGCGCTTTCATCCCCGGCAAGAATCTTGCCGGGGGTCTCGTGGCTCTCCTCGGCAAGGATCTTGTCGAGGATCGTTGTCCTCAAATCCTCATCTGATCTTGAATATGTCTTCACAAAGATCTGCATGCCACCACAGAGGTGCCTCCCGAGCCCTGGCCCCACGTGGCTGATGGTGTTGGGGACGTGGGCTCAAGGGTGGCTCGCCCTGTTGGCGTTTGGGCGCGCTGCCCCGGCAAGGGTCTTGCCGGGGGAAACTGCTCCGCCCCTCTGCTTCTTTGCGTTCTTGGTCTTGGCGTTGCTCTGGCTGTCTTGGGCTTCGGTTTTGCCTTGGTTCACCTCCCTTGCTCTGCTTGGCGTGGCCGTGGGCACGGCTCCGACTGCCCGCGCACAGGTAAAGGGGTACAAAGGTGCGCCTCTTCTTTTGTACACCGACAGGAGCCCCCGGGCCTAGGCCACACATAAGCGCGACGCGTTGTTAGGCCAGGCCCAAAATGGTGCGCGGGCAGGCGGGGCGGTTTTTACCGCGGTAAAACTTTTCGCGCGCTGTGCTTCCCACGACCTGTGTTGAATGTGCGACGTGGAGGGGCGCGCGTGACGTGGGCGGCATGCGTGGGGCGGTTCCTGCACGCATGCGTCACATCGTAGTAAATGGGCAGCTCGCGCCTTCCCCATGAAAGGAGGGAGGTGTGGAGGCGCGGCTTATTTACTGCGCGGGGCCGGGTTGCGGTCTTCAAGGCGTCCACACCCCACGATCACGGGGTGGGGAGAGGTCGCTTCACCCGTCCCCTCGATTCTGCACGTTTGCCACGCGTCCTCCATGCGCTTGGGGTGGCAAGTGGTGGAGGCGGGAAACCGGGCCGTCGCTGGTTGGGGCAGCGGGTCGGTCTCGATTCCCTGCGCCTCTGGTGGCTGGATTGGTCGAGCGGGGCGGCCGAGCCCCGACCCTGCCCCTTTATAAGGAGGGGGAAGGGGGGATGGCATACCGCACTCTTCTGTCATCTATCTCCTCCTACTTCCGCTTCTTCCTTTCACTCGTCATGGAGAAAGGGAATCCTGGTCCTTCGTCGGTGGCGGCGAGGGTCGCTGCTCGACAGCGCGTCCCTCCCCCTTCTGAGCCCGTGGTGGTGGAGCCAGTCGCGAGGGGAAGGGGAAGGGGGCGAGGCCGTGGGCGAGACCGGGGCAGAGGTCGTAGTGCTCGGGGAAGAGGAGGACGGGGCGGCGCGCCGGCTTCGCCCCCGCCAATGATGCCTTTTCTGATGGAAGGCCATGTTGGAGACCAACCCCGCGAGTTCTTCATCAGGCCGCGCCGGCCTCCGCGTCGCCGTCTTCGTCTTCCCGCCCCGTTTGCTCGGGAGATGGAGCGTGACCCGCCCCAATCCCTCAGATTGCACATGAGGGGCTGTGGGAATGGGGGCACGCGGGTCGACGTCGACTTCCCGGCTCCTCGGGTCATGTACCTCCGTCGCGGATGGAAGACGTTCGCTCGCATCCATAGCCTGACGGCGGGGCTCGTCCTCTATTTCAAATTAATGGAGGACGGCCTGCTCTCCGTCAAGGTCTTCGGAGACTTCGGGACTCGCCTGAAGTGTTGCGTGGAGAGCTCCTCCGACGGAGATTCCAACGATGGAAGCTCTTCCTCGAGCGAAAGTGATGAGGAGGACAGCGGGGCAGATGACGGGGACGAGTCCGACTAGGCGTCGGACGCCCCACGCCTGGGCAGGTGCGGCAGCAGCAGCATCTGCACCTGGCCGCTCCTCCGGTCGAGTTTTGCCGGGGGTGGGGCCAGCTCCTTGAACTTCTCGGGGCCGTCTCCTTGGGCGGCTGGCGTCGGGAGGCTGCGGAAGAGGAAGAGGGCGGGTGGCAAGGCCTTCAACTCGGAGTACGCGGGCACCGACGCCTTCATCGCATATTGCCGGTCCTGCCGCCTCGTCTTCCAGCTCCTTTCCCGGCACCGTCATCACCGGCCCACCCGTGGGCGGCCACCGAGGTGTTCTCTCGGTGCTTTCTACTGCTCGTAGCTCGCCTAGGCACCCCTTTTGCCCTTTCGCCTCCTTGACCTGCCTCCTGAGGAGAGGGACAAGAAAGGGATCACGGGCATCTCGTCTCTTTTTTAATCTGTAAGCCTTCGGGCCTTGTTAAATTTAAAGCTTGTAATCCCCCTTGTTCATGTTTTTCATTCCGTACGGATTGTACCTGTGTGGGATGTTTTTTTAATGAAAAAGGGATGTTTGCCGGGTTTTTCGTTCGTGGGTAGACCCCGCGACAAGGAGCGAATCCTTGTTACAATTTAAGATAAACTTTTTTCGCTCGGCAACAGGCCTTGCCGCCCCCCCACTTCGCTCGACCATTCTCGCGCCCTGGGCGGAGGTAGGGATGAAGCGGGCTTAGGCTCCTCGTTTTACTTCCTTGCCACCGCGACTACAACCAAATCCAGGCCCAGGAGATAATCCTGGGGTATAGAAAAGGGGAGCACGGTGGCCTAGAAATAAAACGAGGTTTCACATATCCTAGTTCCGTTCCGAAATGCATGATAGAGGATGAAAGACTTATCTGGATCTGCAGCCCTCGGCAACCTTGTCTTGCCGCGGTTGGATCCTTGTGCTTGCAGCCCCCGGCGACTCTGGTTTGCCGGGGTCGGGGCGCCGGTCCGTTTCCTTTCTTCCAAGTAGCTCGGCAGAAGTGCTCATGTGCCCTGCGAACCAAAGGAGGACAGAAAAGAAGCAGATAGACGCGCACTTGACCTCTAGGCTAGGGGTTAGTCACCGCTAAGCACTATCAACCCTAACCAAGGAAGAGACTCGACCTAGCATGCATGCTATAACTTAGGGCGCCAGCGCTTCATTTATTTATGCTCAGGGTCTGCGCCTGGCTTTGTACAAAGGGTTACATGCCTTGTCGGCAAAGCTTGTACAAAAGGTGGCTTGCCGGGTGGACCGTCAAGCCGCGCCTTATGGGTAAAACTTGTGGAGATGCTCGATGTTCCAGGAGTTGCTCACTGGGACAGCATCTTCGGTCTCCAGGCGGACTGCGCCGGGCCTGGTGACTCGTATTACCCGATAAGGGCCTTCCCACTTTGGCGTCAACTTGTTGGAATTCTTGGCAGACTGAACACGCCGAAGAACAAGGTCGCCTTCCTCAAAGCTTCGGGCATGAACCTTGCGGCTATGGTAGCGGCGCAAGGCTTGCTGGTAGCGTGCTGCTCTCACAGCCGCCCAAAGACGATCTTCCTCAAGGAGCATTGCGTCATCTTGCCGCAACTGCTCTTGCTCAAGCTCATCATAAGCGAGCACTCGAGGTGACCCGTATATGAGTTCCGTGGGGAGAACTGCCTCCGCCCCATATACTAGGGCAAAGGGTGTCTGACCGGTGGCTCGATTTGGCGTCGTCCTGATCGACCAAAGAACCGCTGGCAATTCATCAATCCAGCGCCTTCCGCTCTTGCGCAGCTTGTCAAAAGTCTTTGTTCTTAGGCCTCACAACACTTCAGCATTTGCCCTCTCCGCTTGGCCGTTGCTCCGTGGGTGTGCCACGGAAGCAAAACAGACCTTGCTGCCGAGGTCTTGAATGTATTGCATGAAGGTGTGGCTTGTGAACTGCGTGCCGTTGTCGGTGATGACTCTGTTTGGCACACCAAAATGGCAGACCAGTCCCTTGAAAAACTTGACAGCTGACTGAGCAGTCACCTTTCTCACTGCTTCCACCTCCGGCCACTTTGTGAACTTGTCGATTGCAACGTACAAGTACTCAAAGCCCCCGACAGCGCGGGGGAAAGGGCCTAATATATCGAGCCCCCAGACCGAGAATGGCCAGGAGAGAGAAATAGAGATTTGCAAAATACATATGGATCTGAATGTGGCAGACCCGTTGACTAAGCCTCTTCCACGAGCAAAACATGACCAGCACCAAGACTCCATGGGTGTCAGAATCATTACAATGTAATCTAGATTATTGACTCTAGTGCAAGTGGGAGACTGAAGGAAATATGCCCTAGAGGCAATAATAAAGTTGTTATTTATATTTCCTTATATCATGATAAATGTTTATTATTCATGCTAGAATTGTATTAACCGGAAACTTGATACATGTGCGAATACATAGACAAAACAAACTGTCCCTAGTATGCCTCTACTAGACTAGCTCGTTAATCAAAGATGGTTAAGTTTCCTGACCATAGACATGTGTTGTCATTTGATGAACGGGATCACATCATTAGGAGAATGATGTGATGGACAAGACCCATCCATTAGCTTAGCATAATGATCGTTAAGTTTTATTGCTATTGCTTTCTTCATGACTTATACATATTCCTTTGACTATGAGGTTATGCAACTCCCGAATACCAGAGGAATACCTTGTGTGCTATCAAACGTCACAACATAAAAGGGTGATTATAAAGATGCTCTAGAGGTGTCTCCGAAGGTGTTTTGTTGGGTTGGCATAGATCGAGATTAGAATTTGCCATGCCGAGTATCGGAAAGGTATCTTTGGGCCCTCTCGGTAATGCACATCGGTATAAGCCTTGCAAGCAATGTGACTAATGAGTTAGTTGCGGGATGATGCATTACGGAATGAGTAAGGAGACTTGCCGGTAACGAGATTGAACTAGGTATGTGGATACCGACGATCGAATCTCGGGAAGTAACATACCGATGACAAAGGGAATAACGCATGTTGTCATAACGGTTTGACCGATAAAGATCTTCGTAGAATATGCGGGAGCCAATATGAGCATCCAGGTTCCGCTATTGGTTATTGACCAGAGAGGTGTCTCGGTCATGTCTACATAGTTCTCGAACCCGTAGGGTCCGCACGCCTAACATTCGATGTCGATTTGTATTATGAGTTATGTGTTTTGGTAACCGAAGTTTGTTCCGAGTCCTGGATGAGATCACGGACATGACGAGGAGTCTCGAAATGGTCAAGAGGTAAAGTTGATATATTGGAAGATGGTATTCGGACACCGAAATGGTTTCGAGTGGTTCGGGTATTTTTCCGGAGTACCGAGGGGTTACCGGAACCCCCTGGGGCAAGTCATGGGCCTCATGGGCCACGGGAGAGAGAGGGGACAGCCCACAAGGGGTGGCCGCCCCCCATGGGAGTCCCAATTGGACTAGGGGGGGGGGTGGTGCCCCCCTTTCCCTTTCCTACTCCCTCTCCCTTTCCCCCTTTCCCACTCCGACAAGGAAAGGGGAATCCTACTAGGATTGGGAGTCGTAATAGGACTCCCCCCATGGCGCGCCCCTCTAGGCCGGGGCAAGGGGGCACCCCAAGACACAACAGTTATTCTCTTAGCTGTGTGCGGTGCCCCCCTCCACAGTTTACTCCTCCGGTCATAGCGTCGTAGTGCTTAGGTGAAGCCCTGCGCGGATTACATCACCATCACCGTCACCCCGCCGTCGTGCTGAAGAAACTCTCCTTTGACCCTCTGCTGGATCAAGAGTTCGAGGGACGTCACCGAGCTGAACGCGTGCTGAACTCGGAGGTGCCGTATGTTTGGTACTTGATTGGTTGGATCGTGAAGACGTTTGACTACATCAACCGCGTTAAACTAATGCTTCCCCTTTCGGTCTACGAGGGTACGTGGACACACTCTCCCCCTCTCGTTGCTATGCATCTCCAAGATAGATCTTGCGTGATCGTAGGAATTTTTTTAAAATTGCATGCTACGTTCCCCAACACAAAGTTCCTCCACGAAAGAGGAAGCTTAGTGATGATGCCTCCGGCAACAAACTTGTCCGGTAACATACATTTGAAGTGCTCAAGTTCTCTATAAAATGACTATATCTCGTGAGCTTGCTCAACCACAGAGCGCTCATCAGTCATCCTTTAATCATAGAATTGTTCCATGATGTACAGCTCAGTGCCGGCATCCGAGACCCCAAACTTGGCCTCGAGTGCATCCCACATATCTTTTCCATTATCAATTGACGGATAAGCATCAACTATGTTCTCACCAAGAACACTCAAGAGAACAGCCTTAAAAGGGTATCCATTTTCTGAAAAGCTTGTTCCTGTTGAGGATCAAGATCTCCTTCAGGTTTGCCAAGAGTGGCGTCATAGAAAGTCATGGTTTGAAACCATAAGACTGCTCTCACGCGCCACCTCTTATAGTGCACACCCTCAAACATAGGAGGCCTCATGGATGCAGCAAAACCACTTGGGGTAAATTGCCTATAATAAGGTTTTTGGATTGTTGGAAATATGAGTAATTTACCATATGATTTTATTATAAATACTAGATAAATCATGACTAATGTAGTAGGGATTAAACATGTCATGTAATCTAACAGAGAGAAGGAAAATAACATTTGCGCATATGAACTATAAGGGAAGATATCTAGAATAGATAGTAGAAGAAGAAACTGCAGCAGGATTTTGAACAAGAAGAACATGAACACGTAGGGAACAACGGCAGAAGCATTGGTCTTGGGGTCGACATCCTCGCCGGCCATGTCGTCGAAGAGGTTGTTGATGTCGGGGAAGAAGTCGTCACTGGGGATGTGGTCATCGGTGTCCGAAGTGTCCGTGATGAACTGGTCAGTAGTTGCGCAGAGCGCTACCCGAAAACCATATCACCCTTCTCCCGTACAGGACTCAAAGAGGTGGGGTTTCAGAGGCCTACTGTCCTGACCTGCGGTGCACGTCGCAAGCTGGGATGGGGAAGATCATAGCAGCAGGTCAGAGATTGGGACTCGGTGGCGAGAGGGAGGCAAATAGGCTGCGACGGGAGCTAAGCAAAGGAGGGAGACGAAACGAACAGGCAACAGCCGAAGGGTGCAGCGAACCTATAGCAAAAACTTTCCAGCTGTCGAGTGACCTTTCGTATACCCATCATGCGTGGCAAAAATTTAGACATCGGCTCGGCTCATTCCCGCAACAGGCGGCGGAGGAGGAGCGCGCGTGAATGTCCCTCTTGTTCTCATGCTCATACATGTGGGGAAACAACCTCCCTTATAAGGAGGTCCAACTCCTACCGAACTAACAATGTGGGACCAAACTTTAGTTCCACCTTTTGCCTTGCACGAATGAGCTAAGTGTGCCTCTAGGATTTATTAGGAATTTCTGAAATTAATTGTTGGTCTGGCCCAAAATAGACAAAAATTCCAGCAAGTCCTATAGGACGGGCGCGTCCAGGCGTCCCATTACCGCCCCAGATATAGGCTAGGTATGT
This sequence comes from Triticum aestivum, assembly GCF_018294505.1. NCBI lineage: Eukaryota > Viridiplantae > Streptophyta > Magnoliopsida > Poales > Poaceae > Triticum > Triticum aestivum. The sequence continues at coordinate 561,129,464 of NC_057808.1, forward strand.
GGAGTACGAGTCAGTCCAGGCGTTTGAGCCAAATTTGCCAAGGGCAATGACAAGTTTGCGTACGGGCAGCAACCGGGCAGCCCTCTAGGACGTCCGGGGCGGATATGAGGGTCCGATTGTATATGCTCTAGTGGACATCTTCATGCGTATTGGTATTGCAATACGTTACGTACTTGTATTATCTGACCAAAAATAGTACTATGGTACTCCTTGTGTCAGGTGATACCAACCCATAAATACTCCTATGGTACCAACTTAAAAAATCCAAATTTAGACGTTCCAAAAGATTCTAAAAAAATCATGGATGTTCACGATATACACAGAGAAACAAAAATGGCAAATCTTTCATGAATAGTGTCAAAAGAAGACAAAAGCAAAGATGACACTATTCACGTCTGAATTTGTCATTTTTGTTTCTCCATGCGTATTTCGAATTTTGATCTGAATTTTTTAGGGGCTGTAGACATATATGTTGTAAACATCCATGGTTTTTTTCGTAATTTTTAAGATGTTTAAATTTGAAAATTTTAACTTGATATCATAGGAACATGTGAAGGATGGTATCACTAGATATTTTCCCATGAGGAGTAGTACTTGTGGCTGGCTTGTATGAAAACCTCAAAAACGAGCGAGTACACTGCTAATGAGGAACACACTACGTAGTGAACAAGGCACTCAAATTCTACTGGTTCCAAACAGAATTACTACGAGGCATCTGCGACGTCGTTCCGTACATCGGACACACTATCCATCCGCAGGCGGCGTTTGGGCGCATCCACGAACACTATTTTTCATAAGAGCCAAACAAAATTGAAGTAGACACGACATTTTTCTTTATAAACATTTGGATTTTCATTTGTCTATACTTATCCAGAGTGGGCGGCCGTCTCCTACGCCCTACTTTATCCGCCTCCTGGTCGTTAGTGGTTGTTGTCCGCCGCCTCTGCGTGGCCGTTGACGTCGTCGGTGGAGGTGCGGTTTGCAAGAGCGCCAACGAGACGACATCACACCTGTTCTACAAATGTAGACTCAAGTTGCGTGTTTGGAGATTTGTCGAAGACTGGCTTAGCTTGGTGGATTGATGGGCGTCAAAGCGCTCCCGTCAGCGTTGGTGGCTCAACATGGCGAGACCCAACATTGATCACCGACTGACCATGGCGTCCCAATCTGGGTGAGGGTGACGCGGCTAGGCTTAATCTGGGTGACGGCGTGCGCCAGACACTCGAGCAACACCATACCTCGAGAGTAATTGGTTTATGTAATAACCGTCAGATGTCCTATGAATTAAGCTCTGTACTGCTCCTATGTAATAACCGTCAGTAGTACTTCTCCTTAATCAACAAACGAGGCAAATCTCTTACCTCGGTTTTCAAAAGAAAAAAAAAAGTAGACTTGGCAGCCGTTGGAATCTCTCGCTCTTGTACACTTTGAGTGTGAAGGAAGGAAAGAAGGGGAGAAGTTAACTTAGAAGCTTCTTTTCTTTTGTGTGACCCTTTCTCCCTTTTGCCGCCCACGTTTGAACTGAATTCTTTTCCCTCACACATAGACATACAAGATCAAAAGCAAAGGGGAAAAGAAAAAGTCCTATGCAAAAGAAGAGATGGAAACTCTTCCTCCTACTCAGGCCAACTCCACCGCACGACCCCATCCTGTCCGGTCCCGTCCGTTTGGGGTAAAAGGGACAAACGAGGCGGCCCAGCGCGCGACGGCCCGGACCCATCTTGTCCGTTTTCTGTCCGGGCCGACCCATTTCGAGCGCAAACTTGCCTCGTCCGCGTCGTTTTGGGGTAAAACGGACGCGCGCCTCGTCCGCGTCGGGGCCGCGTGGCAGGCGGCCACCTACCTCCCACCCGCCCACATCAATGCGCACGAGCGGGCGGCCCCACCTGTCATCCGCACATCGAAAGGTCGCCGTCCTTCTTTAAGTGGGAACCGTGGACCGCTCGTCCTCCACACTGCCCCACGCCACCCCGCGGCCTCCTCGAAACCCGACAGCCCCAATCCCAAACCCTAGCCAAGAACTCGCCGGCCGGCCGCCCGCAGCCATGGGGCTATGGAACTACGGCCGCAAAGGCAAGCACGACCGCGAGGCTGGCTCCTCGTCGGGACGCTGCCGCGGCTCGGTGAAGAAGGAGGAGCCCGCGTCGTCATCGCCACCACGCCGGGCCCCACGCCGCCCGCGTTCTCCATCGCGCCCACGTCCGCCAGCAAGCGCGACCGGCATTACATCCGCGCGTCGGTGTGCCGCCGTTATTGGGAGACGAGGACGCCGCTCCCCTGGAGCGACGTCCACCTCCCCAATAACTGGCATCTCTCCGCCGACCGGGTCCCGATCCCGCCAGTCCCGACGAGCGGCCGTGCGCGCGACGAGGAGATTGAGCGCCGCCGCCGCCTCCTCCCCGACGACCTCTTCTACGAAGCTAGGTACGCCCCCGACTCCGGGCTCTGGGACACCTGGTTTCGTGACGAGCACGACACCAGGCGCGCGTCGTTCTTCGTCGGGATGTCGACGGGGCCGCGGCGGCCACGTCGGGAGCGCGCAGCGCCTTCTCCCCAGAAGCGCGGGCGTAGGCGGGTGCGCGGCGTCACACCCACGCCGTCGCCTTCGCCATCTCCATCGCCACCACCACCTCCTCGCATGACGGAGGAGGAGGAGGCCCGTCTCGTTGCGCGCGTCATGGAGGACTCCATGCGCACGCACGATGAGCGCCAGTGGGAGGGCCTTGAGGAGATGCTGGCCCGCTCCGCCGCCGGCGAGGTCGCCATCCCCGAGCTGGAGATGGTGCCGAAGGAGGAGGTGGTGGAGGAGCCGCCGGTGGCCGCGTTCCACCCGGCCCTGGTGGGCCAGGGGTGGGGCTGGTCGTGCACGGCCCGGAGATGGCCGACGCCGTGGGCGTGAACTGGTGCCCCACGCCGCCGCGGTCACCGGAGCGGGAGGTGTCGCCACGGGAGGAGGTGGTGCAGGCACCTCCCGCCGGCCAGCCCGCCCCCGTCTACCACGCACCGCCGGCCCACCTCAGCGACGACGACACCGGCGGCCAGTGAAGACGGCGACAGCCACGGCATCGACGGGCGCGGCAGGAGCGCGCGGGAGGCGTTTTTTAATTTTGTTTTTATGTTAATTATTAAACTGGGCCGTTTAAGTGTATTGAGAAACTAAGCCGTTTTGTGGCCGTTACCCCTATATATGTTTTATGTTTTTTTAAATGCGTTCATGTACTTTTTTTAGTCATTTCATTCTAGTTTTTATATATTTTTTTATTCACGTCCATACCGGACATGTTTTGGGTGCGACCGCGCGTTGGGCGCACCCACAACCCATCAGACAAACGCGGACATGGGCGAACCCATTGCCGCCCCAAAGGGACAAAAACCGCCAAACCGGACGTCCGTTTGCGGTCAGTTGCAACAAACCAGTTTTCTAATAATTAATCAGGAGTGGAGTGGAGTAATTTTCTTCATTGTTTTGTTGGGTAGTGGTAGTGGTATTGGTGTTGTTTCTTGTTTGGGAGGGAGTGAGCGAAGCGGAGTGGTCACCAGTCTCCTCTCTCTACTGTTGCTGTCGCCAGACGGCCAGAGTCGCGTCGCCTGTCCGTCTGTCCTCCGTCGTCGTCTTCCTCGGTCCTCGTGACGACACTGCTCCACTCTACAAACCGCTCTACGCCACTCCACTCCCCACTCCTCCGCTACCCGCCTCCCGAGGCTCCGTCCGTCTCCATTTCTGCCAGCTGGGCCATCACACACTCACATGCTCACCCTCACTCTCTCCCCTCCCACTCCACTCCTGCTCTTGCTCTGCTCTCCTGCAGCTCAGCTCGGCTCAGCTCAGCTAGCTCGACGCCTTTCTCTTCCGCAGAGAGGAGCAGCACTCCATTAAAGAGAGCGAGCAGAGCACCACCGAGGAAAGAGGAAAATCCTCTCTTTAAACAAAGCGAAAAGGGAGCCCCAAAGCCGAAAGCCAAAGCGGCAATGGCGTCCTAGATTCCAGACCAGAGCAACTTGAGCGAAGCAAATCAAAGCCAAGCAGAGCAGAGAGATTTCCCACTCCCACTCATCTCCACTCTCTCTCCCCCTCTCTATCTTATTGGCGATGGAGGCGACGTCGTCGGACCAGTACCGCTCGAGCTCCTCCTCGGCGGGCAGCCCCTCCGCCCCGGCCGGCGGCGCGGGGCGGCGCTACTACTTCCCGAGGCCGGGCCGGCCCGTCTCCTTCGAGGACTCGCCGGACTGGGGGGACGACATCACCGTCGACGCCGCCGGGGCCGCCCACGACTCCTCCTCCTCCTCCATCCACCTCGCCTCCGCCTCCGCCGCCAGCAGCGCCTACCCGTCCCCGTCCCCCTCTCTCCCCGGGCCCTCCGCCTCCGGCTCCGGATTCCGGGAGCGCAAGGTGGCCGGCGCCGCGCTCGTCTGGAAGGAGCTCAGCGTCTCCGTCCGGGACGGCCGCCGCCCCGGACGCGTCGTCAGGGGCTCCAGCGGCTACGCGCTGCCCGGCACCCTCACCGTCGTCATGGGCCCCGCCCGCTCCGGCAAATCCACCCTCCTCCGAGCCATATCAGGTTATTACAGATTCTTTGCCTCGCCGTCGCTGCCATTGACTCAACTTGAGCTCCACCCTGCTGCCATTGACTGACTGACTGAATTTGAGCTCACTAACCGCTCTGCTCTCAGGGAGGCTGCGCGGCGCCGAGCGGATGTACGGCGAGGTCTTCGTCAATGGCGTCAAGTCACCCTTGCCATATGGATCATATGTAAGCTCTTTCTTCCATTTGATGTACAATTTGATGTTTCAAGTCTGGACTCTGGAACTATTTGCCCATCTGAAAAAAGAAAACGGACACTCCTACTGAAAAGGAGAGTGTGTGTCCTATGTTAAATCAAACACCTTCAGACTACTGTGAACTAATGCCACTTATCATACCGGCCAAATCTCACTGCTTGATGGCCATTTAGAGATGCCACTTATCACATTCACCACTACTCCACATGCTCAAAGCATCATGTTTCAAGTTTAGTGTCGTCGGGTGCAAGTGATCGATTTGATCGTGTCACACCAAACAACCGAATTACCTATCACCATATGGATCATATGTAAGCTCTTTCTTCCTCACACAGACCACTACTAGTCTAGTTACTACTCTGCTGCCTCCCAATTCTGGTGCTTCAAGTCTGAACCTACTTAATTTGCCCATGCACACCTGAAAAAAAAATGCACATGTCTGATGAAAAGCGTGTGTGTGTTCTCTTAAATCAAAAATCTTCAGACTACTGTGAACTAATAGTGCCCATCATATTGGCACTAAGATCTCATTGATTGATGGACATTAGTGGCATAACACACCACATTTACAAGTACTCTGTATGCTCAAAGGATGACGTTTCAAGTTCGTGTCACCTATCAGGGATCGATTTGATCGTTCCCCACCAAATTTAACTGAATTATCTATGACCAACCACTTCCATCTATGCCGCTTCATTTGTCCACTGTTCCATCAGTTCATACGTTTACATTGCTAAAAATAAGATGTTGATTTTGCTGCTGATGATGCTAGCACTGCATACCATGGATTGTTTATGTCCTGTTCCTTGGAGTGCTTGTAGGGGTATGTTGACCGGGACGATGTGCTAATCGAATCTCTCACAGTACGGGAGATGCTGTACTATTCGGCGCTCTTGCAGCTCCCCGGCGTCTTCTCATCAAAGAAGTCATTTGTGGAAGATGCTATCGCGGCCATGTCGTTAGGTGACTATGCTGACAAACTCATTGGTGGACACTGCTTCACGAAGAGGCTTCCGACTGGCGAGAGGAGGCGGGTCAGCATTGCAAGAGAGCTTGTGATGAGGCCACATGTTTTGTTCATCGATGAGCCTTTGTATCACCTTGACAGGTTATTCCTTTTCTCCATAACTATTATTTAACTCTTCGGATTCTTACTAAAAAAACAGTACCTGTTGAGTATGCGTGTGGTTGTCCTGCAATCAGAGAGAAACGTCGGTTTAAGCTGCTGTGGTTCATGTAGGATGGGTCTTGCTTTATGGCTTGTATCTTTGCAAATTGTAGTACAGGTACAGAGTAAATTGCACCACGTAACTAACTTCTCTTTTTGTTTCTTTTGATACAGTGTTTCTGCACTACTCTTGATGGTAACACTGAAGAAACTTGCCAGCACTGGGTGCACAGTCATCTTCACAATGTATCAAAGCAGCACGGAGGTTTTTGGACTTTTTGATCGGATTTGCTTGCTTTCAAATGGGAATACCCTCTTCTTTGGGGAAACATTGGCTTGCCTGCAGGTGAATGAGTGTTCCTCTATAGTATTAATTCTTAACTCTGCTCAAGAACATTTTACATGCATTACCAATTTAAATCTACCACGAGTGAAACGATGGTATCCAGTTATGCGGACAGAGTTAACTTCATTTTGTTAGACGAGATACAGGGGTCGTCTTTAGCTACTCTAAGATCGCATCAGTTGTTAATCAAGTGGGATGCTATTTGCTTCATCCACTGAATCACCCGTTGTCTATGCCCAAGTTGCATTGTTAGGAATAAATAAGTCTGCGCAAAGTAGTATCCACACGTATATTTCTTCTAAAAAACTTTATATTCATGTTAATAGTTTCTCTTTTCTTGTATGATCCTGCTGCAGCGTTATTCCCGTTGTAGATGGCCCTGTTTTCCATATCTCACCCTATGGCTTTCTGTACTCCTCTTACTTGGCCTTGTTCTGTTGTAGCACTTCTCAAATGCTGGGTTTCCATGTCCAATCATGCAAAGTCCATCTGACCACTTCTTGAGGGCAATCAATACCGACTTTGACAGAATCATAGCCATGTGCAAGAATCTGCAGGTATCTTTTGGTTTTATTCTGACATCAATTTTTATTTTTATCTTCAGTCCGAACTTTTTGGAAAATGTACTTTTTTTGTGAGAGATAAAAAAACTTCTATAGTTATTAACAGGATGATCAAGGGGATTTCTCATCTGTGAGCATGGACACTGCTGTGGCGATCCGGACACTAGAAGCAACGTACAAATCATCGGCTGAAGCTGCCTCTGTTGAATCGATGATTGCAAAATTGATTGAGAAGGTACTACCGCTCTACACCCTGGAACAACTAACAAGTCATCCAGGCCACCTTTAACAAAAACATAATTGATACAAATATTCTTGTCACTGATCATAGAGTAGGAATTCTACAATCAACCATGTTAGATTGAGAAATAGGACACTGCAATATCCATGATAGTGAATAAACTATTGTCTACATGGTGTGATGCAGGAAGGTCCTTACTTGAAAAGTAAAGGCAGAGCCAGGGATGCAGCGAGAATTGGAATTCTCACTTGGAGATCATTGCTAATTATGTCAAGAGACTGGAAGTACTTCTGGAGCAGGCTTGTCTTGTATATGCTTCTTGCTCTCTCAATCGGCACCATATTTATCGACATCGGTCATTCACTGTCATCTGTAGTGGTTAGTGTCACTACAATATTATATTTCAATTTACTGGATACTTTTATTTATCGAGTAAATTAAATGTACTTATGATTTGATGATCCTCAAAGTTCACTTTGTTTTGACAGGTTAGGATTTCTGCAATGTTTGTTTTTGTTTCATTTCTCATCCTTCTGAGTGTTTGTGGAGTACCTGCTCATATTGACGAAATCAAGGTTGGCTTTTCTTTTAGTCTTTAAAGTGGACCCATCACATTATTTGTAGAATATGTGATTTATTCCTGAATGATATCTTCTTATTCACTACAGAATCTGTAGGTGCAAAAACAATAAACACCAAAATCATATCAACACATCAGGTACTGTGTATAACATAATAACGTACTGTTCCCACCTGTGCAGATATATTCCCATGAGGATTCAAATCGGCATTCTGGGACATTGGTTTTCCTACTAGGCCACTTCCTAGCCAGTATCCCCTTCCTATTTCTGGTGTCCATTTCCTCGTCGTTGGTTTTCTACTTCCTCATAGGCCTCAGGAACGAGTTCAGCTTCCTTATGTACTTTATAATCACCATCTTCATGTGCTTGTTGGCGAATGAAGCACTTATGATGATTGTTGCGTACATCTGGCTCGAGACTTACAAGTGCACCTTAACCCTGATTTGCTTATATGTGAGCTTCCATCTTGGGCTTCTTTCAAGTGGGCGCACATATTTTATGAACCAACATTAAATAACCATGGTTACTTCAGGTTATCATGATGCTGGTGGCTGGGTATTTTCGGATCCGAGACGCAATACCAGCGGCCGTGTGGGACTATCCGCTGTCCTACATTTCATTCCACACATACGCCGTCCAGGTAAGTTATACGTACATGAGTACATGACCATCTCATGTAACCTACATAAACCCTATCTTGCTTCAACCGGGTCAGGCGTGCTAACGACCAGTGCTGCTGCAGGGCTTGGTCGAGAACGAGTATGTTGATACATCATTTGCAGTCGGGGCCACAAGGACGATACCCGGCGTGCAGGCTGTCCGAGGCTCGTATGGCATTTCATCATCGGCAGGCGCCAAGTGGATGAACCTCCTTGTTTTGCTCCTGATGGCGATCGGCTACCGGGTCGTATTGTATGTTTTGCTTCGTCTAGATGTGAGAAGACATGTGAGGCTTGGCAGGCGCTCTTGCTGGCCCAGCATCCACACTAGTGCAGCTCCAAAGTAAGTTTGCCCTGAGCTATTGGAAGACGTTTTTTTTGGGTGTATACATGTGTGATTCCTTCCTAGGTAGTCATATCTGACGCACGGAAAGTAGAAGAGAAACAGAGAGAGAGGGAATTGGAGAAACAGGTGTGTGTAACATAACATATATATACTGTATGTATGGGAACTGAAGGAATGGATCATGAGTTGGTTATGTGCTTTTCTTGTCCATTTTTTTGCACTAATTATTGCTTCCTTCACCTTTGTTTGTTGTCCACAAGTTTTCTCTCCCTGGTTGGATCCGTCGATATTTGACGGTCGAGTAGCAATCTCCTCTTGGAAGGTGTTATTTTCGAGGTATTTCCCAACTTCAGTAGGTTTATGGCATTGTAGATGAAGCTGAATGTAGCTGGACATTCAGGCCAGAGATGAAGCTTGACATTAAATCCATTGCGGCTTCAAATTTCTGAATTTAGCTGGACTGCTGGAGACGGTGGATGTTTGAGTCAAGGAAAGAAAGGTAGAGAACAATCTCACTGACAGAAAATCAGTGACATACACGACCAGCAAAAGATGAGAAAATGTTAACGCAGACGAAAAATAAATAAATCATATGGATGATGCAATACAAGATACTTCCACTTTAACCAATAACCTAGTCTACACTAGTATAAAGTTACGAGTTGCTGAAATCCAAACGATCTCAACCATCCGACACAATCAAGCGCAAGGATTCATGATGAATTTATTAGAAAAGTAAAAATGATGGCACATGTGCAACCTGGTTTCCTGAAATCAGCAAATGATAGACAGCATAGTGTATTGCCATACGCTTCCGCTAATCGACTATAGCGAGTTCAGTCTTTTTCTTCTTCTTCTTGAGCGAAATGAGTTTGATCTTGTTGTTTGGCAGATTCGTCCGCATGCCCCAAAAACTTGACCAACGGATCGACAGAAGCATCACCATCTCGGTGTATGATCTCAGTAAGCCTAAGGTTGTTGCACTTGAAACGCGCAAGACCCTTAGAATATGATTGGCAGCATTTCATCACCTCCTTTGTAGATTGGAAATCCGAGACCTGTTGAGCAGTGCAATGTTACGAGTATATTTCGGAATGGAATACCAATGTATTACGGAATGTTTCGAGTTATGGTAATTAATTGTTGATGAAAGAAGTAGCAGCAGCACCTTGAAATGGCGCAAAGTGAGCTTCTGCAGGTTAGGCGAGTTGTGCAGGTATTTGCGCAGCCCGAGGAAGTCGTCGTTGATACGGCACCCGTCCAGAGAAAAGCTTGTCAGGTTCTCAAACTTGAATACAGGAAGATACTCATGACTCCCAAAGAACAGCAACTGAAAACAAAAAACCATACAGGCACTCGTTTTCTTATCTTTAAATTTAAAAAGTGGCCCTAGATGTAGGAAAATGCAAATCGAATGAATAGAAGGGGTATCAATCAAGAAGAAGATACACCGTGACTAGAAAATATGACAAGCGCAAGGTTGTCACATTATACATGGTGACAAGAATATTGAGTTGTTCTTTGATGCTCTGGTAACTCCGGTAAATCCAGGGCAGATGAATGGACGCATCGACAAGAGACGGCATGGTATGTGGCTGAGTGGTGTCAAGAATGTGATCAAACTCCTCGCCGGCCAGGCAAAGAGAAACAAGAGCTGGGGCCTCTATAAACAACTTGAAAACTTCATGATCCTCCACCGTGTGCTCGCCATGGACGATGGTCAATTTCTTGCGGGAGGAGGAGATGATCTTAGCATTGCTGGTGAGCAAGTGGCAGCACATGTTCAGTTGCAGGTCCTCGAGAGCAGGGCAGCCATAGCTGATATGGCTGGCAAGGTCGTTCAGTTCCAACTGCAGGCAGGAAAGATGAATTCAGAGGAGTAAATTGGGAGATTTTATCAGCTGAATTCAGAGGAGTACATTGTGTCGTGAAAGATAGGGCCAAATCAGTAGCACGACGAGGTTGTGTTTTCATCGGTTGGTATTTGGACCAAAGGTTGTCCACGGTAAAATTGTTTTCTTCCACTTAGGATTGATATTTTTATTTATCATGAGGAAAGATTGTAGTTCGCAAAAGGTGATGGCGATGGAGAAGGATCCATCATGTGACTTGCCTTGGTACCAATGCTTTATGCGTGTGCGTGTCAGACCAGCTAGTTGTGCCTGTTAATGAATTGCTATTCCAGTATGAATTTGGTGAGTAAGACTGTAGTTGATGCTTTGAACTTGTTGTTTGATTGAACATCCAGAACCATACGAGCTTTGGTGGACGGACAAGTTTTATCAACATCATGCATCGCGTCGAAGTAGTTTCCCTTTAAGTGGATATGGTGATCTAGTCGTGTGGGATGTGATTCCTATGCATATGCATGTGTGTTCTATACTGTTGGAAAACCCTGGACGGACAGGAGACAATTAACTTATCATTATGATGGTGAATTTTCTTTTGTACAAAAGGCTCGACTTATACTACTTGACACATATACCCTGGAGCGATACATGGCACACCGCCAAAGGCGTGATCATGCTCAGGAAGCAATTGATGTGAAGGTACTCAATGACCAAGAGAAAGCAGACGTGGACATTCAACATGCTAAATTTTTGGCCTCGACAGTTTCTGCGGACGGTTTCGTTTCATGGGGGAGAGGATGATATGGACAACACTAGTTCCATTTGTACCGTCGACAACCATCACATACAAGACGTTGGTCTGGTTCAAGTTAAGGCAGTTTCGCTCGTCACTTTTTGCGACAATGTGAGGCATCTTGATCAGGAGAAAATAAAGGTCGAACTAGAATAAAAATTTGTTGTTGTGCCAAAATACACAATGCATGCTTGGATATTAGAAAAATAAAGAAAATAATTGCAACACATACACGTTTGATCAAGGCATGCGTCAACTAGGTTGTTTCTTTTGGTTGCCACGTCCACAACAAGAGTATACATGGACAGGATACCTTTTGACTGAGACTAACGGAAGAATCCTAATTAGTTACTACTTCTCATGATGAAGGTCACCGGAGATTTATGTAGGTGAGCTGGTTTCAATGGTGGGATTTGCTGTATTTGAGAAACATTGGATGAGGGCTGCCAGGAACTTATGTTTAATTACTTTGAGTATTTAAATTTTAATGATTACTTGCTAAGTTAAAGCTTGTGATCAGATTTACTTCCTTAGGTGTTTGTCGAGAGTTAGAGATACAGAAGTTTTTGTTTGGTCGACTTATTAGGCAAGTTTGAGTCGGCTAGCTGTACTGGTATATATAGTCATGGTACCCTCTTTGTAAAAGCAGGTTATATTTTGGAGTTTAGACAACGTCGTGTATCGACCATGAAGCGGCCATCTTCGGGTGTCGCGGTTATTTATTTTGTATAAATTTTCGGTGTGGAAGTTACACTTGACTCGAGGTTTGTCGTTTCCGACGGGTTGCGTGCTGGTTACAACTACTTCGGCGGGAGGTTCTTCGTGTGTCGAGGGATTGTCCGTTGGTTGTCGTTACCCCATCTTCCGGTTACATCTACTTCTCGCGTAATTGGGAGATTTTATCAGCTGAATTCAGAGGAGTACATTGTATCATGAAAGATCGGGCCAAATCAGTAGCAGGACGAGGTTGTCCTTTCATCAGTTGGTATTCGGACAAAAGGTTGTTCATGGTAAAATTGTTTTATTCCAGTTATGATTGATATTTTTATTTACCATGAGAAAAGATTGTAGATCACAAATGGTGATGGCGATGGAGAAGAATCCATTGTGTGACTTGCCTTGGTACCAATGCTTTATGCGTGTGCGTGTCGGACCAGCTAGTTGTGCCATGTTAATGAATTGCTATTCCAGTATGAATTTGGTGAGTAAGACTGTAGTCGATGCTTTGAACTTGCCGTTAATAGAACATCCAAAACCATACGAGCTTTGGTGGACGGACAAGTTTTATCAAGATCATGCATCGTGTCGAAGTAGTTTCCCTTTACACGGATACGGTGATCTAGTCGTGTATGATCTGCATCCGATGCACATGCATTGTGTTCTATACTGTTGGGAAAACCCTGGACGAACATGAGACAATTAACTTATCATTATGACGGTGAATTTTCTTTTGTACGAAAGGGTCGACTTATACTACTTGACTCATATACCCTGGAGCGATACATGGCAGATCGCCAAAGGCGTGATCATGCTCAGGAAGCAATTGATGTGAAGGTACTTAATGACCAAGAGGAAGCAGACGTGGACATTCAACATGCTGAATTTTTGGCCTTGACAATTGCTGCGGATGCATATGCTGAGAAGATAGACTTGAAACTGAAGACGGTTTCGTTTCAAGGGGGAGAGGATGATATGGACAACACTAGTTCTATTTGTACGGTCGACAACCATGACATACAAGCAGGGCCGAGCCGGCAAAATCAGAGGCCCTATGTGAAACTTTACAATGGGCCTTATCTCACTAACATACACTACATAAACATAACAATAATAATGTAAAGTTCATAATATCTTAGATACGAATTGGAAATATAACAATTGTACCTATTTTTCACTACTAGGGAAAACCTTATACACAGAATCTTACCAGGAGCGTCGCTCAAAACAAAGCGCTACTGCTACTTAGCAGCAGCGCCCGTAACAAAACAGCGCTACTACTACCAACGTAGCAGTAGCGCGTCAGAGAAAAAGAGCGCTACTACTACAAATGCCACGATGTTGCCGCCAGAGTAGGTTTAGTAGTAGCGCCTGTTTTCTAACAGCGCGACTGCTATTGAACTTAGCAACAGCTCTTTTCGCCCACCCTCGCTGCTGCTAAGTTTAGTCCACTCGTTGCAACTAACTTAGTCTCACCTTGCTCCGCGAACAGGGTGTTTACCACCTTAAATAATGTACTTCTCAAACCATCACAACCACTTGGTCTTCATTGAACTCTATGTGTTGGATCTGTGGCCGCAATAAGAATCCTCGCCGGTTCCTAAACCGGGGAGGATTCCTACTGACAATTTAGTATATACACAAAAAGATTATTGATGGGCAATGTATATTTGAACTTTTTTAGATGCTTAGCCTTATCAGTACCGCGTTTTAACACAGGCGCTACTGCTACAGGGTTAGCAGTAGCGCTGCTCTGATAAAAGGCACTACTGCTATGGCTTTTAGCGGTAGCGCTTTATTTCGAAGCGCGCTACGGCTAACTCTCCAGTCCTCCCTCCATCTCCTCTCCACTCACTCTCCCCTCTCTACTCCCAGTCTCACTCTCCCATGTGTTCCGCTGCCGCCGACGTTCGGCCCTCCCCTGCCGCCGCATTGCCGTCGCCCCCAAGGTATCCTCTCTCCTCCTCCTCCCTCCGATCGCCCTCCTCTCTCCTCCCTCCGGCGGCCCTCCTTCCTCCGGCGGACCTCCTCCCTCCTCCCACCACCACCTCCTCCTCCCTCTCTCCTCCCTCCTCCCACCACCTCCTCCTCCCTCCTTCCTCCTCACTCTTCCTCCCCCTCCTCTCTCCCTCCTCCTCCCCCTCCAGTCACTGCCCCACCTCCATACACCACCCCTCCATCCCTCCTGCCTCCCTCCCTCCCTTCCTCCCTCCTCCCTTTCTCTACAAGTTTGTAATTAGGTATAGAAATAGTTTTAGTAATAGAAGGTTTTAGTAATAGAAAATTTTAGTAATATAATTAGATATAGAAATAGTTTGTAATTTTAGTAATAGAAAATTTTAGTACACAAAATCTTACTAAAATTTTAGTAATAGAAAACTAGTGAATAGGCATTTGATGATCTAGTTAAAATTTTACTAGAGAACTAGTTTATTTTTAGTAAATAAAATAATAGAACTAGTTTATTTTTAGTAAGTGCTTAGTTGAACTAGTTGAATTAATGGAACTGGTTGAATTTATTTCATTATCACTTCGTCATCAAAGAATGCTATATGAGATTTGATGATCTAATTAAAATTTTACTCGGTGGAATATGCAGGCTTTCTAGAGTTGTGTCTCCTTGGAGTGATCGTCATCCGAGCTACCTCTACTTCCTATACAGCCGACTCGGTGAGCTCAAAGTGCGCCACCTCCTTCTCTACTCCTCGGTGTTGAATAGAGTAGAACTAGGGTATTTAGTTATGCTTCTTAACCAAATGAAATGTTCGGGTTATAAGATATATTGAAATGTTCGGGTGCGAATGCTTATGATAATTGATTCGGATATATGAGAGAAGGGACATCTTTGTATCACAGGGAAAATCCGAGTGGCCTATGTTTTGCCGGAGTGTTGATTCATTTCCATTCTGACAAATTTCAGGCACTCGATATGTCCTATTTTTAGCAAAGGTCATGCCGGATTTTTCCGTGAATTTAAGCATGACTTGTGATAGAATATGTAGGAAATATCGAGTCCCCCGGATTTGCTAGAAAGAGAACTAAACGACATTTTGAGTTGACTTTAAGTCCGTCGGTGTCGGAGTAAATGGCCACGGGTAGCCTAACCGACTCCCCCTGGCTCTTTGAAAAATTATCGGGCCGTTCGAGCCTTCAAGCACCCAAAGCACAGGGCTGCCTTCCCCTGGCCGGCTATCTCACGGACCGACTACTGGAAGACGGCCCGGCCCTCAAAACCCTCCCGAAGAGAGCCACAAGAGGACCGACTCCAAGAAGCCGGCGTGGCTACAGTACAGCCTGCCACCCCCGAATCCCGGAGCACGCATGGCCACAGTGCGCCGTACGGGTCGGCCATCCCCCGTCCGGCGCAGCACTGTTGCCATGTTGACCATGACGCCACCCACGACAGGCTGTCAGTACGGCCCGCGGGCGGTGGGCCCCTTCAGCCAGAGAGATGCTTGAAGACGGCCAAGCCTCCCCCAGTCGGCCTGGGGCGTAGCCGGCTCCCAATACCCGGCTACCTCCCTCCCTTGAAGTATGTGCATCATTAAGGAGACAAGACGAGGTAAGGCTACAGTGAGAGCCCGCTAGGCGGCGGCACTGTAGCCATGCTTACCTCGGCAAAGCCCTCGTCATCAGGGGCGAGGCTACAGTAACCAGCCACCGGCAAGACCCCCAGGCGATGGGGCCGGCCTGTCGGCCAAGAGGCCGGCAGCCGGCGGGACCCACCAGCCGGCGGGCCCCAGCAGCCGGCGGAGAAGCCGGCGAATACAGACACTAACGGCTAGGACCCGCGTCCAGCCAGATTACCATTGTACCCCTGGGGGGTAGGCCTATATAAAACCCCCGGGGCACCCATGCAAAGGGTTGATCTCTTAGAGTTTTAGACACCAGATAGAGAGAAGAGGAGAGCTAGCCTTGCCCTTCTTCTTCCTCTAGCCAAACAACTCAAGGAGCCACTTGTAGCCACTTGTGATTGATCTAGTGATCATGCGGAGACCCCGCAGAGCAGGATTAGGGGTGTTAACTCCACGGAGAGCCCCGAACCTGGGTAAGATTCGCCGGCGTGCATGTCTTCGCCTTATCCCGTTTACAGGCACCGGCGATGTCTTACTGGCTCCCACAATGATAAGCCACCTGTTGGCATATGTCGCACCTACCACCTGACATTTGGCGCCCACCGTGGGGCTAGGTGCACCGTCGTCTGGAGACCTGTTCTGGACGGGAACCCTTTTCCTTCCCAGCGAGCGTAGCTAGCCCGGCGCGCCCGATGGCGCTTGCCCCGACGCGCTGCAAGGCGTCGATGACGCCTGCGCGGCGAGCTGCCTCGCCGATCTTCTTGGTGAGGCTCGCATCTCCAACGAGCCTGCGTCCGACGCGGGCACAGACTGCCCCGAGAGCCGCCTCGTCAGCCTCCTCGACCAGCTTCACGTCTTCAGCGAGCTTGCTGTGGACTTGGAGTCGGTCAGCTCCACCGACCCGATGCTTGTCGACTCTGACACGGCATCGCTTGACGCCTTCCCCACCAACGTGGTGATCATCGACGACCCTTTTCCTCGAGCCGACAGTAGCAGCAGCGCTGTCACTGAGGTGCTGGTCATCAGCCACGGCGCCGCCTCAGGCGAGAACGCCCACGACACCCTACAAGCGGCGCTACACGACTTGTCCGCCCCCATCCCGGTCAATGCCGACGCCGAGACACTGGAGGCACGCCGCCTCACCCTCATCGCGGAGGGCCAGAAGATAGCATCCATGAGATGCCTCACTGAGGCTCACCAGCGCGAAGTCGACCGCGCCGCCTTTGGTACGCCGCCTCCAAGCGGGCCGAGCCGAGCCGACATCGTCAAGAAGCGCGGCGCGGCCATCGCCAGCATGCTGGGAGCAGACCGCCCAGTCTATGCCACGCCACTCGAGAACCTGCGTGCTGCTCAGGCGGCCGTAGACGAGCTGAACGGGCTGGGGGCCGACGAGCTCCCCTACATGACTAGACGCATCCAGCAGCTGATCGACGCTGCCGCAGAGCGGCATGAAGCCAGCGCCCGTGCTGAAAGTCGTCCCCCACGCCGAGAGCACGACGCGACCTCCCGGACGCCGACTGCAGACGGCGCCCGCGCGAGAAAAGACAAGGAGCCGGCTGCTAGCCGCAGTCGGACTCGGCTCACCATCGAGCGTGACGCAGAAGGCCGCCCCCCCGAGCTGTGGAACAACGAGGCGATCCGCCTCCTCCCCCGCCTCGTGGGGAGAGATATCCCACCCCGCCGCCTGTTATGCATCCGACTCTCGGTGGCCGACTAGGCCACCGCGAAGGAGTCGGCGAGAATGACGCCAGCCACCGGATCGACCGCCTAGCGCGATCCCTGGCGCTAGAAGAAGAAGATGATGTCGGCCCGCCTTGCTTTGGCCCCGCATCCGCGACGAGCCCTTCCCCAAAGGGTTCTCACTCACAAGAGACACGCCAAAATACAACGGCTCCGTGAAGCCGGAAGACTGGTTGATCGATTACTCCACCGCAGTCCGCATAGCGAACGACAACAGGCGCGTTGCCGTGAAGTACGTCCCGCTCATGCTTCAAGGCACGACAAACACTTGGTTGAACAGCCTCAAGCCCTACAGCATCAACAGCTGGCTAGACTTCGCGGAAGTTTTCATCCGCAATTTCACCAGCACATACAAGCGGCCTCCCAAGCCCCGCCAGCTCCCCTTGTGCGTCCAAGGGCCCAGCGAATCAACCCGCGACTACCTCACGCGTTGGGCCGAGCTCCGCAACTCCTGCGAAGGGGTGCACGAGGTTCAAGCCATAGAGTACTTCACCCCCGGGTGCCGAGAGGGCACCCTCCTCAAGCACCGGCTCCTCTGCGACGAGCCGACTACCCTCGACGAACTGCTGATCATAGTAGACAAGTACGCCACGGCCGACTCCTCAATGAAGACCGAGCTTCGAGTGAATGCCTCTGGAAAGGTGCTCGCTCTGGCTCCCAAGATGCCGGCTGGCGACTTGAGTCGACGCCCTTACCAGAGCGACAACAAGCGCAAGGCTCCTATGCCGCCTTCCACCAGTCGGCAAGTAGCCACAGTCGAAGACGAACAACCTGAAGAGCGGCCCATGCCCAAGAAGTAGAACGGCGGCAGGCCGGCTTGGCAGCCGGCTTTCTCCTACGAGCAAACCCCTAATGCCCCTGCAAGTTCCACAGCGGCGCGAAGCCGTCCAACCACACGACCCGGAAGTGTCATCGACTCACGCGGATCTCCAAAGGCGAGGGGCTGGTGCCTCCTCCACCTGCTGGCCAGCCACCTCCAGCCCCTCAGCAGCCGGCTGCCCGACCAGCAGTCGGAGCCATTCAGGACGAGTTCCCAGACGAGCACGCCGCCTACATCGTCTTTACAAGCCAGACTGAAGACAGGCGCAGTCGGCGCCGACAGCACCAAGAAGTCAACGCGGTCGCCTCTAACAACCAAGAGTTTATGCATTGGTCTGAGAGGCCTATCAGCTGGAGCCGGGCCGATCACCCAGAGGTGATGCCGTCTCCCGGCTCCTATGCATTGGTATTGGACGCCACCCTTGCGACAGAAAGGCGAGCTGCCCTTTTCTCCCGTGTACTGATTGACGGTGGGAGCAGCATCAACATACTGTACCGCGACACCATGGAGAAGCTGAACATCAAGATAAAGCAACTCATGCCAAGCCGGACTGTGTTCCATGGCATCGTACCCGGCCTGTCCTGTTCACCAATAGGCAAGATCAAGATGGATGTTCTCTTTGGAGACAAGGATCACTTCCGTCGAGAGGCAATCTGGTTTGAAGTGGTGGATCTAGGGAGCCCTTACCACGCGCTGCTTGGCCGACCTGCCCTGGCCATGTTCATGGCTATGCCCCACTACGCCTACCTCAAGATGAAGATGTCAAGTTCGAAGGGGATCATCACCATAGCCGGAGACTACAAGAAATCCTCTGACTGTGCTGCAGCCAGCAGCCGGCTGGCCGAGTCCCTCGGGATTGCCGAAGAAAAAAAAATGCTGGACCGAGTCGTGGCCATGGCCGGCAAGCAGCCGGCCCTGTCCCCCGACCCCAAGGAATATGATGCTCAAGGCTCCTTCCAGCCGGCCAAGGAAACAAAGAAGATACCTCTGGACCCGGAGAACCCGGAGAGGTTTGCCGTCATTGGAGCAAACCTGGACAGCAAATAGGAAGGCGAGCTCGTCGATTTCCTCTGTGAGAATCGGGACATCTTTGCATGGTCCCCAAAGGACATGTCGGGTGTTCCGAAGGATTTCGCCGAGCACAAGCTACACGTCCAAGCAGACGCAAAACCAGTCAAACAACCTCTCCGCCGACTGTCGGAGGAAAAGAGAAGGATTGTAGGAGAAGAGATAGCCCGGCTTCTGGCAGCCGGCTTCATTATAGAGGTGTTTTTTCCAGAATGGCTTGCCAACCCGGTCCTGGTGTTGAAGAAACACAATAAATGGCACATGTGTATAGATTATACCAGCCTCAACAAAGCCTGCCCCAAAGATCCGTTCGCCTTACCTCGAATCGATCAAGTGATAGACTCCACAGCCGGATGCGAGCTGTTGAGTTTCTTGGATGCTTACTCAGGCTACCATCAAGTTGGATCCAGCCGACCGCCTGAAGACCGCCTTCATCACACCATTCAGAGCTTTCTGCCACCTGACTATGACATTCGGTTTGAGAAATGCCGGTGCCACTTTTCAGCATTGCATGAAGAAATGCCTCCTCAAGCAACTCGGAAGAAATGCCCACGTCTATGTAGACGATATTGTGGTCAAGACGGAGATGCGCGGCACCCTGCTGGAAGACCTCAGAGAAACATTTGACAACTTGCGCCGGTTTCAGATCAAGCTCAACCCTGAGAAATGCGTGTTTGGAGTACCAGCCGGCCAGCTTCTAGGCTTCTTGGTCTCCGAACGCGGCATCGAGTGCAACCCAGTGAAGATCAAGGCCATAGAGAGAATGGAGATTCCTACCAAGCTGCGAGACGTCCAAAAGTTTACCGGGTGCCTGGCCTCCCTGAACCGCTTCATCAGCCGGCTGGGAGAGAAGGCTCTCCCCTTGTACCGACTCATGAAAAAGTCCACCCACATCGAGTGGAACGACCAAGCAGACCAAGCTTTCCACAAGTTGAAGAAGATGCTGACCACGCCACCTATCTTGGCGGCGCCGACTGAGAAAGAGCCCATGCTCCTTTACATTGCCGCGACTAGCGGAGTGGTCAGCACAGTTATTGTGGTCCAACGCCCAGAAGAAGGCCGGGCTCAGTTAGTCCAGAGGCCGGTGTATTATTTGAGCGAAGTACTGTCCACCTCGAAGCAAAACTACCCACACTACCAGAAGATGTGCTATGGAATATACTTTGCCGCCAAGAAGCTGAAGCCCTACTTTCAAGAGCATCCCATCACGGTCGTATGCACTGCCCCGCTTGCCGAGATCATAGGCAGCCGGGATGCATCCGGCCGGGTGGCCAAGTGGGCCATTGCGCTGGCTCCTTACACGATCTTCTACCAGCCTCGCACCGCTATCAAGTCCCAAGCATTGGCCGACTTCCTTGTCGACTGGGCCGAGACCCAGTACCTACCGCCGGCTCCCGACTCCACTCATTGGCGGATGCACTTTGATGGATCCAAGATGCGCACCGGCTTGGGAGCCGGCATCGTCCTCACCTCTCCCAAGGGCGACAAACTCAGATACACATTGCAAATTCATTTTGCCACCTCCAACAACGTGGCCGAGTACGAGGCTCTCATACATGGGCTCCGGCTAGCCAAAGAGCTCGGCATCTGCCAGATCCTGTGCTATGGCGACTCGGATTTGGTAGTCCAACAATCATCCGGCGACTGGGACGCCAAGGACGCAAACATGGCGAGCTACCGATTCCTCGTTCAGCAAATCAGCGGATACTTTGAAGGATGCGAGTTCCTCCACGTGCCACGGGCCGACAACGAGCAAGCAGATGCCCTGGGACGAATCGGCTCCACCCGACAAGCTATACCAACCGGCGTCTCTCTCCAACGTGTCCTCAAACTGTCAGTCAAGCCGTCTCCTGAATCAGACTCCATCTTCGTACCGCCTGACCCTGATGCAGTCGGATCCGACTTGGAGAACCCAGCAGGCGGCTCAGGGACTTCGACATGCGCCCGGCGACTGCCGTAGTCGCACCCGGCTCGGGGACTTCAGAACCCGGCCCGGGGACTGCAGCAGTCGGCCCGGGGACTGCAACGACACAACAGGCGGTGGCCGACTCCAACTCTTCACCACCCAACCCACCCACCCTGGTCGCAGTAGCCGTATTGGCAATAGAAGAAGTCACAGCTCCATCATGGGCCCAACCCATCCTCAACTTCTTGGTAAACAGAGAGTTGCCGACTGACGAGATCTCGGCAAGACAAGTTCAACGCCGAGCCGGAGCATACACAATAATGAACAGAGAACTCATTAGGCGCAGTGTCACTGGAGTCTTCCAGCGCTGCGTCGAGCCAGAGAAGGGCATGGCAATCCTCAAGGACATCCACCAAGGCGAATGCGGCCACCACGCGGCCTCAAGATCACTTGTCGCCAAAGCTTTCCGCCATGGGTCCTTCTGGCCGACTGCTTTGGAAGACGCCAAGGAATTAGTCAAATACTGCAAAGGGTGCCAACTCTTCAGCTCCAAGCAACACCTGCCGGCTTCTGCACTCAAGACCATCCCCCTCACCTGGCCCTTTGCCGTCTGGGGATTGGACATGGTGGGCCCATTCAAGATGGCGCGCGGCGGCATGACACATCTGCTTGTCGCCGTGGACAAATTCACCAAGTGGATTGAAGCGAAGCCAATCAAGAAGCTGAACGGGCCGACTGCTGTGACATTCATCGTAGATATCACCACCCGGTATGGCATACCACACAGCCTCATCACCGACAATGGCACGAATTTTGTCAAAGGAGCACTGGCACGTTTCTGTGCGACACAGGGCATCCGACTGGACTTAGCGTCCATTGCCCACCCACAGTCAAACGGCCAAGTTGAATGAGCAAACGGCCTCATCCTCTCCGGCATCAAGCCCCGACTGGTCGTACCACTGGAGCGTTCGGCCGGCTGCTGGCTCGACGAGCTGTCGGCCGTCCTCTGGAGTCTGCGTACTACCCCGAACAAGTCAACCGGCTTCACCCCTTTCTTCCTTGTATGGTGCCGAGGCTGTCATCCCAACTGACATTGAGTTCGACTCTCCTCGGGTCACTATGTACACGGAGGCGGAGGCCAAGGAAGTGCACGAAGACGGCGTTGACCTGCTGGAAGAGGGCCGGCTGTTAGCACTCAGCCGGTCCGCCATCTACCAGCAGGGTTTGCGCCATTACCACAACCGGAAGGTCAAGCCAAGATCCTTCCAAGAAGGCGATCTTGTGCTCCGGCTGATCCAGCGAACAGCCGTCCAGCACAAGCTCTCGGCCCCTTGGGAAGGCCCCTTCGTCATCAGCAAGGCCCTAGGCAACGACTCCTACTACCTGATCGACGCCCAGAAGCCGAAGGCACGCAAGAGAGATGATTCCGGCAAGGAGTCGGAACGACCATGGAACTCCAATCTCCTCCAAAGATTTTACAGTTAAAAGCAGTATGTATCACGCTACCTTTTGTATTAAGTACAAGACAACAGGCCCCCCGAGGAGCACTCGGGGACTACCCTCTTTTATCTATGTATGACGAGCGTCATACCTATGAATGTATTACTACATTTGTTTTTCTGTCCGGCACCGGGTTCGATCAGTCGGCCCGGGGACTTGCCGCCTTGAGTTATATTAAAGTTCTACCTGCAGTCAGACAAGTAGTGTGCCGGCACCCAAGCCCTCTCTTGTTGAAAGTCGCAGCTCAAAGAATCGATTGTTCGACTGGCAAGAGTCAAAGGCAGGAAAGGATGCCCACACGAAAAACGGCTAAGGACTAACGAACTTATATAACACAAGCCGGCCCCACCCCGCCAACCGGCTGTCAGAACAGCCGGCTAGCCGGCTTCCCATTCACCTTGATACGATCCAAGAAAGCTAGAGTACTTGCCCTCCCAAACGGCCAAGCCCTTCCCCAGCCACAGACTGCAGAGCAGCTGTCCGGCGAGGAAGGCGGCGACCAAGGGAGGGCGGCAAAGGAAACAGCCAAAAGGATGAAAAGCAAATACAATCGGAAGCCAAACACATGCATGATTATATTTACACAAAAGGCCTTCGACAGGCCGGCATTCAACATAGTTTGAATACACCCCCAGTGGGTGGAACTGCGCAAACTTAACAAAATATTGTTCAAAGAGTAATAAACAGGAAAGCAAAGGTGGCGGATCAGGCTAAAGGTGCAACAGGCAGCCAGGCAGGTCAGTGGAGACGGCAGTGCTGGCTGGAGGAGTGGCCGGCTGGCGAGTCTCGGCTTGATCATCGCCGGCTGCAGGCGGCGCGCTCGCACGCGCCTCGTTGCTGGAGGCACGATCAAGCTGGGGTTGGCCGGTTGCTCCACCATCTGGCACGGCGTCTTCACCATCCTCTCCCTCCTCCTCTTCGCCCTCGTCGGTGGAGTCGATCTCCTCCGCCGAGTCCTCACCATCCACTGGGTTCAGCCCAAACCACTCCTCCGGCAGAGCAACGCCGTCGTCATCCACCTCAGGGGCAAAGGCACTGGTGTCGGTGTAGTCGGCGATCGCCGAGGCGCGCTGGATGATAGCCGGCTGCACCGCCTCCAGCTCCGCATCGGCCTCCTGCCGCCAGGTGGCCAGCTGGTCCAAATTCAGCTCAGCATACCAAGCCCGGACGAACTCCGGCGCCCGCCTGGCGCCTGACCGAGCTGCAGAAGCCTTCCAGGCCTCGAAGCGGCCAACCGCTACCTCCAGCCAGTCGGCAGTCCGACTGGGGGTACGGGGAAGCACCTCGCCGGGCCAGAGGGCGGCCAGCACTTGCGCCCCAACGCGCTGAAGACGGCGGAGCATGCGGTGAGCCGGGTGGAGGCGGGCTTGGATCGCCAGAAGCTGCTCCTCAAGCGACCGGCGAGCATCCGGCGCGATCTTAGCTCCAGCCTGCCTTTGCGCCTTGCGGTGGGCCTCGATGACTTGGCTGGCGGCAACAGAGTAACCAGGGAAGTACTCTGCACAAGTAAGAAAGGAAGAGAAAAAACACAGTCAAAAAATGGACCAAATGGCAGGCGGCAAGCAAAGGAACGAAGAAGAAGGCGGCCTACCGTCAACCAAATCTTCGACCTGGCCGTAGCCGTTGATCAGGGATTGCCTTGGCTCAGCCCAGCTCGCCGCCTCGGTCTCATATTCGGCTTGGAGGGCAGCCTCGCTGTCCTGCGCCGCCTTCAGGGCCGCCTTATGGCTCTCCTCCTGGTCGGCCAGCTTCTTGACCAAGCGGTCACGCTCCTGAGCCAAGGCATGGAACTCGGCTTCCTTGGCGCGAAGGGCGGTCTGGGCCCCACCCAACTGCTCCCTCAGGTTGGCATTGGCCTCTGCAGATATGGCAAAGAAGAAAAAAGCAATAAGAAAGAAGTCGCCAGGAAAGATCCGGCCCGACTGCTCAGCAGTCGGCCCGAATCTCGGGGACTACACCTAGTGGGTGCGCTGACGCGCCCCCACGTGAGATAAAAGATGAAGCACTTACTCCGGCTCTCAGTCAGATCAGTGGTCTTCTGGTTCAGCTCCCAGACCTGGGAGTTGAAGGTAGCCGCACGGAGGTTGTGATAGTCCTGCAAAAAGGACAGAGGAGCGAATAAGAACAAGATAGCAATCGAAATCTACTAAGAAGTTCCAAGCCGCCTGCTCAGCAGCCGACTCGGAACTCGGGGACTGCACCCAGTGGGTGCGCTGACACGCCCCCATGGAAGAAATCAAGAACAAGAAAGAAAAAAGCGGGAAGACTCACCCGAGTGACCGTCCGTGTCGCGAGGAACTCTTGATTATACTCCCTCAGCACGGCGGCCTGGGATTGAAGCCGGTTCTGGACTTCTTGCGCCGCCACGTTCAGCACGGCCGTCCCACCTCCTGACGTCCACCCCGAGCTGGCGCTGGCCGTCTCCAGATCCTGGGCTGACGAGCTAGAGCCCGCGGCCTTCTGCGGGTCCGGCGCCGAAGTCGCCTTCCCCGCGCGCTGGTGCGATGGCGACCGGACCACAAGGTCTGCCCTCGCAGCCAGCTCACCCCCAGCCGGTTGCACGGGCGGCGCGCTAGGCCGGCTGCCTTGGTCCGCCCCGGTCGGCGATGGAGGTGCCGCCTCCCTCTCCCGGACGACGACGTCGTCCTCCTCCCTCTCCATCCACAGCCGGGCGCCCCCGGCTTCCTCCGGCGGGGCTCCGGGATCTCGGGCGCCACAGCGCGCAGGGGGACGACAAGCAAGGCCTCCGCCGCCCTCTCTGTGGCTGCAGCCTCCGCCCGAGCCTTGGCCACCGCGTCGGCTTGTGCTGCCGTCGACTCCTCTGCCATCTCCTGCGCCGCCTTGGCAGCGGCCGCCCTCAGCTCCTCTGTCTCCCGCTCCTCCCGCGCATTCCGCTCCCTCGCCGCTTGAAGCTCGGCACGGGGGTCCACGCGGCAGGCGCTTGCGGATCCTCCCGCCGCTCCAACCAAGGAGGCGGCAGCGGTCCGCTCAAGAGAAAGCGGAGCCCTGTTTGATGAATCAAGACAAGGACTCAGAAGAATATCAACAAAAAATAAGAAGGAATACGCGAGAGAATTGACACTTACGCCGAAACCTTTTGTGGCTACTTCACCACCTTGCGGAAGCGGGC
This sequence comes from Triticum aestivum, assembly GCF_018294505.1. NCBI lineage: Eukaryota > Viridiplantae > Streptophyta > Magnoliopsida > Poales > Poaceae > Triticum > Triticum aestivum. The sequence goes on from NC_057808.1 coordinate 561,155,247, forward strand.
CGCCTTCGCGGCTGCCTCGTCCCGCTTGGTCACCACCGCCGCGCTCTTGGGCCTCTTCGGCCGACTGCCGAATAGGCTCGGCGCGGCCCGGCGCTTCTGCGCGCCGCCTCAGACAGCCGGCGCAGCAGATGAACCCGCGCCATGATCGGACGCTAGCTGGCGGTGCGGGACAACTTCCGCCTCGTCATCATCCGGCCAGTCGTCGAAGCTGGATCCAGGCCCGGAGCCGCCTGCCTCGCCACCTCCCCCCACGGTGTTGTCGTCCAGAGCAGCCGCCCCCAAGTCGGGGTCGTCCAAGTCGTGCGTCGCCCGGTCGGGAAGAAATTGGCGCTCCACCCCCGCTGCCCCGGCCGCCGGTCGAAGGAGGGGGCTCTGCCAAGACAAACCGACTGGTCAGAGTCGGCCAAGAGAAACTTGGTGACAAAAGTAAAGAAGAGAAGAAAAAGAAAGCTTACCATAGGCGGGGGATTGGCACGGGATTACGGCTTCTTGCCAAACTGCCACTCGTCGGTGAGCTTGCAGTTCGCGAGGTAGTTCACCATGAGAGCTACCTCGGCATGAGGCATCTCCTTGGTGCACATCCGACTCGGATCGAGTTGGCCGCTCATTTGACAAATCATATGAGGGCGGCATTGGAGCGGGAGCACCCGGCGCACCACGAAGGCGGCCAGCAGGTCGGGCCCGGTGAGGCCCTCCAACTGGACCATTACCCGGAGTCGCGCGACGGCGGCGGCTCCAGCAGGCGACAACGTTCTGGCCCGATAGGACCACTGGGGCCGCCTCCCAGCCGGCGGGCCGGCTACATAAGCCGACAAGTTGACGAAGTCGCCTTGCGGAGCGAAGTTCTTCACATAGAAGTAGGATTTCTGCCAGAGCTTCACCGACTGGATCAGCGTGATGGGAGGAAAAGGGTTGTCGGCTACCGGCCTCCGCACCGCGATGAAGGCGCCGCTCTGAGCCGGCACGCCCTGCATGGCGGTACTGAGCTTGGACTAGAAGAATTCCCCCCAGAGCTCGAGGGTGGGAAGGATGCCAAGGAAGCCCTCGCACAAAGTGACGAAGGCAGACAGCAGCACCACCGTGTTTGGAGTGAGGTGGTGTGGCTGGAGCTGGTAGAATTCGAGGAAGGAACGGAAGAAGCCGCTCGCAGGCAGGCCAAGGCCGCGCAGGAAGTGCGAGCGAACGATTACCCGCTCGCCGTCCTCCGGCGCCGGCGAGATCTCCCTCTCCGACGCAAGACGGACCCGCACATGGTCCCTGCCGGGCAACCGCCGCGTCTTGCGGAGGAAGTCGATGTGGTCCGCGTGGACGTTGGAGCCGTCCCAGTCTCCGCCGCGCAACATGACGGCAAGAAGCCGATGAGAAAGGCGCGGCGACGGCGAAAGCACGGCCCCGCGGCGGCGAAGCTGCGGGGTAGTGTGATGACAGGAGGGACGGCGCGGCGGCGAGGGGCTGCAGCGACGGAGAGGAAGAAGAAGAAGATGGCGGAGCGAGGGCGAGCGTGCGAGCGTCTGCCGCTCCCCCTCCTCCCCCTATTTATAGCCTCGTGCGGCGAAGCCGAGGAGGCGAGGCGTGGGGGGGGGACGTGGGATTAACTGCGCCCACTCCCCCACGTCCCGCGATTATTGCGCCCTAGCGGCGTGCGGAAACTGCCGTTGGAAGGCGAATGTCCCATTTTGGGCCATAGAAGATCCACACCTAGGCCTAGGCGTGGAAGTGGTGGGCCCCAGCCTGCGGCGGCGTCCCGTCACGCTCGTGGGCTGGCAGGCTCTTCCAACCGGGGGGTGCCACGTGGCGCGCGGGCGGCAAGCGGCCGGCCCGCAACCCGGCGTGCGCGCCAGCTGGCTCCCGCCTTCAGACTTCAAAACCTCCCCAAGACGGCGCACCTGATCAAAGCCGGCTCCTAGCTGCTAGCTCTTCAAGATAGGGAGTTGATTGAGCTTCTCGTCCTCCTTTCATCCTCGAAGCCCAACCAGCTTCAGGGACTACTGTCGGAGTAAATGGCCACGGGTAGCCTAACCGACTCCCCCTGGCTCTTTGAAAAATTATCGGGCCGTTCGAGCCTTCAAGCACCCAAAGCGCAGGGCCGCCTTCCCCTAGCCGGCTATCTCACGGACCGACTACTGGAAGACGGCCCGGCCCTAAAAACCCTCCCGAAGAGAGCCACAAGAGGACCGACTCCAAGAAGCCGGCCACAAGAGGACCGACTCCCAGAAGCCGGCCACAAGAAGACCGGCTCCCGGCAAGCAGCCAAGATTGCACCCTCAAGGACTGCGCCCCAATAACGGTGACGAGACGGGGCGTGGCTATAGTACAGCCTGCCACCCCCGAATCCCGGAGCACACATGGCCACAGTGCGCCGTACAGGTCGGCCATCCCTCGTCCGGCGCGGCACTGTTGCCATGTTGACCACGACGCCACCCACGACAGGCTGTCAGTACGGCCCGCGGGCGGAGGGCCCCTTCAGCCAGAGAGATGCTTGAAGACGGCCAAGCCTCCCCCAGTCGGCCTAGGATGTAGCCGGCTCCCAATAGCCGGCTACCTCCCTCCCTCAAAGTATGTGCATCATTAAAGAGACAAGACGAGGTAAGGTTACAGTGAGAGCCCGCCAGGCGGCAGCATTGTAGCCATGCTTACCTCGGCAAAGCCCTCGTCATCAGGGGCGAGACTACAGTAACCAGCCACTGGCAAGACCCCCAGGCGGTGGGGCCGGCCTGTCGGCCAAGAGGCCGGCAGCTGGCGGGACCCACCAGTCGGCAGGCCCTAGCGGCCGGCGGAGAAGCCGGTGAATACAGACACTGACAGCTAGGACCCGCGTCCAGCCAGATTACCATTGTACCCCTGGGGGTAGGCCTATATAAACCCCCTAGGGCACCCATGCAAAGGGTTGATCTCTTAGAGTTTTAGACACCACATAGAGAGAAGAGGAGAGCTAGCCTTGCCCTTCTTCCTCTAGCCAAACAGCTCAAGGAGCCACTTGTAGCCACTTGTGATTGATCTAGTGATCATGCGGAGACCCCCAAAGCAGGATTAGGGGTGTTATCTCCACGGAGAGCCCCGAACCTGGGTAAGATTCGCCGGCGTGCATGTCTTCACCTTATCCCGTTTCCAGGCACCGGCGATGTCTTACTGGCTCTCACAATGATAAGCCACCCGTTGGCATATGTCACACCTACCACCCGACAGTCGGGGCTCCATACATGACAGTCAAAAAATCGGTGAGGGAGAGTCTCCACCATATATGAGAGAAGAAGAATGCCGACTGTTGTCGTCGGGGTCGCTTCTCCTTCTTCTCTTTGTGCTAGACCTTTTTTATGCACTAGGGGAAGGAGGAGTAGCAACCATCACCGACGGTCGCAATATCGGAGAGGGAGTGCCACTACAAGATATATGTCAACTTGTGACCCTCACTATTGGCCGCTGAAAGGTCATAGTTTTTCATTTGCGACCTTTTTGTGACCAAAAAACAGAAGGTCAAAAGCTGGCAGTCGTAAACTGAAATTAGTGACCTTCTCTGTGATATGTAAAAGGTCGTTGGTTCTTCGACCAAATTTTTGGTCACTAGCAACCTCCTCAGGCCACGTAGGCATCCAGCGTGGCAAGCTGATGTGGCACAAGAATCAGCCCGGTCCGATTCAGCGTTTTACATGGGCCGAGCCCAACAATTCGACCTTTTTAATGTATTTTTTCCTGTTATTTTTTACTAGCTACATGGGCTTGGGCCATTGGTTCGGCTTTTTTTGCTTACTGAGGTGCAGCCTTTTCACATTCTATATATTTTTTATTTTCTGGTTTTTTTTGTTACATTCAATTTTCAGATTATTGTAGTCAACTGGATGCACATTGTCAGATTCTTCTATGCACTAGGTCCCAAACATCAGGTTTTAATTTTTCACAACTTGTAACTCAATGATATACCAATCAAAGAACACATTTTAAATATATTCAAATAACAGCCAAATCACCGATGTACCAATCAAGTTTATTACATTCCACCAATCACAATATAACCATACAATATTACACCAATCACAATATAGCACTCTACAGATAAAACACTCAACAAGTACAGGCACGTCTCCAACACCTTAGCACCTTCAACCTGCAAAACATCACATCCAGCCACATATTAACGATCAAATCAATTCACCCCTTGACGCCCTGGTAGGTGACGACGATGTGGTAGTGGTGGAAGCCGCCGCCGAGGCCGACGGCGCCTGCGGTGTCCTTGTCGTCATCGAAGGCGATGACGACGGACGGGTCAGTGTCGAAGCAGGTGCGCTGCAGGCCACATCATCATATTTGAGCATTAATATTTCCGTATTACTACACAGGAACTACAACACTAGGAGTACACAGCAACTAGTAGCAGAACTACAAGAAATAGCCAAATTGAGTGTACACCAATATCATGAGGAACATGAGTATAACAAGCATCTTACTTTACTGGGATAAAGTGACACAGCAGAATTACTAGGATACAGTGATACAGCAGTAATAAGATGACATATTATGTGCTACAGGCTGACATTTCCAAAGTGGCACGTTTGATATGCTAAGGACTTGTTGATCTAATCCAGGTTTTGTTTTACAAATTAGTTTTGCTGTAAATTCAGCTAGTGTTCAAGTTATAAACAGTTTCTTTTTACTTGCCATCTTTGTTTCTTCTCCGTGACATTTAGTAGCACACAGGAGTTTATCCTGCTGTGCCTATGCATTGGAAGAGCCAAACCAATACTAAATATTATTGCAAACCTAACATACTTGAACAGCTTGGTCAGGGCAAGAACAGACCTGATGAGCTCTGAAGTTGAACAAATGGTGAACGAGCCCGTGAGGCAGAGCACCTGCATTTGACACAAACTGCTAAGGATCAATGCAAACCAAACGCACTATTGATATTGTACAGAATTCACACTTGACAATTACAATAGGCACTGCACATACATGGAGAGGTGTTTAAAAATTAAAACTCAGGATTTAGGCATGGACTGGGCATGTATGGATACTAATTTCTCAACTACACGAGGGTAGCCAGTTCGCTGTCACATACAGAAAAGCATGATTCAGATCAACACCATAACAAAGATTGGCAGTGAGGCTTACCCATTGGCGCAATAGTCAGATGAGGACACCTCATTGTACTTTATGAGCATGCCTGGGGGCCAAACAGGAATATCAAAGCAATTGCATCCAGATTCTATCTTCTGCAACTCGCAATAAACTCCAGTCACATTGTGTAGTATCAAATATAAGCAACAATGCAGCAGCTGAAACCACTACCTTACTAATTTGTAGAAAACCTCATGATGTAATCAAATATTTAGTTAAGGACTGGGTTATTGATTACAAGCTAAGTAAAGTGCAAACATACTCATATTGTAGTGATGGATCCCAACTCATTTAAATTAGAGTAGTTCGTCATTAGCTCATTCGCGTTGCAGAAGTAAAAGCATCTGGCACACACATGATGAAATGAAATGAAAAAAAGAATGCTTCAGTTTATTTGAAAAAAAGATGTGTGCGCCTGTGTTGACAGGGCCGACGGTGGCCTGCTTGTTATGGTCAGATGAACTAAATAGTAGTGGTAGTTAACATTTCACCATCTAAAGCAGTCACTCAACTCCTTGAATACTACAAAGAAATCAGAAATGTGAGGCTAGTGTATCTATAGTTAATCATGAGTGTGACACAGTTCTTTTGGGTTGAGCTGACCCAACAAAAACAAAATTCAATTCTGAAGCTCACTCACCACGTGCACATGAGGCTTGGCCATGTCAATGTGTGTGCTCGTGAACATGTGTATGTGAACAGGAACAAGTTAAAAGGGATTCCTTCATATTTTTACCTTGCCCTGCGGTTCTGAAACCAGACCTCCACCTGCCTGGGCCGCAGCTTCAGTTTGATCGCCAAGGCCTCCTTGCTTCTGCATGCAAGAATTCCATTTCCATGGCAGTAAATAAAGAAATCGCTGCACGCCAATGAAAGACGGTTCACACAGGCCTTCACCGTCCATATTTACAAAGAGGAGTGAATAAATATGAGTAACGAACATTACTCCGCTAGTCAAACAAAACCTACTATACTACTGCTGCTGCTGCTGCTGCTGCTGTATGTGAAGGAGTAACTGCGTTGTTGCAAGATCTCGTGGAGAGATGAAGCTCACTCACCACGTTGTTGCTGGATGTTGGCCTGCTCCTCTCCCCCTGCAGCTGTACCTGCTGCACCTACAGAATGGAAGCAGACGGGGGTTAGAGAGAGAGAGCAGGGAGGAAGGAAGGGTGGTGGTCTTACCATCTGGTGGTGCAGGGGCGCTGCTGCTACTGGCCATGACGCTACTGGTGATGGATGTCACCCACGTTGCTGCTCCTGCTCATGGAAGGAAATCACAACGCATGAGTCAAGGGATGGGAGGGGAAGGAAGGGAAGAAATAATCCAAGAGGATAGTAGATGAGTGGGGGCGGACCTGGACCTGGATGGCATCCGGGTAGTGGTGGAGCTGCGTCCTCCATGGCATTGCGTCGGGGCAGGGGAGGAAGCAGCCTTCCCGTCCATGGCGTCCCGGTGCTCGAGCTTGTAGGATCTGCGAGGGAGACGATACGAGGTGAGGTGGAGAGGGAGGGATGTGACGAGGAGGAGTGGAAGGACTCACCTGAGTCACCGGAGCAAAGCCAGAGTCACGCCGACGATGGAGTGGTCGACGCTGTTGTAGTTGTACTTCCGCGGCGTCGCCACGCCATGGCTCCCAACGTACCCCATCTCTCCCTCCCCCTCTTCCAAATCCCCGGCCGACAGAGGGAAAAGAGGGGAGGGGTGGATCGGAGGGCCCCGAGATGTTGGGTGACAAGAGGCCGACGTTCGTCCCAGATCCGGAAGCACAGCTGCGTGTCAGGGAGGGCCATGGCTGCCGCCTGGCCGGCTCGATCTGGTTAGGTAGGGAGAGAAAGTGGGGGCGGGTGAGGGGAGGGGAGATGGTGGTGGGGTGGCGGCGGCGGTGAGAAGAGCGGATTTTGGGAGCGAGGTCGCCGATGGGTGGGTGAGAGCGCTGGTGGAGCCCTGGAGCGAGGTTCGCCGGTGGGTGGCGGGGTGGGGAGCCGGAGATGGAGGGGGCAGCGACGGAGGCACATCGTCGTCGATCTGGATTTGTGAGAGGGGATGGCGGGTGTGTTCTCGGGGAGAGGGGTGAGAGACGCGGCCGCGGGATGCTAGGGTTTGGGTTGGTCTGGTGAGAGGTGAGTGAGACACGTTGGATCCTCCGGGTGTGGACGGTTCAGATCAGATAAGAATGGGGTGATCCGTGAGAAGTGTTCTGATTGGTTCGAGAATCTGTAATTTAAAATAGTTTTTCAAGTACTAAAGATAGAGCTATTTTGTGAAGCAGCTATCAAAAATATTTTGCAAAAGGGCGTCACACAAATTTTCACTCAAGTTAGACCACATTTTATGGATGAGCACCAATTTGTATGCATTTATGATCTTTCTAGCTATTTATAATCATTTTTCGAGTGCTCAAAATGAGTTTTTTTTTGTGAAGAACCTACAATATATTTGTTGCAAAATTGGACCAAAACAATTTTCTAAAATACAAGGTCATATTTAATGCACAATTGACCAAATGGTTGGGTGTCACAAGCTTTGATCCACCTCTCGTGAAAAAAACATTTTTTTGCCGATTCAGTTGGAAGCGGGTCAAATTTGAACTGCAGCTGCCTCGTAGTTTGCTCTTTATTTTTTCCAAAGATCATTTCTAGGTACATAAGTATCTATTTAATCAGAGAAACATCAAAAAATTTCCAAGATTCAACCACTAGCTAGGACGGTCAAGCCCGCTGTTTTGACCGCATTTTGAAACGAGCATAAAAAATTCAAAAAAATTGGAAAACCTTCGCATTGTGTCATTATATGTGACCAAGTTTCCAGGAAAAATAATAAACTTGTAATACGGCAATTATTTTTAAAAAGTATTCTCAGAAACGAGCTATCATGCGTGAAGATTCATGGCTTTCAAGCCAAATGATCAATCTTATGGCCACATTCATGGCATAGTTTGTTCAAATGATCTCATATTGTGCACAAGGGTGCATCTTGGAATTCCAAACAATGTTGCCTAAGGGAGTTTTCATTTTCTTTGCACGGAAAATTCATTTTCCATTTTCCGAGTGCCCGAAATGAGTTTCTTTTGTGAAGGACCTACCATATATTTGTTGCAAAATTGGTCCAAATCAATTTTCTAAAATACTAGGACATATTTAATGCACAATCGATAAAATGGTTGGGTGTCAAAAGCTTTGATCCATCTCTGGTGAAAAAGACAAATTTCCGCCGATTCAGCAGGAAGCGGGTCAAATTTGAACTGCAGCTGCCTTATAGTTTGCTCTTTATTTTTTTTCCAAAAATCATTTCTAGGTACATAAGTATTTATTTAAGCATAAATACATGATTTGGTGGTGATACGTTGAGGTTTGGACGGTAGCCGAGGGCCCCAACTCCAAAGTGCGTAGACTCGCATGCCCGCCGCATGGTCACCGCGTGACCGTGGCGTTGCCATGCGTTCTGGGAAGCCTAGGCATGTCTAGTAGGTTTGGCACTCCCCAGGTAGATGCTTGGAAGAAAATAACAACAGAAGAATCTCACGAGGAGACCGAACAATGCTCAAATATGAATTAGCATCCAAGTGTTTGATTAGTGGTACGGGAAATGCACATGGCCAATGGGCCTGAGTTTTGGCTGAGGATGATCATCTACTAAGGACACTATCTTGGAAAATTTGCAGCTCAAATGGAGGAGCCTAGGTGTCACTTGCTTTGCAACGTACCACACTGGACAGAAATATGAATGTTGAAGCCACACTCACATGCATTGTTAGATGGGGCTCAAATTTTGTGGAGAGCAATGATTTGGGAATATAGAAGATGTGGCAAAAATTCAGCTCATTAGGATATGCCTAGCTAGTACTTCCTTCACAACAGTTCGAGTTGAACAAAAACTTTGGAAATTTGCCGAGGTAGATTTACCAGGCAAATGGAATTGAATATTGTCACGAGACAATGATTTGGATAGTAAAGAATGCCCAATTTTTTTTGGGAATTTTGGAAATGACAGAAATATAGGTTGCTTCACAACCTAGGGCAAAATTTGACACATGGACATGACACGTAGGCAAAACTGATGAGGTGGCGCCTAGTCATAGCAATCCACCACAACTTACAAGGTTATGACCAGCTAGAAATAAGGCAGCGGATCAGTGCTGTCTGCTTTGTGACCATTTCGTGTAAGGAAATTACGACCTTTCTGACCAAAATGGTCGATATAGTTTAGCGTTTGGAGCCCCCCAAACAGCTTTTGACCAATTGGTCTCAAATGGTCATAGATCTATGACCAATTCTTCCAGGGTCACTGCCAGAAGGTCACTAGTTGACATATTTCTTGTAGTGTGCCCACCATATATGTGAGATGACAGTTTAGGAAGGAAGACTCGACAGACCTAAATTTAACCCGTTGCACGTTGATCAATAGCCATGTGTGTGTTGAGTTTCCTAGTAGTTGCCTTCGATCGATTTTCAATTCAATTAAGTAATGTTTCAACTATATGAACATAGGAAATGTCTGACGAAGAAAAGGATTTCGGTAAGTACGAATACTACGAAGACGAGCGCGGCCTGTGCGACTGGCCTCACCTAGTTGGTGGTAGGCGCTTCAGCATCAAGATGGATGAGACCTTCGAAGTGGATACAGTAAGTCACAACGACAAGTATTTTTTTTGTAATTAAGCATGACTTCTGCTTCTTTTGCTTCAACTTATAATTTTATTTTTTACTATTTTTACTAGCATATCCCTGCCATGCAAGAATGTATGTCTTGGATAAGGTTGGTTTCAGTACTATGGAAACTATGGAGGTAAAGAGAGTTCAATTAAGGACCGAGCATGGTTATTCTTTCGCCGTAAAATTATACAATGCAGACATCTACACCTATTTCGAATGCAGAAATTGGAGAGCACTATGCAAGGCTTATGCATTTGAGCCTGATATGCTTATTATCACCTTTGATATTCGTCCGAAAGATGAAGTTGAAGGTAATATCGACATCTGGGTCGATGTGCAGACGCCTCCAGTTCTACCATTATGTGAGTTTCTCAATCAAATTTATGTCTTGGATATTTAAAAAAAAATAGTTGACAACTAATTTCTACCGACAGCTTTCCATTCAAGCAAACATGTCCGACGCTTGGTAGACATGACCTAGTACTGTCCCGGGGCTGAACTAAACTGCGAGGAGATAAGTCATTATGTTTCATGGCTTGAGGATCTTGATACTGTTAAGACAAATTATTTTCCTGGACTTTAAAATATTAGTACTCAAAACGTGCGACCACTAGCATGCGTATTGAACTACGGTCACATCTATTTAGGAAGATGGTAAGATTTTTACTATTTGTCCTCGGTGGATCTTTTGCAAACATTATTTTTAGGCTAAACTTCATTGCTAAGTATGTTACTACAATATTCTTCAATAGGGACTCCCGATGATAGTTGTGCCTCAATGGATCGAGCATAAAGGTCGCAAGACAATGGTTAGCTTACGGCCAAGACATCCTACCTTGCACTTTAGTGGAATTAAGATTTCTCGAATCGAGCAAGTCTTAATAGTCAAAGACTGGAGCAAAATTGTGAAGGATCGCAGCAGAGAAGTACTAGGGGGCAGCAATCAGAAGCGCGGCCCCCAATTAGGAGACATGTTCATCTACATGCTCCAGTATGATGAAGCAGAAGTGCTACACATAATCTATGCTATTTTACCTGAGAGATAGCAGCAGGAGTGGTTAGCTAGCTAGAATGAGTTTGAAGATGATGATGTGCTACACTATGACTATGATGATTAAATAGCTAGTGTTGGTGGTAATGACTATGATGATTGTTATTAGCTAGTGTTGGTGGTGATTAGATAGCTACACTATGACTATGATGATTAAATAGTGTTGGTGGTAATGACTATGATGATTATTAGCTAGTGTTGTTGGTGATGATATGATGCAAGAGTTTTTATATTAATGTGATGATGATGATGAGTTATTATATCATTGGGTGAAAGAACCGCGGATTAGTTTCAAGATAATCCATGAATTGGTCACTTAGGATCCATTCACTTGAAACTAATCCGCGGTTCTTTCATCTAGTGATTTAATAACTCATTATAATGTAAAAACAATCTCTAAATTGCTACTGTATGAAAAATTGTATAAAGCTGTATGAATACAACATAAAATAAAAATGAAATAGAATACGGGATAATAGTAGTAGCGCGGGCAGTGAGACGCGCTACTATTAATTACCAGTAGCGCAGTTTGTTGGAAGTGCTGCTACTAAGTTGATATAGCAATAGAGCGGGTGTGCAGACGTTGTAGCGGCGTAGCAGTAGCGCGGCTCCCCGCACTACTGCTAGGCCAAAAACCCGCGCTACTGCTAGGCTTTTCCCTAGTAGTGCTTGTTTGTATTGTCTTCAATTAAACATCATCATTTTTAGTGTTCTTTGTAATACAGTCTTCAATACTAGACACCTAATAGATGAAAAGAACAATAAAATTAACTATACGATTTTAAAAGAACAAAATAGCTGGCGAAAAACAAAAATCGAAGTATAGGGCTCAAAGGATCACTGGTTATTGGCGCGACGACGCTTTAAAACTCGGAGATTGGGAGATTGGCCAGGACTTTCCTCCCTGCCGGCTGCTGTCCGGTCGTTCCTACCTTGTGCCTTCGTGCTCGGCTGCTCGCCTGCTCCTACCCTCATGAATCTTGAGAAGGATCTACATCGTAGGAAGTTGGAACGGAGTTGCTGGATAGGAGATTCTTGAGCAACGAAAGGAAGAAGGATTGGAGGAACCCTATCCTGCCGTGGCGAGGGCCGCCAGTGCCACACGAACAGACGAAGAACGCATCGTCGCTTCGCTCCTTTCGATGAATCGAATAGATTAATCGTTGTTTTCTTTCTGATTTTGATTTTGAGGGAAAGACTGGCACTATCGCTGGACGAGGTAGCTCCAGATCGGGGGGCTGCACCAGGTTGCCAGTTGCCAGTCCGAGCGTCTCACAAGCCCAATAGGTTAGATTTTTTTCAGAGGCCCAAAAGATTAGATGAGTAGTAGATTTGGAGGCCCCGGAAAATGGGGGGCCCTCTGCAGGCGCACAGGTCGCACCACCCGGGCTCGGGCCTGCATACAAGACGTTGGTCTGGTTCAAGTTAAGGCAGTTTCGCTCGTCACTGTTTGCGATAACATGAGTCGTCTTGATCAGGAGAAAATGAAGGTCGAATTGGAATCATAATTTCCTGCTGTGCCAAAATACACAATGCATGCTTGGATAATAGAAAAAGAAGTAAAATAATTCCAACACATACACGTTTGATCAAGGCATGCGTCAACTAGGTTGTTTCTTTTGGTTGCCACGTCCACGTCCACGTCCAAGTCCACGTCCACGTCCTTTTGACTGAGACTAACGGAAGAATCCTAATTGATTACTACTTCTCATGATCAAGGCCATAGGAGATTTATGTGTTCGTGAGCTGGTTTAAATGGTGGGATTTGCTGTCCTTGAGAAACATTGGATGGGGGCTTCCAGGAAATTATGTTTAATTACTTTAAGTATTTAAATTTTAATGATTACTTGCTAACTTAAAGCTTGTGAGCAGATTTACTTCCTTAGGTGTTGGTTGAGAGTTAGAGATAATGAAGTTTCTGTTTGGTCGACTTATTAGGCAAGTTGGAGTCGGCTAGCTGTACTGGTATATATAGTAATGGTACCCTCTTTGTAAAAGCAGGTTATATTTTGGAGTTTAAACAGCGTCGTGTATCGACCATGAATCGGCCGTCTTCGGGTGTCGCTGTTATTTATTTTGTATAAATTTTTGGTGTGGAAGTTACACTTGGCTCGAGGTCTATCGTTTCCGACGGGTTGCGTGCTGGTTACGTCTACTTCGGCAGGAGGTTCTTTGTGTGTCGAGGGATTGTCCGTTGGTTACCGTTACCCCATCTTCCGGTTACATGTACTGCTCGCGTAATTGGGAGATATTTTCAGCTGAATTCAGAGGAGTACATTCTATCGTGAAAGATCGGGCCAAATCAGTAGCATGACGAGGTTGTGCTTTCATCAGTTGGTATTCGGACCAAAGGTTGTTCACGGTAAAATTGTTTTCTTTCAGTTACGATTGATATTTTTATTTATCATGAGAAAAGATTGTAGTTCGCAAATAGTGATGGCGATGGAGAAGGATCCATTGCGTGCCTTGCCTTGGTACCAATGCTTTATGCGTGTGCGTGTCGGACCAGCTAGATGTGCCGTGTTAATTAATTGCTATTCCAGTATGAATTTTGTGAGTAAGACTGTAGTTGATGCTTTGAACTTGCCATTGATTGAACATTCAGAACCATACAAGTTTTGGTTGACGGACAAGTTTGATCAAGATCATGCATCGCGTCGAAGTAGTTTCCCTTTATGCGGATATGGTGATGTAGTCGTGTGTGATGTGCTTCCTATGCATATGCATGTGTATTCTATACTGTTAAGAAAACCCTGGACAGACTTGAGACACTTAAGTTAACATTATGATGGTGAATTTTCTTTTGTATGGAAGGGTCGACTTATACTACTTGACTCATATACCCTGGAGCGATACAAGGCAGATCGCCAAAGGCGTGATCATGCTCAGGAAGCAATTGATGTGAAGGTACTCAATGACCAAGACAAAGCAGGCGTGGACATTCAACATGCTGAATTTTTGGCATCGACAGTTTCTGCGGATGCATATGCTGAGAAGATAGACTTGACGCCGAGGAGGGTTTCGTTTCAAGGGGGATAGGATGATATGGCAAACACTAGATCTATTTGTACTGTCGATCACCATGACATACAAGACGTTGGTCTGGTTTAAGTTAAGGCCGTTTCGCTCGTCACTGTTTGCGATAACATGAGGCGTCTTGATCAGGAGAAAATGAAGGTTGAATTAGAATCACAATTTACTTCTGTGCCAAAATACACAATACATGCTTGGATATTAGAAAAGGAAGAAAATAATTCCAACATCTACCGTTTGATCAAGGCATGTGTCAACTTGGTTGTTTCTTTTGGTTGTCATGTCCACAACAAGACTATACATAGACATGATACATTTTGATTGAGACTAACGAAAGTATCCTAATTGTTTACTACTTCTCACGATCAAGGCCACATGAGATATATGTGTACGTGAGCAGGTCTAAATGGTGGGTTTTGCTGTCCTTGAGAAACGTTGGATGGGGCCTGCCAGGAAATTGTGTTTAATTACTTTAAGTATTGAAATTGTAAGGATTACTTGCTATGTTAAAGCTTGTGATCATATTTACTTCCTTAGGTGTTGGTTAAGAGTTAGAGATAAAGATGTTTTTGTTTGTTCAACTTATTAGGCAAGTTCGAGTAGGCTAGCAGTCTTGGTGTATATAGTCCTGGTACGGTCTTTGTAAAAGCAGGTTATATTTTGGAGTTTAGAAAACGTCATGTTTCGACCATGAAGCGGCCATCTTCGGGTGCCGCTGTTATTTATTTTGTATAAATTTTCTGTGTGAAAGTTACACTTCGCTCGAGGTTTGTCGTTTCCGACGGGTTGCGTGCTGGTAACGTCTACTTCGATTGCAGGTTCTTCGTGTGTCGAGGGATTATTCGTTGGTTGTCGTTACCCCATCTTCCGGTTACGTGTACTGCTCGCGTAATTGAGAGATTTTATCAGCTGAATTCAGAGGAGTTCATTGCATCATGAAAGATCGGGCCAAATTAGTAGAACGACGAGGTTGTGCTTTCATCAGTTGGTATTCAAAGCAATGGTTGTTCACGGTAAAATTGTTTTCTTCCAGTTACGATTGATACTTTTATTTATCATGAGGAAATATTGTAGTTCGCAAATGGTGATGGCGATGGAGAAGGATCCATTGCGCGTCTTGCCTTGGTACCAATGCTTTATGCGTGTGCATGTCGGACCAACTAGTTGTGCCCCGTTGATGAATTGCTATTCCAGTATGAATTTGGTGAGTGAGATAGTAGGTTATGCTTTGAACTTGCCGTTGATTGAACATCCAGAACCATACGAGCTTTGGTGGAAGGACAAGTTTTATCAAGATCATGCATCGCGTCGAAGTAGTTTCACTTTATGCGGATATGGTGATCTAGTCGTGTGTGATGTGCTTCCTATGCATATGCATGTGTGTTCTATATTGTTGGGAAAATCATGGATGGACATGAGACAATTAACTTATCATTATGATGGTGAATTTTCTTTTGTACGAAAGGGTCGACTTCGCCCGAGGTCTGTCGTTTCCGATGGGTTGCGTGCTGGTTACGTCTACTTGGGCGGGAGGTTCTTGTGTGGAGGGATTGTCCATTTGTTGTCGTTACCCCATCTCCAGGTTATGTGTACTACTCGCGTAATTGGGAGATTTTATCAGCTGATTTCGGAGGAGTTCATTGTATCGTGAAAGATCGGGCCAAATCAGTAGCACGATGAGGTTGTGCTTTCATAGGATGGGGACCAGAGGAGACTTTGGTCGGCTGGTACAGCCCAACATCGGCGACGGCTCTCGATGTCATTACCCTCCTTGTAGGCGAAGCCGACGTCCCTCCTATCCAGCCTCGACCACCTCCCGGACGAGAGCCCAAAATCCGTCTTGGATTGGGCATCGACGACCTGCACGTAGTACCCCTTCATTAGGGCGCCATCTTGGGAGGCTTGGGTGTTCGGGGGAGAGTTGCTATGGGTGGTGGAACCGACGTGGCAAGGGCTCCAGCGGCAACAATGGTGTGGAGGTTGGCAGGTGAAGCGGTGTCGCATCTACCGCGTCGACGACAGTTGATCTTGGCAGCATGGTGCAGCCTAGTCTTGGCGACAGATGCGTCTAAATGGACGAGCGCAAGGCGGTAGCGTTGTTCGTCGCCGTGGAGGCATCGACCGATGGCCGGCCTGGTAAGGATGATGCAGATCTCTTTTCTGGAGATGGGTCAGCTGTTCGATGGTGGTGACGGCTTCTAAAACATGTGTGTGTGCGGTGTACGCATTAGATTTGCTGCACCGAGTGTAGGCTCCTCATATGTCATGCGGGCAGATCAGCGGTGACCTCAGTTCTAAATGGTGGGAGAGAGGGCACTCCATATTGTCGAGTTGTTTGGTGTAAGTGGTGGCTTCGGATGGCTTGATGTATGTTATTGTCAGATCTTTGTTGAATAATTAATAAATATGAATGTATGCACTGACTGATGGAGAGGCCGGGGATTTAAATCACATTTTTGTAAAAATGTCACCAACAGAAGGCAATTTCCGGGAACATCCAGATGGTGGCGTGCGCTCCGCGTTCAGCTACCAGTGTTGGCCATCTTGACCTTTTCCGCGGAATATTTTGGACTTAGACTGGCCATAGTGGGAGTAACTTCAAGAGTAACATCGGTTCCAACTCAGAAAATTTGCCTATGTGACAACGAGTTAATAAGGAGATGGGTGAATTGAGTAACTTAGCTCGTTATCGTAACATCACATATCCCAAGACGATACGAGTGTATAACGTAATAAATGAAGCTTTGCACGACACCACACATATGTTACTACCCACTATAGAGGTACTACCTACGTCCTAGTTTATTGATCTCTATTGTATTCTTTGCCATATTTTGATCATAAATTTAACAAACAAAATGTTCATGCATGTCATAAAAAATTATATCATTGAGAACTATGTTTAGATACGAATGGAACAATATAATTTTTGTTTGACATGCACTAACATTTTATCAGTTAAATCTTTGGTCAAAGTTTAGCACAAATTATAAAGGGGGCCAATAATCTAGGACGAAGGTAGTAATAACATAGCCTAGAGTAGCGTGTATGTTATGGCTAGTCTCACTCATATATCAAGGCCTGATTACCCAAATAGAGAGACCAGAGAGACAGAGAGAGAGAGAGAGAGAAACGTGAGAGATTGAGCTAGCACAAAAACAATATGATAGCACAGTAAAAATAAGGTGTTTCTAATAATTAGAAAAATACGTGATAGAGATAGGAGAGAGACGTGAAAAAGAGAGAGATACGTGAAATTAAGCCTTCAACCGTGACCCACTTGATGTAACCTGATGATATTGCCTCCGAGTCCTGATTATGCACAGTTTAATTACATAGATCTTTTTTTAGGTTTTTTTAGGGGCTTAATTTGATAGAGCTAAATTGTAATATATTTCACAAAAAAATTAGGTTCTAATTATTCCTTTTTTGGATTACGATTAAACTAAAGCCTTCGCTGATTAACATTTAAAAAAACCTTATCTAGGTTCTATTTGTTCTTTTTTTGGATTAGGATTAAACTAAAACCTTCACTAATTAAAGTTAAAAAAACTTATCCGAGTAGATCTGAACCATTATAATTCGGACCCACTAAATCAATGGCGTCTATTTTCTAATTTACTCTAATTAACGTGGGAATTTCTTGGAAATGCCTAATTAGTATTAGTAAGTATAAATATAGATACGTGATAGAGATACGAGAGAGACGTGAAAGAGAGAGATATGTGAAATTAAGCCCTCAACCACGACCTACTTGATGTAACCTGAGGATATTGCCTCCGGGTCGTGATTATGCACAGTTTAATTAGATAGATATTTTTAGGGGCTTAATTAGATAGATCTGAATTGTAATATATTTGACAAAAAAATTAGGTTCTATTTATTCTTTTCTCGGATTACGATTAAACTAAAACTTTCGCTGATTAATGTTTAAAGAAAACCCTATCTAGGTTCTATTTGTTCTTTTTTGGATTAAGATTAAACTAAAACCTTCGCTAATTAACGTTTTAAAAAAACCTTATCCGAGTAGATCTGAACAGTTATAATTCGGACCCACTAAATCAACGGCGTCTATTTTCTAATTTTCTCTAATTAACATGGAAATTTCTTGGAAGTGCCTAATTAGTATAAGTATAGATATAGATAGATAGATATAGATGGCGGGCACCAAACACCGTGGCGAGCGGTGGAAAGGGCCCGCCATTGTTGCACAAAATTTCTGTGACGGGCGGTGGTGATAGCGCTCCAGTGTAGATGGGCTACCACTGGCGGGCAGTGGTGATTGCCCACTAGTGAAGATGGGCTACCACTGGCGTGCGACCGCCCGCCACTGTTTTTTTAAAGGAGAATCAATTAATATCTCGAAGATACCAATTACACCCAGTCTCTACACCAACAAGATGTCACAAAGACATCCAGGCTGCACACAGCCAAAGGAGAAAATTAAAAGAAAGGAAAAAAAGAATGATCTTGCCACAATAGTCGGCTCCTCTCCACAGCAGCACACATACCACCACCTAATACAACACCCGAAATACATAAAAGGTCTCCAAAAACAATGCCTCCAAGAAGGAAACAGTGCACAAGTGCCGTCGTTGCCCGATCCAAAATCTTGGGTTTTCATCCCGGAGAAAGGCCGCGCTCTCAAAACAATCCCTCTAGGAAGGCAATCGCCAGACACAACCAATGAAGATCAGACCTTAGGTTTTCACCGGTACTCGAGGAGTACCACCAAAACTGAAATCCGCCAGTGCTGCCACCCCCACTTATCACTGCTACTCCCGAGACTTATCTGACACCTGGCTGACTCCATCGCCACCAAGGCTCCATCCGTCTAGTTGATCCTCCTATCACGACCACCATGACCTTCTCCATCATTTTCTCCACCATGGAAATCAAGAAGCCGACATGTCCCAAGGTATCATCAACCAATAGAGCTTCGCACCATGCCCTCAGAACCTCGTAGGCAGATATGGACGTGCACGACTAGATTCTGTCCGATCCAGATATCCTGGGCAAAATCTCCAGCACCAGTTTCGGAACACGTCGGTGACTAGATTGAGGAGGACCGATCTTGGAGGACGTTTCCATGAAGCAAAAAGAGTACGAGGACCACCACCATAAGCATCATGGTAGTAGGCCACCATGGTGTCCAGCAGCATGCAGCACACATGTCCGCAGACTTGTACGGGCGAAGATCCAAACTAGCACGGCTTGAGGACGTGCGCCGACCGCGCCGCAACACCATGCGGTCACGAGCGACCAACTTGCTGCCGACCAAGAGCAGCCCCACCGATGGACGAGGAAGATGCCGTCGGGATCTCGCGGAGCTGCCCAGATCTCAGCAGCTGCCGCGAGATGAAATGCCCGGCCGCCGCCATCATAGGATCCCCTACGAGCTTTGCGGATGGTCCCCTCAGGCAGCGGGAAGATGAGGGGAAGGAGAGGCGGGCTCAGGAGTCATCGACGGTGGCGTTTCCCCCATGTAGCCAGATCGGGGCGACGCGGGGTGTGCCGCCAGATAGGGGCCGCCCGCCACTGTTGGCATATTAGCAATGGCAGAGAGTCTGTTGCGGGCGCCCCTGAGTGCCTTGCTCGCCGCTACTAGGCTTTTTGAACTAAAGATGAGGACAACACCATGACCTAAAGACGAGGACAACACCAACTGAAACTGCATATCCAAACTTCATTGAAACCTGGCAGGGGTTACATTCCCTTCTTCTGATCCTGCTTACTACTTATTGTCAAATGCATGGTAATTATATAAAAGGCAAACAACAAAGATGCCACATCTAATAGTTGCCAAGGCCTAAATGACTTAGTAAACGAGTAATGTTGAATAAAGCTGATAAAGGAATCCTAGTCTTTTCTTTTCTTTGCTTGGATAATGAAGACCGACGGGGTTATATAATTGCAATTTACGAACTAGGTCATACATTATTGATTCTTTTTATAAAAGGAGTAATATTTAAAAAAAAATCTTTAGGTCATGGGACGTGAGGAATGGGTAGAAGATTTTCCCCAGCTGGTTATTTTTCCCTGCAGCGGTGTAGAGAGAGTTTTGGATCTGTCTCCTTAGATGTGTGATTGTTTATTTGCCGTGTGATTGTTTATTTGCTGGATTTTCCCAGCAATTTCTTCTCCACGGAAATTGGTAAAGCTATCCTCATAATTCAGTCACTGTATTTCTTGATTATTCTGTTATTCATTTTATTTTTACTGTTGCATATGGACTGTATGCTTGTGAATTGTTGCAATTAGCTATGATGGGAACACACCATTTGCGCATACATATGCTCATGTTTGCTCTCTTGATCCTGATTGTTTTTTGCTTACTGACCGACTGCTTGGTAAATTGTTGGATAGAGTTTGTTATCGTCACAATGCCAATACAGAGAGACTAGAGTGCGCCAAGTAGGCTAGCAGTTACTTTTTTTAATGCAATTGTCAGTGGTTGTTGCCCGTGTGTTGTATCAAATCTCGTAGCTAGTGTCCACTACCGGAAAAGGGCTTATAGGTGAACTCAAATTAGTGGCGGGCACCCGCCACAGCTAATTTTGAAAACCAGCAGCGGCGGGTGACAGGGCGCACCGCCAGTGCTGGTGGTGTAGCAGTGGCGGGTGCGCCCGAATGACCGCCACAGCTGGACTAGCAAAATTTGCTAGCGTGTTGAAACCTGCCACTAGCGGGCGTTGCTACCCACCCGCCACTGCTACTTCGTCTTAGAGTGGCGGTCATGGAATACGCCCAGTACAAACATAGTGGGATGACCCTCTCAATTTTTTTATTTTCCATAGCAAGATGTTTGCAATGCGGGCAACAAAGGTACTCGTCACTTCCACATTGCAGTCACCCGCGCAAATAAAAAATAATCAAGAAGTCTGGAGTGGCGGGCATCCTGTATAGCCCGCCACAGAACTTTACCGCCTTTTTTGCTTGCCCGAAATTCAGTTAATGCCACGAAAATAACAAACCAACTCTAAAAGTTGTCAAATTATAGAGCGGGGCTTCTGGTGACGTATATTACAGATGGAAAAAAAATTCAAGTCCAAAATATGTTATAAAATTGAGTTATGTGTGTGAGGTGGCCATTTTGAAAGTCTATACACTTGGTGGGAGAGTGTCCTGTTTGCACACGTTATGCATCCGGTTATGAATTGAGTCATCAGCCATGGAGGAATCACGAACAATCTAATATCAATGAAAAATACATATGCAGGAAGCAAAATTAACAGCCTGGACCCTGGAGAGGTAAATAGAGAAGTAACCGGGGATTAATATAAGAGATGCAGGCTCATGTCCGAGGTCATTAACGCCATCGAAGGGAAGGTGCTCCTGGATGGCACAGTGCGCTGGCTGGATCGTGACGCACATGTGTCCTACTCCAAGGGGCGGGTGGAGTAAAGCCGGGGCACCAGCGCCGTTACCTTCTGGAGTTTTCTTACTTGGTCTTGTTCTGTTACAGCACTTCTCAAATGCTGGGTTTTCATGTCCAATCATGCAAAGTCCATCTGACCACACTTCGTGAGAGCAATCAATACAGACTTCGACAGAATCATAGCCATGTGCAAAAATCTGCAGGTGTCTTTTGATTTTTTTGTGAGAGTTAAAAAGCTTTGTAGTTATTAACAGGATGATCAAGGGGATTTCTCTTCAGTGAGCATGGACACTGCTGTGGCGATCCGGACACTAGAAGCAACATACAAATCATCGGCTGAAGCTGCTGCTGTTGAATCCATGATTGCAAAATTGATTGACAAGGTACTACTGCTCTACACCCTAGGGTAATGAAAATCCCATCTATGTCACCCATTCCACAAACACACAACTGATACTTTAGATTGAGAAATTGGACACTGCAATATCCATGATAGTGAATAAACTATTATCTACATGGTGTGATGCACGAAGGCCCTTACTTGAAAAGTAAAGGCAAAGCAGTGATGCAGCGAGAATTGGGATTCTCACTTGGAGATCATTGCGAGTTATGTCAAGAGAATGGAAGTACTTCTGGAGCAGGCTTGCCTTGTATATGCTGCTTGCCCTGTATTTATCGATATTGGTCATTCATTGTCATCTGTAGTGGTCAGTGTCACTGCAGTATTACATTTCAATTTACTAGATATTTTTATTCTCAAGTAATTAACTGCATTTATGATTTGATGATGCTCAAAGGTCACATTGTTTTGACAGGTTAGGATTTCTGCGATATTTGTGTTTGTTTCGTTTCTTGTCCTTCTGAGTGTTTGCGAAGTGCCTGCTCATATTGATGAGATCAAGGTCGGGTTTTTCTTCTTTAAAATGGAATTGCAACATTATGGCCACTTCCTTCCTAATAGTTTTAATTGTAGAATAATTTCAACGCGGATTCTGTTGGTGAAAACAATAAGCACCAAAATCATATGAACATCAGGTATGTTCGTAACATAATGCTCCCTCCTATGCAGATATATTCCCATGAGGATTCAAACCGGCATTATGGGACATTGGTTTTCCTACTAGGCCACTTCCTATCCAGCGTCTCCTTCCTATTTCTGGTGTCCATTTCGTCGTCGTTGGTTTTCTACTCCCTGATTGGCCTCAGGAATGAGTTCAGCTTCCTTATGTACTTTATAATCACCATCTTTATGTGCCTATTGGCGAACGAAGCGCTCATGATGATTGTTGCGTACATCTGGCTTGAGACTTACAAGTGCATCTTAACCTTGATTTGCTTATATGTGAGCTTCCATCTTGGTCTTCTTTCAAGTGGGCACACATATTGAATGAACCAACATTATTAAATAACCGTGGCTACTTCAAGTTATCATGATGCTGGTGGCAGGGTATTTTCGGATCCAAGACGCAATACCAGCGCCCGTGTGGAACTATCCGATGTCCTACATTTCATTCCAGACATATGCTGTCCAGGTAAGTTATATATGGCCATCTTATGTAACCTACATAAACCCTATGCTCATCTTGATTTTACCGGATCAGGCGTGCTAACAAGCAATGCTGCTGCAGGGCTTGGTCCAGAACGAGTATGTCAGTACATCATTTGCAGTCGGGGCCACGAGGACGATACCCGGCGTGCAGGCTGTCCAAGGCTTGTATGGCATATCATCGTCGACGGGTGCCAAGTGGATGAATCTCCTTGTTTTGTTCCTGATGGCGATCGGCTACTGGGTCGTCTTGTATGTTTTGCTTCGTCTAGATGTGAGGAGACATGTGAGGCTTGGCAGGTGCTCCTGCTGGCCCAGCATCCACACCATTGCAGCTCCAAAGTGAGTTAGCCCTGAGCCACCGAGTGTGCTGATGTTGTAAGAAGGCTTTGTGCGTGTGTGTGTGTGTGTGTGTGTGTGTGTGTGTGTGTGTGTGTGTGTGTTTGGGTGTGTGACTGTTCATATGCATGTATACATGTGTGATAGCTTCCTAGGTAGGCATATCTGACGCATCCAAAGTAGAAGAGAAACATGAGGAGAATTGGGGTAACATATATACTGTATTTATCATGGTTAATTTGAGAATTGAAGAAATGAACCATGATTTGGTGATTTACTCTCTTGTCCATTCCTTTTTGGTACTCAGCATTGCTTCCTTTGTTGTCTTGTTGTCTCTCACACGTTTGATCTTCCTGGTTGGATCTGACTACATTGAAGGTCGAGTAGCGATCCTCTCTCGAAGGTGTTTTCTTCAAGTGTTGTAGATGATAGGGCTCGGCGCGTGCTGGGTTGTGCCAACATGCATTTCCATGTCAGTAGATTTGTGACATTGTAGACGATGTTGAATGTAGTTATTCATGCCTGAGATGAAGCTTGGCATAGTAGTCATTGAGCAATAACAGATTGTCTCTTCTCCTTAAATTTGTTCGTGCTTATAAATGTTGTTGGAGACGGTGGATAACTGATTCAAGATATGAAGTGCATAAAAAAGTCAAGATATGAAAGGTTCTAACTGTGTAGGTGGAGAACAATCTCACCGGAGGATGATCTCAGAGGTGTCGGTGACATACACGATCAATAAAAGATGAGAAAATGCCATCCCAAATGAAAAATAAATCCATATATATAGACGAGGGGATCGTGACACTTCCACTTCAACCAAGAACCTAGTCTACACTAGTATAAAAGTTACGAGTTGCTGAAATCCAAACGATCTCAACCATCCGACACAATTAAAGCCAAGGACTCATGATGAATTTATTAAAAAGGTAAAAATGATGACACATGTGCAACCTAGTTTCCTGAAATCAGCAAATGATAGGAAACCTAGTGTATTGCCATACGCTTCCGCTAATCGACTATAGCGAGTTCAGTCTTTTATTTCTTCTTCTTGAGCGGAATGAGTTTGATCTTGTTGTTTGGCAGATTCCTCCGCACGCCCCTGAAAAACTTGACAAACGGATCGACAGAAGCATCACCATCTCGGTGTATGGTTTCAGTAAGCCTAAGGTTGTTGCACTTGAAACGCGCCATGCCCTTGGAATATGATTGGCGGCATTTCATCACCTCCTTTGTAGATTGGAAATCCGAGACCTGTTGAGCAGTGCAATGTTACGAGTATATTTTGGAATGGAATGCCAATATATTACGGAATGTTTCAAGTTATGGTAATTAGTTGTTGATGGAAGAAGTAGCAGCAGCACCTTGCAATGTCGCAAAGTGAGCTTCTGCAGGTTAGGCGAGTTGTACAGGTATTTGCGCAGCCCGAGGAAGTCGTCGTTGATACGGCACCCATCCAGAGAAAAGCTTGTCAGGTTCTCAAACTTGAATATAGGAAGATCCTCATGACTCCCAAAGAACAGCAACTGAAAACAAAAAACCCTACATGCACTCGTCTTATACTACTTTAAAAGAACGAAATAGCTGGCGGAAATCAAAATTCGAAGTAAAGGGCTCACAAGATCACTAGTTATTGACGAGACGACGCTTAAAAACTCGGAGATCGGGAGATTGGCCAGGACTTTCCTCCCTGCCGGCTGTTGTTCGGTCGTTCCTGCCGTATGCCTTCGTGCTCGGCTGCTCGCCTGCTCCTACCCTCCTGAATCTTGAAAAGGATCTACAACGTAGGAAGTTGGAACGGAGTTGCTGGATAGGAGATTCTTGAGCAAGGAAAGGTAGGAGGATTGGAGGAAGCCTAACCTGCCGTGGCGAGGGCCACCAGTGCCACACAGGAACAGACGAAGAGACGCCTCGTCGCTTCGCTCCTCTCCGTGAATCGAATAGATCAATCGTTGTTTTGTTTTTCTTTTTGATTTTGAGGGAAAGATTGCCACAATCGCTGGACGAGGCAGTTCCAGATCGGGGGGCTGCTCCAGGTTGCCAGTTGCCAGGCCGCCAGTTGCCAGGCCGAGCGTCTCACAAGCCCAATAGGTTAGATATTTTTCCAGAGGCCCAAAAGATTAGATGAGAAGTAGATTTGGAGGCCCCAGAAACGGGGGGTCTGTGCGGGTGCACAGGTCACACCCCACCGGGGTCGGGCCTGAATACAAGACGTTGGTCTGGTTCAAGTTAAGGCAATTTCGCTCGTCACTGTTTGCGATAACGTGAGGCGTCTTGATCAGGGGAAAATAAAGGTTGAATTAGAATTCTAATTTTCTGCTGTGCCAAAATACACAGTGCATGCTTGGATGTTGGAGAAAGAAAGAAAATAATTCCTACGCATACACGTTTGATCAAGGCATGTGTCAACTAGGTTGTTTCTTTTGGTTGCCACGTCCACAACAAGAGTATACAAGTACATGATACCTTTTGATTGAGACTAACGGAAGAATCCTAATTGGTTACTACTTCTCATGATCAAGGCCATAGGAGATTTATGTGTTCGTGAGCTGGTTTAAATGGTGAGATTTGCTGTCCTTGAGAAACATTGGATGGGGGCTTCCAGGAAATTATGTTTAATTACTTTAAGTATTTAAATTTCAATGATTACTTGCTAATTTAAAGGTTGTGAGCAGATTTACTTCCTTTGGTGTTGGTCGAGAGTGAGAGATAACGAAGTTTTTGTTTGGTCAACTTATTAGGCAAGTTTGAGTCGGCTAGCTGTACTGGTATATATAGTCATGGTACCCTCTTTGTAAAAGCAGGTTATATTTAGGATTTTAGACAACATCGTGTATCGTCAATGGAGCGGCCGTCTTCGGGTGTCGCTGTTATTTATTTTGTATAAATTTTCGGTGTGGAAGTTACACGTGGCTCGAGGTCTATCGTTTCCGACGGGTTGCGTGCTGGTTACGTCTACTTTGGCGGGAGGTTCTTCATGTGGCGAGGGATTGTCCGTTGGTTGTCCTTACCCCATCTTCCGGTTACATGTACTGCTCGCGTAATTGGGAGATTTTATCAGCCGAATTCAGAGGAATACATTGTATCGTGAAAGATCGGGCCAAATCAGTAGCACGACGAGGTTGTGCTTTCCTGAGTTGGTATTCAGACCAAAGGTTGTTCACGGTAAAATTGTTTTCTTTCAGTTACGATCGATATTTTTATTTATCATGAGAAAATATTGTAGTTTGCAAATGGTGATAGCGATGGAGAAGGATCTATTGCGTGCCTTGCCTTGGTACCAATGCTTTATGCGTGTGCGTGTCGGACCAGCTAGTTGTGCCATGTTAATTAATTGCTATTCCAGTATGAATTTTGTGAGTAAGACTGTAGTTGATGCCTTGAACTTGCCGTTGATTGAACATTCAAAACCATATGAGTTTTGGTTGATGGACAAGTTTGATCAAGATCATGCATCCCGTCGAAGTAGTTTCCCTTTATGCGGATATGGTGATCTAGTCGTGTGTGATGTGCTTCCTATGCATATTCATGTGAGTTCTATACTGTTGGGAAAACCCTGGACAGACTTGAGACAATTAAGTTATCATTATGATGGTGAATTTTCTTTGGTATGGAAGGGTCGACTTATACTACTTGACTCATATACCCTGGAGCGATACAAGGCAGATCGCCAAAGACGTGATCATGCTCTGGAAGCAATTGATGTGAAGGTACTCAATGACCAAGAGAAAGCAGACGTGGACATTCAACATGCAGAATTTTTGGCATCGACAGTTTCTGCGGATGCATATGCTGAGACGATATACTTGACACCGAGGAGGGTTTCGTTTCAGGGAGGAGAGGATGATATGGCAAACACTAGATCTATTTGTACCGTCGACCACCATTACATACAAGAAGTTGGTCTGGTTTAAGTTAAGGCCGTTTCGCTCGTCACTGTTTGCGATAACATGAGGCATATTGATCAGGAGAAAATGAAGGTTGAATTAGAATCACAATTTACTTCTTTGCCAAAATACACAATGCATGCTTGGATATTAGGAAAGGAAGAAAATAATTCCAACATATACCGTTTGATCAAAGCATGTGTCAACTTGGTTGTTTCTTTTGGTTGCCATGTCCACAACAAGACTATACTACATGGACATGATACCTTTTGATTGAGACTACCGAAAGTATCCTAATTGTTTACTCCTTCTCAGGATCAAGGCCACAGGAGATATATGTGTAGGTGAGCAGGTCTAAATGGTGGGTTTTGCTGTCCTTGAGAAACGTTGGATGGGGGCTGCCAGGAAATTGTGTTTAATTACTTTAAGTATTGAAATTGTAAGGATTACTTGCTAAGGTAAAGCTTGTGATCATATTTACTTCCTTAGGTATTTTGCCGGAGTGTTGATTCATTTCCATTCCGACAAATTTGGGGCGCTCGATATGTCCTATTTTTAGCAAAGGTCATACCGGATTTTTCTGTGAATTTAAGCATGACTTGTTCTAGAATATGTAGGAAATATCGAGTCCCCCAGATTTGCTAGAAAGAGAATTAAACGACATTTTGAGTTGACTTTATGTCTATCGGGGCTCCATACATGACAGTCAAAAAATCGGTGAGGGAGAGTCTCCACCATATATGAGAGAAGAAGAATGCCAACTGCTGTGGTCGGGGTAGCTTCTCCTTCTTCTCTTTGTGCTATACCTTTTTTATGCACTAGGGGAAGGAGGAGTAGCAACCATCACCGACTGTCGCAATATCAGAGAGGGAGTGCCCACCATATATGTGAGATGAGAGTTTAGGAAGGAAGACTCGACAGACCTAAAGTTAACCCGTTGTATATTGATTAATAGCGATGTGTGTGTTGAGTTTCCTGGTAGTTGCCTTCGATCGATTTTCAATTAATTAATGTTTCAACTATGAACATAGGAAATGTCTGACGAAGAAAAGGATTTCGGTAAGTGCGAATACTGCGAAGACCAGCGCGGCCCGTGCGACAGGCCTCACCTAGTTGGTGGTAGGCACTTCAGCATCAAGATGGATGAGACCTTCGAAGTGGATACAGTAAGTCACAACGAGAAGTATTTTTTCGTAATTAAGCATGACTTCTGCTTCTTTTGCTTCAACTTATAATTTTATTTTTTTTTTTACTATTTTTACTAGCGTATCCCCTGCCATGCAAGAATGTATGTCTTGGATAAGGTTGGTTTCAGTAAAATGGAAACTATGAAGGTAAAGAGAGTTCAATTAAGGACCGGGCATGGTTATTCTTTCGCCGTAAAATTATACAATGCAGATATCTACACCTATTTTGAATGCAAAAATTGGAGAGCACTATGCAAGGCTTATGCATTTAAGCCTGATATGCTTATTATCACCTTTGATATTAGTCCAGAAGATGAAGTTGAAGGTAATATCGACATCTTGGTCGATGTGCAGACGCCTCCAGTTCTACCATTATTGGAGTTTCTCAATCATATTTATGTCTTGGATATTGTTTAAAAAAATTAGTTGACAACTAATTTCTACTGGCAGCTTTCCATTCAAGCAAACATGTCCCGCGCTTAGTAGACATGACCTAGTACTGTGCCGGGGCTGAACTAAACTACGAGGAGATAAGTCATTATGTTTCATGGCTTGAGGATCTTGATACTGTCAAGAAAAAAAAAATCCTGGACATTAAAATATTACTACTCAAAACGTGCGGCCACTAGCGTGCGTATTGAACTACGGTCACATCTATTTAGGAAAGATGGTAAGATTTTTACTATTTGTCCTCAGTGCATCTTTTGCAAACATTATTTTTCAGGCTAAATTTCATTTCTAAGTATGTTATTATGATATTCTTCAATAGGGACTCCTGATGATAGTTGTGCCTCAATGGATCGAGCATAAAGTTCGCATGACAATGGTTAGCTTACGGCCAAGACATCATACATTGCACTTTAGTGCATTTAAGATTTCTCGAAGCGAGCAAGTCTTAATAGTCAAAGACTGGAGCAAAATTGTGAAGGATTGCAGCAGAGAAGTACTAGGGGCAGCAATCAGTAGCACGGCCCACAATTAGGAGACATGTTCATCTGCATGCTCCAGTATGATGAAGCAGGAGTGCTACACATGTTCTATGCTATTTTACCTGAGAGAGAGCAGTAGGAGTGATTAGCTAGCTAGAATGAGTTTGAAGATGATGATGTGCTACACTATGACTATGATGATTAAATAGCTAGTGTTGGTGGTAATCACTATGATGATTGTTATTAGCTAGTGTTGGTGGTGATTAGATAGCTACACTATGACTATGATGATTAAATAGTGTTGGTGGTAATGACTATGATGATTATTAGCTAGTGTTGTTGGTGATGATATGATGCAAGAGTTTTTATATTAATATGATGATGATGATGATGAGTTATTATAACATTGGGTGAAAGAACCGCAGATTAGTTTCAAGTTAATCCATGAATTGGTCACTTAGGATCCATTCACTTGAAACTAATCCGCAGATCTTTCATCTAGTGATTTAATAACTCATTATAATGTAAAAAAAATCTCTAAATTGCTACTGTCTGAAAAATAGTATAAAGCTGTATGAATACGACATAAAATAATAAAGAAATAGAATACGGAATAATAGTAGTAGCGCGGGCAGTGAGACGCGCTACTAGTAATTACCAGTACCGCAGTTTGCTGGAAGCGCTACTACTAAGTTGATATAACAGCAGCGCGGGTGTGCAGATGCTACTGCTAACCTTTAGCTGTAGCGCCGTAGCAGTAGCGCGGCTCCCCGCGCTACTGCTAGGCCAAAAACCCGCGCTACTGCTAGGCTTTTCCCTAGTAGTGCTTTTTTGTATTGTCTTCCATTAAACCTCATCATTTTTTTAGTGTTTTTTGTAATACAGTCTTCAATACTAGATACCTAATAGATGAAAAGAACAATAAAATTAACTATACGATTTTAAAAGAACGAAATAGTTGGCGAAAATCACAAATCAAAGTAAAGGGCTCACAGGATCACTGGTTATTGGCGCGACGACGCTTTAAAACTCGGAGATCGGGAGATTGGCCTGGACTTTCCTCCCTGCCGGTTGCTGTGCGGTCGTTCCTACCTTGTGCCTTCGTGCTCGGCTGCTCGCCTGCTCCTACCCTCATGAATCTTGAAAATGATCTACAATGTAGGAAGTTGGAACGGAGTTGCTGGATAGGAGATTCTTGAGCAAGGAAAGGAAGGAGGATTGGAGGAACCCTATCCTGCCATGGCGAGGGCCGTCTGTGCCACACGAACAGACCAAGAGACGTCTCGGCGCTTCGCTCCTTTCGATGAATCGAATAGATT
The DNA here is from genome assembly GCF_018294505.1 of Triticum aestivum. Classification (NCBI taxonomy): domain Eukaryota; kingdom Viridiplantae; phylum Streptophyta; class Magnoliopsida; order Poales; family Poaceae; genus Triticum; species Triticum aestivum. The sequence continues at coordinate 561,185,681 of NC_057808.1, forward strand.
AATTGTTCTTTTCTTTTTGATTTCGATTTTGAGGGAAAGACTGCCACTATCGCTGGACGAGGCAGTTCTAGATCGGGGGGCTGCACCAGGTTGCCAGTTGCCAGGCCGAGCGTCTCACAAGCCCAATAGGTTAGATTTTTTTCAGAGGCCCAAAAGATTACATGAGTAGTAGATTTGGAGGCCCCGGAAAACGGGGGGCCCTGTGCAGGCGCACAGGTCGCACCCCCCAGGCTCGGGCCTGCATACAAGACGTTGGTCTGGTTCAAGTTAAGGCAGTTTTGCTCGTCACTGTTTGCGATAACGAGAGGCGTCTTGATCAGGAGAAAATGAAGGTTGAATTAGAATCATAATTTGCTGCTGTGCCAAAATACACAATGCATGCTTCAATAATAGAAAAAGAAGTAAAATAATTCCAACACATACACGTTTGAGCAAGGCATGCGTCAACTAGGTTGTTTCTTTTGGTTGCCACGTCCACAACAAGAATATACAAGTACATGATACCTTTTGATTGAGACTAACGGAAGAATCCTAATTGGTTACTACTTCTCATGATCAAGGCTATAGGAGATTTATGTGTTCGTGAGCTGGTTTAAATGGTGGGATTTAATGTCCTTGAGAAACATTGGATGGGGGCTTCCAGGAAATTATGTTTAATTACTTTAAGTATTTAAATTTTAATGATCGATTACTTGCTAATTTAAAGCTTGTGAGCAGATTAACTTCCTTAGGTGTTGGTCGAGAGTTAGAGATAAAGAAGTTTTTGTTCAGTCGACTTATTAGGCAAGTTGGAGTCGGCTAGCTGTACTGGTATATATAGTCATGTTACCCTCTTTGTATCGACCATGAATCGCCCGTCTTCGGGTGTCGCTGTTATTTATTTTGTATAAATTTTCGGTGTGGAAGTTACACTTGGCTCGAGGTCTATCGTTTCCGACGGGTTGCGTGCTGGTTACGTCTACTTCGGCAGGAGGTTCTTTGTGTGTCGAGGGATTGTCCGTTGGTTATCGTTACCCCATCTTCCGGTTACATGTACTGCTCGCGTAATTGGGAGATATTATCAGCTGAATTCAGAGGAGTACATTGTATTGTGAAAGATCGGGCCAAATCGGTAGCACGACGAGGTTATGCTTTCATCAGTTGGTATTCGGACCAAAGATTGTTCACGGTAAAATTGTTTTCTTTCAGTTACGACTGATATTTTTATTTATCATGAGAAATGATTGTAGTTCGCAAATAGTGATGGCGATGGAGAAGGATCCATTGCGTGCCTTGCCTTGGTACCAATGCTTTATGCGTGTGTGTGTCAGACCAGCTAGTTGTCCCATGTTAATTAATTGCTATTCCAGTATGAATTTTGTGAGTAAGACTGTAGTTGATGCCTTGAACTTGCCGTTGATTGAACATTCAGAACCATACGAGTTTTGGTTGACGGACAAGTTTGATCAAGATCATGCATCACGTCGAAGTAGTTTCCCTTTATGCGGATATGGTGATCTAGTCGTGTGTGATGTGCTTCCTATGCATATGCATGTGTGTTCTATACTGTTGAGAAAACCCTGGACAGACTTGAGACAATTAAGTTAGCATTATGATGGTGAATTTTCTTTTGTATGGAAGGGTCGACTTATACTACTTGACTCATATACCCTGGAGCGATACAAGGCATATCACCAAAGGCGTGATCATGCTCAGGAAGCAATTGATGTGAAGGTACTCAATGACCAAGACAAAGCAGGCATGGACATTCAACATGCTGAATTTTTGGCATCGACAGTTTCTGCGGATGCATATGCTGAGAAGATAGACTTGACGCCGAGGAGGGTTTCGTTTCAGGGAGGAGAGGATGATATGGCAAACACTAGATCTATTTGTACCGTCGACCACCATTACATAGAAGAAGTTGGTCTGGTTTAAGTTAAGGCCGTTTCGCTCGTCACTGTTTGCGATAACATGAGGCGTCTTGATCAAGAGAAAATGAAGGTTGAATTAGAATCACAATTTACTTCTTTGCCAAAATACACAATGCATGCTTGGATATTAGAAAAAGGAAGAAAATAATTCCAACATATACCGTTTGATCAAAGCATGTGTCAACTTGGTTGTTTCTTTTGGTTGCCATGTCCACAACAAGACTATACTACATGGACATGATACGTTTTGATTGAGACTACCGAAAGTATCCTAATTGTTTACTACTTCTCACGATCAAGGCCACAGGAGATATATGTGTACGTGAGCAGGTCTAAATGGTGGGTTTTGCTGTCCTTGAGAAACGTTGGATGGGGGCTGCCAGGAAATTGTGTTTAATTACTTTAAGTATTGAAATTGTAAGGATTACTTGCTAAGTTAAAGCTTGTGATCATATTTACTTCCTTAGGTGTTGGTCAAGAGTTAGAGATAAAGATGTTTTTGTTTGTTTAACTTATTAGGAAAGTTCGAGTATGCTAGCTGTCTTGGTGTATGTAATCCTGGTACGGTCTTTGTAAAAGCAGGTTATATTTTGGAGTTTAGAAAACGTCATGTTTCGACCATGAAGCGGCCATCTTCGGGTGCCGCTGTTATTTATTTTGTATAAATTTTCTGTGTGAAAGTTACACTTCGCTCGAGGTTTGTCTTTTCCGACAAGTTGTGTGCTGGTAACGTCTAGTTCGATTGCAGGTTCTTTCGGGTGTCGAGGGATTATTCGTTGGTTATCGTTACCCCCATCTTCCGGTTACGTGTACTGCTCGCGTAATTGAGAGATTTTATCAGCTGAATTCGGAGGAGTTCATTGCATCGTGAAAGATTGGGCCAAATTAGTAGAACGACGAGGTTGGGCTTTCATCAGTTGGTATTCAAAGCAATGGTTGTTCACGGTAAAATTGTTTTCTTCCAATTACAATTGATACTTTTATTTATCATGAGGAAAGATTGTAGTTCGCAAATGGTGATGGCGATGGAGAAGGATCCATTGCGCGTCTTGCCTTGGTACCAATGCTTTATGCGTGTGCATGTCGGACCAACTAGTTGTGCCCCGTTGATGAATTGCTATTCCAGTATGAATTTGGTGAGTGAGATAGTAGGTTATGCTTTGAACTTGCCGTTGATTGAACATCCAGAACCATACGAGCTTTGGTGGAAGGACAAGTTTTATCAAGATCATGCATCGCGTCGAAGGAGTTTCACTTTATGCGGATATGGTGATCTAGTTGTGTGTGATGTGCTTCCTATGCATATGCATGTGTGTTCTATATTGTTGGGAAAATCATGGATGGACATGAGACAATTAACTTATCATTATGATGGTGAATTTTCTTTTGTACGAAAGGGTCGACTTCGCCTGAGGTCTGTCATTTCCGATGGGTTGCGTGCTGGTTACGTCTACTAGGGCGGGAGGTTCTTGTGTCGAGGGATTGTGTACTACTAGCGTAATTGGGAGATTTTATCAGCTGATTTCGGAGGAGTTCATTGTATCGTGAAAGATTGGGCCAAATCAGTAGCACGATGACGTTGTGCTTTCATCGGATGGGGACCAGAGGAGACTTTGGTCGGCTGGTTCAGCCCAACATCGGCGACGGCTCTCGATGTCATTACCCTCCTTGTAGGCGAAGCCGACGTCCCTCCTATCCAGCCTCGACCACCTCCCGGAAGAGAGCCCAAAACCCGTCTTGGATTGGGCATTGACGGCCTGCACGTAGTACCCCTTCATTGGGGCGCCATCTTGGGAGGCTTGGGTGTTCGGGGGAGAGTTGCTATGGGTGGTGGAACCTACGTGGCAGGGGCTCCAGCGGCAACAATGGCGTGGAGGTTGGCAGGTGAAGCGCTGTCGCATCTACCGCGTCGACGACAGTTGATCTTGGCAGCATGGTGCAGCCTAGTCTTGGCGATAGATGCGTCTGAATGGACGAGCGCAAGGCGGCAGCGTTGTTCGTCGCCGTGGAGGCATCGATCGATGGCCGGCCTGGTAAGGATGATGTAGATCTCTTTTCTGGAGATGGGTCAGCGGTTCGATGGTGGTGACGGCTTCTAAAACATGTGTGTGTGTGGTGCATGCATTAGATTTGCTGCACCGAGTGTAGGCTCCTCATATGTCATGCGGGCAGATCAGCGGTGACCTCAGTTCTAAATGGTGGGAGAGAGGGCACTCCATATTGTCGAGTTGTTTGGTGTAAGTGGTGGCTTCGGATGGCTTGATGTATGTTATTGTCAGATCTTTGTTGAATAATTAATAAATATGAATGTATGCACCGACTGATGGAGAGGCCGGGGATTTAAATCACATTTTCGGAAAAATGTCACTAACAGAAGGCAATTTCCGGGAACCTCCAGATGGTGGCGTGCGCTCCGCGTTCAGCTACCGGTGTTGGCCATCTTGACCTTTTCCGCGGAATATTTTGGACTTAGACTGGCCATAGTGGGAGTAACTTCAAGAGTAACATCGGTTCCAACTCAGCAAATTTGCCTATGTGACAACGAGTTAATAAGGAGATGGGTGAATTGAGTAACTTAGCTAGTTATCGTAACATCACATATCCCAAGACGATACGAGTGTATAACGTAATAAATGAAGCTTTGCACGACACCACACATATGTTACTACCCACTATAGAGGTACTACCTACGTCCTGGTTTATTGGTCTCTATTGTATTCTTTGCCATATTTTGATCTTAAATTTAACAAACAAAATGTTCATGCATGTCATAAAAAATTATATCATTGAGAACTATGTTTAGATACGAATGGAACAATATAATTTTTGTTTGACATGCACTAACATTTTATCAGTTAAATCTTTGGTCAAAGTTTAGCACAAATTACAAAGGGGGCCAATAATCTAGGACGAAGGTAGTAATAAGATAGCCTAGAGTAGCGTGTATGTTATGGCTAGTCTCACTCATAGGAGCAGACTTTGTTATCCAGATCCAAGAAGGATGCTGTGCGCCTATAAATACCTATCTACTCTAGCTAGGAGTTCGATCTAACACAACCATCATATCCATATCCAGCCCAACAAATGGCGCCTCTCAAGGTGACTGTTGCCATGTGTGTCGTGCTGGTCCTGATGATCCAGCTGCAGGCGCCGGCGGCTGCGCAGGAGATACCATGCGACCAGTGCGGGCCGGGATGCGCCCAGGCGTGCAATGCGCAGGGCCCCTACTTCTGCAACAGCTTCTGCAACATCTTTCCCACCCTGTGCAACTACTGCTTCCTCATCCAATCCGGCTTGTGCATTCCCGAGTGCGCAAACCTCTGCAGGGTCAACTGCGAGTGATCGACCATGCAGGAACGCATCGACATGCATGGATTCGAGGGTGTCGATGAGCGTGCCTGCGTTGCCATTGTTATATTAGCTGCTCTATGTACAGTAGGTCGATGCCGGTCAGGCTGCATGCATGTATTGCGTGCGAGTGCCTCGACTTAGCATTTGATACCGTGTTTAATTTGCTACTATTCCCTTCACTCAACATATTACATATTACCATGTTGTGCATCCAATGCATTTATGTTGTACGCCCACCATTTGGTTATGAAAAAGACTCGTTTGGAAAATCACATATCTACCAAGGCAAAGTTCAGGTTGCACCTACTTGTGTATAGTTCATCTGGAAAGGTCAAATGTTCTCTTGTTTGGAAGAAACAAAAAAGAGATTTTTTTTCATATAAGGATAACACGAATCTTGATGCAAACCGAATGGTTTAGATATATGGTACGCTGGTATGGGGGTACTAAAAATCCACACTCGAAGTATTCCTATATGCACATCATATAATTATCGTTTCTACCAAGTGTTTGGTTGTATAAGTAAATCAAGTAACTCCCACGATAACCCACGTAGCCCTTTTAAAGATAAAGAAGAGAATTATTCCACGATCTTTACTTGTGTTGTAGGTAAGTTACTCTTTTAGTATATATGATTCCTATTAAATCTATTAGGCTATGAAATTGTTAGAGTACCGCATGGGTTCACTCCTCTCGAACACCAATTTGGGTTACAAGAATTTATACAGGGGAATTGCTCATAGAAGTTCAAGAAACCGAGGAGGAAGAGGGGTGGAAGAAAGGTAGGAGAAGCCAGGGGAGCCGCCAATGACGTGATCCTACGCGGATTCCTTCTTCGTTGCTTCCTCCCTATACTTGTAGCTCGTAGTAGCCGGTGATGCTCAACCAGACCCGGCTAGTGTGATATCCAAGGGCAAGCCCAAGTATATGTATGGGCTAGGGGAGGTCCCTAACACCCCCCTCCTTGAAATGCTGCTTGACCACAAGCTGACGCACCGAGGACCACCCGGTAAACATATATATGGGCTAGTAATGCATGCAGTATGTGCGGCTTCTACTAACGCACTACGTGTTGAACATCGCCCGGCACTCTTTTCACTCCTAAACAACCCGTGAAACCATTAATTATGTGTGATGAGTGCCATATATATGTTTGTTATTATAATGCACTTGTTACATTTTCTTTATAACTACTACTTTTTACTAGTAAGACATCATTGTAATGTGGTGTCTGTATATGTTGTATGTGGATCAATGTTAAAATTAGTATTTATGTATCCATGCATTTTGATGATGTGATCAAGGCGCAATATGCTGCAATAGCATCAATTTGAAATCAATTAATAGCAACTAGTCGTCAATCCGTGCATTCGCACGGGCCGGTTATGTATTATTTTCCATCAATCTATATTATGAACAACTATGCTTTTATGATATGAACCACTATAATTGAGATGTTCGTGAAGCATATAAGTTTAAAAACATAGAGATCTACAAATGGAGGTATGCATAAAGTTACACAAAATTAGAATCTAAAGCCAGAATAGTAATATGTTTTTATAACATAATATCACATTATATTTCTCAAAGTTCACTACATGAAGAGGAAATCATGCGTAAAACATATATCATAATAATATGTTTGTCGGTTTCACTTGGGAAGGATGTAGAGCCGCCTAATACACTGCTTATTTCCTCATGCATATGGTGTGATTTTTATTTTACATGTAACTATTTAAAATATATTTAAACAACACAATTCAGATAGTTGAGCAATGTGATTTTCATTTACCTAAATATTTGCCATGTACACTTAATTTAAATCAAATGACTTATGGTAATGAACTTATAAGACTCAAGCCATAGAACAGTATAATTTTTATGTGATATCTTTTAGTCAATGGATGACACACATAAAACGTGCAGGTAAACTTCTCTAACTTTGACACATATAAAAAGGATTCATTTCTTCTGGCTGCTAATACACGTGATACAGAAAATTGATGGCTAGTACTATGATCATACTACCCTACAACATCAGTCTCTGAACGGCAATGATGCAAGCTATCTTGATTCCTTTCGGATCCGATCTAGCAAGAAGCTAGCATGCTAGCTCATCCGGCAACATGCACAGGTAGAAAACTGACTTGTTTTGCCCTGAACATGCACGTACACAACCTCCTGAATATGCACTTGATCAATCCTTGCGGGTGGGGATGCAACACATGCGATCTGTTCATAAAAAAAAACCATTAAAGGTTGGAAGAAATAAGAATTAAAAGAGTGTGCACTGGACGGCAGGTGCTGATGCCTACATCCAATTTTGATGCGGCCGTGCGTAGACGTGATTGTAGTCTGGACGGATTCTTGAGAAAGAAGCCTCCCTGTATAGGTGCATGAGATATCAAGGCCTGATTACCCAAATAGAGAGACCTAAGAGAGAGAGAGAGAGAGAGAGAGAAAGAGAGAGAGAGAGAGAGAAAGAGAGAGAGAGAGAGAGAGAGAGAGAGAGAAACGTGAGAGATTGAGCTAGCACAAAAACAATATGATAGGACAGTAAAAAGAAGGTGTTTCTAATAATTAGAAAAATACGTGATAGAGATACGAGAGAGACGTGAAAAAGAGAGATACGTGAAATTAAGCCTTCAACCGTGACCCACTTGATGTAACGTGATGATATTGCCTCCCAGTCGTGATTATGCACAGTTTAATTAGATAGATCTTTTTTAGGTTTTTTTAGGGGCTTAATTAGATAGATCTAAATTGTAATATATTTCACAAAAAAATTAGGTTCTAATTATTCCTTTTTCGGATTACGATTAAACTAAAACCTTCGCCGATTAATATTTAAAAAAACTTATCTAGGTTCTATTTGTTCTTTTTTGGATTAAGATTAAACTAAAACCTTCGCTAATTAAAGTTAAAAAAAACTTATCCGAGTAGATCCGAACCATTATAATTCGGACCCACTAAATCAATGGCATCTATTTTCTAATTTTCTCTAATTAACGTGGAAATTTCTTGGAAATGCCTAATTAGTATTAGTAAGTATAAATATAGATACGTGATAGAGATAGGAGAGAGACGTGAAAGAGAGAGATATGTGAAATTAAGCCTTCAACCACGACCCACTTGATGTAACCTGAGGATATTGCCTCCGGGTCGTGATTATGCACAGTTTAATTAGATAGATATTTTTAGGGGCTTAATTAGATAGATCTGAATTGTAATATATTTGACAAAAAAATTAGGTTCTATTTATTCTTTTCTTGGATTACGATTAAACTAAAACCTTCGCTGATTAATGTTTAAAGAAAACCTTATCTAGGTTCTATTTGTTCTTTTTTGGATTAAGGTTAAACTAAAACATTCGCTAATTAACGTTTTAAAAAAAACCTTATCCGAGTAGATCTGAACAGTTATAATTCGGACCCACTAAATCAACGGCGTCTATTTTCTAATTTTCTCTAATTAACGTGGGAATTTCTTGGAAGTGCCTAATTAGTATAAGTATAGATATAGATGGCGGGCACCAAACACCGTGGCGAGCGGTGGAAAGGGCCCGCCATTGCTGCACAAAATTTCTGTGACGGGCGGTGGTGATAGCGCTCCACTGTAGATGGGCTACCACTGGCGGGCAGTGGTGATTGCCCACCAGTGAAGATGGGCTACCACTGGCGTGCGGCCGCCCGCCACTGTTTTTTTTGAAGGAGAATCAATTAATATCGCGAAGATACCAATTACACCCAGTCTCTGCACCAACAAGATGTCACAAAGACATCCAGGATGCACACAACCAAAGGAGAAAATTAAAAGAAAGGAAAAAAAGAATGATCTTGCCACAACGGTCGGCTCCTCTCAACAGCAGCACACATACCACCACCTAATACAACAACCGAAATACATAAAAGGTCTCCAAAAACAATGCCTCCAAGAAGGAAACAGTGCACAAGTGCCGTCGTTGCCCGATCCAAAATCTTGGGTTTTCATCCTGGAGAAAGGCCGCACTCTCAAAACAATCCCTCTAGCAAGGCAATCGCCAGACACAACCAATGAAGATCAGACCTTAGGTTTTCACCGGTACTCGAGGAGTACCACCAAAACTGAAATCCGCCAGTGCTGCCACCCCCACTTATCACTGCTACTCCCGAGACTTATCTGACACCTGGCTGACTCCATCGCCACCAAGGCTCCGTCCGTCTAGTTGATCCTCCTATCACGACCACCATGACCTTCTCCATCATTTTCTCCACCATGGAAATCAAGAAGCCGACATGTCCCAAGGTATCATCAACCAATAGAGCTTCGCACCATGCCCTCAGAACCTCGTAGGCAGATATGGACGTGCACGACTAGATTCTGTCCGATCCAGATATCCTGGGCAAAATCTCCAGCACCAGTTTCGGAACACGTCGGTGACTAGATTGAGGAGGACCGATCTTGGAGGACGTTTCCATGAAGCAAAAAGAGTACGAGGACCACCACCATAAGCATCATGGTAGTAGGCCACCATGGTGTCCAGCAGCATGCAGCACACATGTCCGCAGACTTGTACGGGCAAAGATCCAAACTAGCACGGCTTGAGGACGTGCGCCGACCGCGCCGCAACACCATGCGGTCACGAGCGACCAACTTGCTGCCGACCAAGAGCAGCCCCACCGATGGACGAGGAAGATGCCGTCGGGATCTCGCGGAGCTGCCCAGATCTCAGCAGCTGCCGCGAGATGAGATGCCCGGCCGCCGCCGTCATAGGATCCCGTGCGAGCTTTGCCGATGGTCCCCTCAGGCAGCGGGAAGATGAGGGGAAGGAGAGGCGGGCTCAGGAGTCATCGACGGTGGCGTTTCCCCCATGTAGCCAGATCGGGGCGACGCGGGGCGTGTCGCCAGATAGGGGCCGCCCGCCACTGTTGGCATATTAGTAGTGGCAGAGAGGCAGTTGCGGGCGCCCCTGAGAGCCTTGCTCGCCGCTACTAGGCTTTTTGAACTAAAGATGAGGACAACACCATGACCTAAAGACGAGGACAACACCAACTGAAACTGCATATCCAAACTTCATTGAAACCTGGCAGCGGTTACCTTCCCTTCTTCTGATCCTGCTTACTACTTATTGTCAAATGCATGGTAATTATGATAAAAGGCAAACAACAAAGATGCCACATCTAATAGTTGCCAAGGCCTAAATGACTTAGTAAACGAGTAATGTTGAATAAAGCTGATAAAGGAATCCTAGTCTTTTCTTTTCTTTGCTAGGATAATGAAGGCCGACGGGGTTATATAATTGTAATTTACGAACTAGGTCATACATTATTGAATTTTTTTATAAAAGGAGTAATATTTTAAAAAAAAATCTTTAGGTCATGGGATGTGAGGAATGGGTAGAGGATTTTCCCCAGCTGGTTATTTTTCCCTGGAGCGGTGTAGAGAGAGTTTTGGATCTGTCTGCTTAGATGGTGTAAACTTTTTTAGCCGTGTGATTGTTTATTTGCTGGATTTTCCCAGCAATTTCTTCTCCACGGAAATTGGTAAAGCTATCCTCATAATTCAGTCACTGTATTTCTTGATTATTCTATTATTCATTTTATTTTTACTGTTGCATATGGACTGTGTGCTTGTGAATTGTTGCAATTAGCAATGATGGGAACACACCATTTGCGCATAGATATGCTCATGTTTGCTCTCTTGATCCTGGTTATTTTTTGCTTAATGACCGACTGCTTGGTAAATTGTTGGATAGAGTTTGTTATCGTCACAATGCCAATACAGAGAGACTAGAGTGCTCCAAGTAGGCTAGCAGTTACTTTTTTTAATGCAATTGTCAGTGGTTGTTGCCCGTGTGTTGTATCAAATCTCGTAGCTAGTGTCCACTACCGGGAAAGGGCTTATAGGTGAACTCAAATTAGTGCCGGGCGAAGCCGGACACCCGCCACAACTAATTTTGAAAACCAGCAGCGGCGGGTGACAGGGCGCACCGCCAGTGCTGGTGGTGTAGCAGTGGCGGGCGCGCCCGAATGACCGCCATAGCTGGACTAGCAAAATTTGCTAGCGTGTTGAAACCTGCCACTAGCGGGCGTTGCTACCCACCCGCCACTGCTACTTCGTCTTAGAGTGGCGGTCATGGAATACACACAGTACAAACATAGTGGGATGACCCTCTCAAATTTTTTATTTTCCATATCAAGATGTTTGCAATGTGGGCAACAAAGGTACTCGTCACTTCCACAATGCAGTCACCCACGCAAAAAATAATAATCAAGAAGTCAGGAGTGGCGGGCATCCTGTATAGCCCGCCACAGAACTTTACCGCCTTTTTTGCTTGCCCGAAATTCAGTTAATGCCGCGAAAATAACAAACCAACTCTAAAAGTTGTCAAATTATAGAGCGGGGCTTCTGGTGACGTATATTACAGATGGAAAAAAAATTCAAGTCCAAAATATGTTATAAAATTGAGTTATGTGTGTGAGGTGGCCATTTTGAAAGTCTATACACTTGGTGGGAGAGTGTCCTGTTTGCACACGTTATGCATCCGGTTATGAATTGAGTCATCAGCCATGGAGGAATCACGAACAATCTAATATCAATGAAAAATACATATGCAGGAAGCAAAATTAACAGCCTGGACCCTGGAGAGGTAAATAGAGAAGTAACCGGGGATTAATATAAGAGATGCAGGCTCATGTCCGAGGTCATTAACGCCATCGAAGGGAAGGTGCTCCTGGATGGCACAGTGCGCTGGCTGGATCGTGACGCACATGTGCCCTACTCCAAGGGGCGGGTGGAGTAAAGCCGGGGCACCAGCGCCGTTACCTTCTGGAGTTTTTCTTACTTGGTCTTGTTCTGTTACAGCACTTCTCAAATGCTGGGTTTTCATGTCCAATCATGCAAAGTCCATCTGACCACACTTCGTGAGAGCAATCAATACAGACTTCGACAGAATCATAGCCATGTGCAAAAATCTGCAGGTGTCTTTTGATTTTTTTGTGAGAGTTAAAAGCTTTGTAGTTATTAACAGGATGATCAAGGGGATTTCTCTTCAGTGAGCATGGACACTGCTGTGGCGATCCGGACACTAGAAGCAACATACAAATCATCGGCTGAAGCTGCTGCTGTTGAATCCATGATTGCAAAATTGATTGACAAGGTACTACTGCTCTACACCCTAGGGTAATGAAAATCCCATCTATGTCACCCATTCCACAAACACACAACTGATACTTTAGATTGAGAAATTGGACACTGCAATATCCATGATAGTGAATAAACTATTATCTACATGGTGTGATGCACGAAGGTCCTTACTTGAAAAGTAAAGGCAAAGCAGTGATGCAGCGAGAATTGGGATTCTCACTTGGAGATCATTGCGAGTTATGTCAAGAGAATGGAAGTACTTCTGGAGCAGGCTTGCCTTGTATATGCTGCTTGCCCTGTATTTATCGATATTGGTCATTCATTGTCATCTGTAGTGGTCAGTGTCACTGCAGTATTACATTTCAATTTACTAGATATTTTTATTCTCAAGTAATTAACTGCATTTATGATTTGATGATGCTCAAAGGTCACATTGTTTGACAGGTTAGGATTTCTGCGATATTTGTGTTTGTTTCATTTCTTGTCCTTCTGAGTGTTTGCGAAGTGCCTGCTCATATTGATGAGATCAAGGTCGGGTTTTTCTTCTTTAAAATGGAATTGCAACATTATGGCCACTTCCTTCCTAATAGTTTTAATTGTAGAATAATTTCAACGCGGATTCTGTTGCTGAAAACAATAAGCACCAAAATCATATGAACATCAGGTATGTTTGTAACATAATGCTCCCTCCTATGCAGATATATTCCCATGAGGATTCAAACCGGCATTATGGGACATTGGTTTTCCTACTAGGCCACTTCCTATCCAGCGTCTCCTTCCTATTTCTGGTGTCCATTTCGTCGTCGTTGGTTTTCTACTCCCTGATTGGCCTCAGGAATGAGTTCAGCTTCCTTATGTACTTTATAATCACCATCTTTATGTGCCTATTGGCGAACGAAGCGCTCATGATGATTGTTGCGTACATCTGGCTTGAGACTTACAAGTGCATCTTAACCTTGATTTGATTATATGTGAGCTTCCATCTTGGTCTTCTTTCAAGTGGGCACACATATTGAATGAACCAACATTATTAAATAACCGTGGCTACTTCAAGTTATCATGATGCTGGTGGCAGGGTATTTTCGGATCCAAGACGCAATACCAGCGCCCGTGTGGAACTATCCGATGTCCTACATTTCATTCCAGACATATGCTGTCCAGGTAAGTTATATATGGCCATCTTATGTAACCTACATAAACCCTATGCTCATCTTGCTTTTACCGGATCAGGCGTGCTAACAAGCAATGCTGCTGCAGGGCTTGGTCCAGAACGAGTATGTCAGTACATCATTTGCAGTCGGGGCCACGAGGACGATACCCGGCGTGCAGGCTGTCCGAGGCTTGTATGGCATATCATCGTCGACGGGTGCCAAGTGGATGAATCTCCTTGTTTTGTTCCTGATGGCGATCGGCTACTGGGTCGTCTTGTATGTTTTGCTTCGTCTAGATGTGAGGAGACATGAGAGGCTTGGCAGGTGCTCCTGCTGGCCCAGCATCCACACCATTGCAGCTCCAAAGTGAGTTAGCCCTGAGCCACCGAGTGTGCTGATGTTGTAAGAAGGCTTTGTGTGTGTGTGTGTGTGTGTGTGTGTGTGTGTGTGTGTTTGGGTGTGTGACTGTTCATATGCATGTATACATGTGTGATAGCTTCCTAGGTAGGCATATCTGACGCATCCAAAGTAGAAGAGAAACATGAGGAGAATTGGGGTAACATATATACTGTATTTATCATGGTTAATTTGAGAATTGAAGAAATGAACCATGATTTGGTGATTTACTCTCTTGTCCATTCCTTTTTGGTACTCAGCATTGCTTCCTTTGTTGTCTTGTTGTCTCTCACACGTTTGATCTTCCTGGTTGGATCTGACTACATTGAAGGTCGAGTAGCGATCCTCTCTCGAAGGTGTTTTCTTCAAGTGTTGTAGATGATAGGGCTCGGCGCGTGCTGGGTTGTGCCAACATGCATTTCCATGTCAGTAGATTTGTGACATTGTAGACGATGTTGAATGTAGTTATTCATGCCTGAGATGAAGCTTGGCATAGTAGTCATTGAGCAATAACAGATTGTCTCTTCTCCTTAAATTTGTTCGTGCTTATAAATGTTGTTGGAGACGGTGGATAACTGAGTCAAGATATGAAGTGCATAAAAAAGTCAAGATATGAAAGGTTCTAACTGTGTAGGTGGAGAACAATCTCACCGGAGGATGATCTCAGAGGTGTCGGTGACATACACGATCAATAAAAGATGAGAAAATGCCATCCCAAATGAAAAATAAATCCATATATATAGACGAGGGGATCGTGACACTTCCACTTCAACCAAGAACCTAGTCTACACTAGTATAAAAGTTACGAGTTGCTGAAATCCAAACGATCTCAACCATCCGACACAATTAAAGCCAAGGACTCATGATGAATTTATTAAAAAGGTAAAAATGATGACACATGTGCAACCTAGTTTCCTGAAATCAGCAAATGATAGGAAACCTAGTGTATTGCCATACGCTTCCGCTAATCGACTATAGCGAGTTCAGTCTTTTATTTCTTCTTCTTGAGCGGAATGAGTTTGATCTTGTTGTTTGGCAGATTCCTCCGCACGCCCCTGAAAAACTTGACAAACGGATCGACAGAAGCATCACCATCTCGGTGTATGGTTTCAGTAAGCCTAAGGTTGTTGCACTTGAAACGCGCCATGCCCTTGGAATATGATTGGCGGCATTTCATCACCTCCTTTGTAGATTGGAAATCCGAGACCTGTTGAGCAGTGCAATGTTACGAGTATATTTTGGAATGGAATGCCAATATATTACGGAATGTTTCAAGTTATGGTAATTAGTTGTTGATGGAAGAAGTAGCAGCAGCACCTTGCAATGTCGCAAAGTGAGCTTCTGCAGGTTAGGCGAGTTGTACAGGTATTTGCGCAGCCCGAGGAAGTCGTCGTTGATACGGCACCCATCCAGAGAAAAGCTTGTCAGGTTCTCAAACTTGAATATAGGAAGATCCTCATGACTCCCAAAGAACAGCAACTGAAAACAAAAAACCCTACATGCACTCGTCTTATACTACTTTAAAAGAACGAAATAGCTGGCGGAAATCAAATTCGAAGTAAAGGGCTCACAAGATCACTAGTTATTGACGAGACGACGCTTAAAAACTCGGAGATCGGGAGATTGGCCAGGACTTTCCTCCCTGCCGGCTGTTGTTCGGTCGTTCCTGCCGTATGCCTTCGTGCTCGGCTGCTCGCCTGCTCCTACCCTCCTGAATCTTGAAAAGGATCTACAACGTAGGAAGTTGGAACGGAGTTGCTGGATAGGAGATTCTTGAGCAAGGAAAGGTAGGAGGATTGGAGGAAGCCTAACCTGCCGTGGCGAGGGCCACCAGTGCCACACAGGAACAGACGAAGAGACGCCTCGTCGCTTCGCTCCTCTCCGTGAATCGAATAGATCAATCGTTGTTTTATTTTTATTTATCATGAGAAAATATTGTAGTTTGCAAATGGTGATAGCGATGGAGAAGGATCTATTGCGTGCCTTGCCTTGGTACCAATGCTTTATGCGTGTGCGTGTCGGACCAGCTAGTTGTGCCATGTTAATTAATTGCTATTCCAGTATGAATTTTGTGAGTAAGACTGTAGTTGATGCCTTGAACTTGCCGTTGATTGAACATTCAAAACCATATGAGTTTTGGTTGATGGACAAGTTTGATCAAGATCATGCATCCCGTCGAAGTAGTTTCCCTTTATGCGGATATGGTGATCTAGTCGTGTGTGATGTGCTTCCTATGCATATGCATGTGAGTTCTATACTGTTGGGAAAACCCTGGACAGACTTGAGACAATTAAGTTATCATTATGATGGTGAATTTTCTTTGGTATGGAAGGGTCGACTTATACTACTTGACTCATATACCCTGGAGCGATACAAGGCAGATCGCCAAAGACGTGATCATGCTCTGGAAGCAATTGATGTGAAGGTACTCAATGACCAAGAGAAAGCAGACGTGGACATTCAACATGCTGAATTTTTGGCATCGACAGTTTCTGCGGATGCATATGCTGAGACGATATACTTGACACCGAGGAGGGTTTCGTTTCAGGGAGGAGAGGATGATATGGCAAACACTAGATCTATTTGTACCGTCGACCACCATTACATAGAAGAAGTTGGTCTGGTTTAAGTTAAGGCCGTTCCGCTCGTCACTGTTTGCGATAACATGAGGCATATTGATCAGGAGAAAATGAAGGTTGAATTAGAATCACAATTTACTTCTTTGCCAAAATACACAATGCATGCTTGGATATTAGGAAAGGAAGAAAATAATTCCAACATATACCGTTTGATCAAAGCATGTGTCAACTTGGTTGTTTCTTTTGGTTACCATGTCCACAACAAGACTATACTACATGGACATGATACCTTTTGATTGAGACTACCGAAAGTATCCTAATTGTTTACTACTTCTCAGGATCAAGGCCACAGGAGATATATGTGTAGGTGAGCAGGTCTAAATGGTGGGTTTTGCTGTCCTTGAGAAACGTTGGATGGGGGCTGCCAGGAAATTGTGTTTAATTACTTTAAGTATTGAAATTGTAAGGATTACTTGCTAAGTTAAAGCTTGTGATCATATTTACTTCCTTAGGTATTTTGCCGGAGTGTTGATTCATTTCAATTCCGACAAATTTGGGGCGCTCGATATGTCCTATTTTTAGCAAAGGTCATACCGGATTTTTCTGTGAATTTAAGCATGACTTGTGCTAGAATATGTAGGAAATATCGAGTCCCCAGATTTGCTAGAAATAGAATTAAACGACATTTTGAGTTGACTTTAAGTCTATCGGGGCTCCATACATGACAGTCAAAAAATCGGTGAGGGAGAGTCTCCACCATATATGAGAGAAGAAGAATGCCAACTGCTGTGGTCGGGGTAGCTTCTCCTTCTTCTCTTTGTGCTAGACCTTTTTTATGCACTAGGGGAAGGAGGAGTAGCAACCATCACCGAGTGTCGCAATATCAGAGAGGGAGTGCCCACCATATATGTGAGATGAGAGTTTAGGAAGGAAGACTCGACAGACCTAAAGTTAACCCGTTGTATATTGATTAATAGCGATGTGTGTGTTGAGTTTCCTGGTAGTTGCCTTCGATCGATTTTCAATTAATTAATGTTTCAACTATGAACATAGGAAATGTCTGACGAAGAAAAGGATTTCGGTAAGTGCGAATACTGCGAAGACCAGCGCGGCCCGTGCGACAGGCCTCACCTAGTTGGTGGTAGGCACTTCAGCATCAAGATGGATGAGACCTTCGAAGTGGATACAGTAAGTCATAACGAGAAGTATTTTTTCGTAATTAAGCATGACTTCTGCTTCTTTTGCTTCAACTTATAATTTTATTTTATCTTACTATTTTTACTAGCGTATCCCCTGCCATGCAAGAATGTATGTCTTGGATAAGGTTGGTTTCAGTAAAATGGAAACTATGGAGGTAAAGAGAGTTCAATTAAGGACCGGGCATGGTTATTCTTTCGCCGTAAAATTATACAATGCAGACATCTACACCTATTTTGAATGCAAAACTTGGAGAGCACTATGCAAGGCTTATGCATTTAAGCCTGATATGCTTATTATCACCTTTGATATTAGTCCAGAAGATGAAGTTGAAGGTAATATCGACATCTGGGTCGATGTGCAGACGCCTCCAGTTCTACCATTATTGGAGTTTCTCAATCATATTTATGTCTTGGATATTGTTTAAAAAAATTAGTTGACAACTAATTTCTACTGACAGCTTTCCATTCAAGCAAACATGTTCCGCGCTTAGTAGACATGACCTAGTACTGTTCCGGGGCTGAACTAAACTGCGAGGAGATAAGTCATTATGTTTCATGGCTTGAGGATCTTGATACTGTCAAGAAAAAAAATTCCTGGACATTAAAATATTACTACTCAAAACGTGCGGCCACTAGCGTGCGTATTGAACTACGGTCACATCTATTTAGGGAAGATGGTAAGATTTTTACTATTTGTCCTCAGTGCATCTTTTGCAAACATTATTTTTCAGGCTAAATTTCATTTCTAAGTATGTTACTATGATATTCTTCAATAGGGACTCCTGATGATAGTTGTGCCTCAATGGATCGAGCATAAAGTTCGCATGACAATGGTTAGCTTACGGCCAAGACATCATACATTGCACTTTAGTGCATTTAAGATTTCTCGAAGCGAGCAAGTCTTAATAGTCAAAGACTGGAGCAAAATTGTGAAGGACTGCAGCAGAGAAGTACTAGGGGGCAGCAATCAGAAGCACGGCCCACAATTAGGAGACATGTTCATCTGCATGCTCCAGTATGATGAAGCAGGAGTGCTACACATGTTCTATGCTATTTTACCTGAGAGAGAGTAGCAGGAGTGATTAGCTAGCTAGAATGAGTTTGAAGATGATGATGTGCTACACTATGACTATGATGATTAAATAGCTAGTGTTGGTGGTAATCACTATGATGATTGTTATTAGCTAGTGTTGGTGGTGATTAGATAGCTACACCATGACTATGATGATTAAATAGTGTTGGTGGTAATGACTATGATGATTATTAGCTAGTGTTGTTGGTGATGATATGATGCAAGAGTTTTTATATTAATATGATGATGATGATGATGAGTTATTATATCATTGGGTGAAAGAACCGCAGATTAGTTTCAAGTTAATCCATGAATTGGTCACTTAGGATCCATTCACTTGAAACTAATCCGCGGATCTTTCATCTAGTGATTTAATAACTCATTATAATGTAAAAAAATCCTCTAAATTGCTACTGTCTGAAAAATAGTATAAAGCTGTATGAATACGACATAAAATAATAAAGAAATAGAATACGGAATAATAGTAGTAGCGCGGGCAGTGAGACGCGCTACTAGTAATTACCAGTACCGCAGTTTGCTGGAAGCGCTACTACTAAGTTGATATAACAGTAGCGCGGGTGTGCAGACGCTACTGCTAACCTTTAGCTGTAGCGCCGTAGCAGTAGCGCGGCTCCCCGCGCTACTGCTAGGCCAAAAACCCGCGCTACTGCTAGGCTTTTCCCTAGTAGTGCTTTTTTGTATTGTCTTCCATTAAACCTCATCATTTTTTTAGTGTTTTTTGTAATACAGTCTTCAATACTAGATACCTAATAGATGAAAAGAACAATAAAATTAACTATACGATTTTAAAACAACGAAATAGTTGGCGAAAATCACAAATCAAAGTAAAGGGCTCACAGGATCACTGGTTATTGGCGCGACGACGCTTTAAAACTCGGAGATCGGGAGATTGGCCTGGACTTTCCTCCCTGCCGGTTGCTGTGCGGTCGTTCCTACCTTGTGCCTTCGTGCTCGGCTGCTCGCCTGCTCCTACCCTCATGAATCTTGAAAATGATCTACAATGTAGGAAGTTGGAACGGAGTTGCTGGATAGGAGATTCTTGAGCAAGGAAAGGAAGGAGGATTGGAGGAACCCTATCCTGCCATGGCGAGGGCCGTCTGTGCCACACGAACAGACCAAGAGACGTCTCGGCGCTTCGCTCCTTTCGATGAATCGAATAGATTAATTGTTCTTTTCTTTTTGATTTCGATTTTGAGGGAAAGACTGCCACTATCGCTGGACGAGGCAGTTCTAGATCGGGGGGCTGCACCAGGTTGCCAGTTGCCAGGCCGAGCGTCTCACAAGCCCAATAGGTTAGATTTTTTTCAGAGGCCCAAAAGATTACATGAGTAGTAGATTTGGAGGCCCCGGAAAACGGGGGGCCCTGTGCAGGCGCACAGGTCGCACCCCCCAGGCTCGGGCCTGCATACAAGACGTTGGTCTGGTTCAAGTTAAGGCAGTTTTGCTCGTCACTGTTTGCGATAACGAGAGGCGTCTTGATCAGGAGAAAATGAAGGTTGAATTAGAATCATAATTTGCTGCTGTGCCAAAATACACAATGCATGCTTCGATAATAGAAAAAGAAGTAAAATAATTCCAACACATACACGTTTGAGCAAGGCATGCGTCAACTAGGTTGTTTCTTTTGGTTGCCACGTCCACAACAAGAATATACAAGTACATGATACCTTTTGATTGAGACTAACGGAAGAATCCTAATTGGTTACTACTTCTCATGATCAAGGCTATAGGAGATTTATGTGTTCGTGAGCTGGTTTAAATGGTGGGATTTAATGTCCTTGAGAAGCATTGGATGGGGGCTTCCAGGAAATTATGTTTAATTACTTTAAGTATTTAAATTTTAATGATCGATTACTTGCTAATTTAAAGCTTGTGAGCAGATTAACTTCCTTAGGTGTTGGTCGAGAGTTAGAGATAAAGAAGTTTTTGTTCAGTCGACTTATTAGGCAAGTTGGAGTCGGCTAGCTGTACTGGTATATATAGTCATGTTACCCTCTTTGTAAAAGCAGGTTATATTTTGTAGTTTAGACAGCGTCGTGTATCGACCATGAATCGCCCGTCTTCGGGTGTCGCTGTTATTTATTTTGTATAAATTTTCGGTGTGGAAGTTACACTTGGCTCGAGGTCTATCGTTTCCGACGGGTTGCGTGCTGGTTACGTCTACTTCGGCAGGAGGTTCTTTGTGTGTCGAGGGATTGTCCGTTGGTTATCGTTACCCCATCTTCCGGGTACATGTACTGCTCGCGTAATTGGGAGATATTATCAGCTGAATTCAGAGGAGTACATTGTATTGTGAAAGATCGGGCCAAATCAGTAGCACGACGAGGTTGTGCTTTCATCAGTTGGTATTCGGACCAAAGATTGTTCACGGTAAAATTGTTTTCTTTCAGTTACGACTGATATTTTTATTTATCATGAGAAATGATTGTAGTTCGCAAATAGTGATGGCGATGGAGAAGGATCCATTGCGTGCCTTGCCTTGGTACCAATGCTTTATGCGTGTGTGTGTCAGACCAGCTAGTTGTGCCATGTTAATTAATTGCTATTCCAGTATGAATTTTGTGAGTAAGACTGTAGTTGATGCCTTGAACTTGCCGTTGATTGAACATTCAGAACCATACGAGTTTTGGTTGACGGACAAGTTTGTTCAAGATCATGCATCACGTCGAAGTAGTTTGCCTTTATGCGGATATGGTGATCTAGTCGTGTGTGATGTGCTTCCTATGCATATGCATGTGTGTTCTATACTGTTGAGAAAACCCTGGACAGACTTGAGACAATTAAGTTAGCATTATGATGGTGAATTTTCTTTTGTATGGAAGGGTCGACTTATACTACTTGACTCATATACCCTGGAGCGATACAAGGCATATCACCAAAGGCGTGATCACGCTCAGGAAGCAATTGATGTGAAGGTACTCAATGACCAAGACAAAGCAGGCATGGACATTCAACATGCTGAATTTTTGGCATCGACAGTTTCTGCGGATGCATATGCTGAGAAGATAGACTTGACGCCGAGGAGGGTTTCGTTTCAGGGAGGAGAGGATGATATGGCAAACACTAGATCTATTTGTACCGTCGACCACCATTACATACAAGAAGTTGGTCTGGTTTAAGTTAAGGCCGTTTCGCTCGTCACTGTTTGCGATAACATGAGGCGTCTTGATCAAGAGAAAATGAAGGTTGAATTAGAATCACAATTTAATTCTTTGCCAAAATACACAATGCATGCTTGGATATTAGAAAAGGAAGAAAATAATTCCAACATATACCGTTTGATCAAAGCATGTGTCAACTTGGTTGTTTCTTTTGGTTGCCATGTCCACAACAAGACTATACTACATGGACATGATACGTTTTGATTGAGACTACCGAAAGTATCCTAATTGTTTACTACTTCTCACGATCAAGGCCACAGGAGATATATGTGTACGTGAGCAGGTCTAAATGGTGGGTTTTGCTGTCCTTGAGAAACGTTGGATGGGGGCTGCCAGGAAATTGTGTTTAATTACTTTAAGTATTGAAATTGTAAGGATTACTTGCTAAGTTAAAGCTTGTGATCATATTTACTTCCTTAGGTGTTGGTCAAGAGTTAGAGATAAAGATGTTTTTGTTTGTTTAACTTATTAGGAAAGTTCGAGTATGCTAGCTGTCTTGGTGTATATAATCCTGGTACGGTCTTTGTAAAAGCAGGTTATATTTTGGAGTTTAGAAAACGTCATGTTTCGACCATGAAGCGGCCATCTTCGGGTGCCGCTGTTATTTATTTTGTATAAATTTTCTGTGTGAAAGTTACACTTCGCTCGAGGTTTGTCTTTTCCGACGGGTTGTGTGCTGGTAACGTCTAGTTCGATTGCAGGTTCTTTCGTGTGTCGAGGGATTATTCGTTGGTTATCGTTACCCCATCTTCCGGTTACGGGTACTGCTCGCGTAATTGAGAGATTTTATCAGCTGAATTCGGAGGAGTTCATTGCATCGTGAAAGATTGGGCCAAATTAGTAGAACGACGAGGTTGGGCTTTCATCAGTTGGTATTCAAAGCAATGGTTGTTCACGGTAAAATTGTTTTCTTCCAATTACAATTGATACTTTTATTTATCATGAGGAAAGATTGTAGTTCGCAAATGGTGATGGCGATGGAGAAGGATCCATTGCGCGTCTTGCCTTGGTACCAATGCTTTATGCGTGTGCATGTCGGACCAACTAGTTGTGCCCCGTTGATGAATTGCTATTCCAGTATGAATTTGGTGAGTGAGATAGTAGGTTATGCTTTGAACTTGCCGTTGATTGAACATCCAGAACCATACGAGCTTTGGTGGAAGGACAAGTTTTATCAAGATCATGCATCGCGTCGAAGGAGTTTCACTTTATGCGGATATGGTGATCTAGTTGTGTGTGATGTGCTTCCTATGCATATGCATGTGTGTTCTATATTGTTGGGAAAATCATGGATGGACATGAGACAATTAACTTATCATTATGATGGTGAATTTTCTTTTGTACGAAAGGGTCGACTTCGCCTGAGGTCTGTCATTTCCGATGGGTTGCGTGCTGGTTACGTCTACTTGGGCGGGAGGTTCTTGTGTCGAGGGATTGTGTACTACTAGCGTAATTGGGAGATTTTATCAGCTGATTTCGGAGGAGTTCATTGTATCGTGAAAGATCGGGCCAAATCAGTAGCACGATGACGTTGTGCTTTCATCGGATGGGGACCAGAGGAGACTTTGGTCGGCTGGTTCAGCCCAACATCGGCGACGGCTCTCGATGTCATTACCCTCCTTGTAGGCGAAGCCGACGTCCCTCCTATCCAGCCTCGACCACCTCCCGGAAGAGAGCCCAAAACCCGTCTTGGATTGGGCATTGACGGCCTGCACGTAGTACCCCTTCATTGGGGCGCCATCTTGGGAGGCTTGGGTGTTCGGGGGAGAGTTGCTATGGGTGGTGGAACCTACGTGGCAGGGGCTCCAGCGGCAACAATGGTGTGGAGGTTGGCAGGTGAAGCGCTGTCGCATTTACCGCGTCGACGACAGTTGATCTTGGCAGCATGGTGCAGCCTAGTCTTGGCGATAGATGCGTCTGAATGGACGAGCGCAAGGCGGCAGCGTTGTTCGTCGCCGTGGAGGCATCGATCGATGGCCGGCCTGGTAAGGATGATGTAGATCTCTTTTCTGGAGATGGGTCAGCGGTTCGATGGTGGTGACGGCTTCTAAAACATGTGTGTGTGTGGTGCATGCATTAGATTTGCTGCACCGAGTGTAGGCTCCTCATATGTCATGCGGGCAGATCAGCGGTGACCTCAGTTCTAAATGGTGGGAGAGAGGGCACTCCATATTGTCGAGTTGTTTGGTGTAAGTGGTGGCTTCGGATGGCTTGATGTATGTTATTGTCAGATCTTTGTTGAATAATTAATAAATATGAATGTATGCACCGACTGATGGAGAGGCCGGGGATTTAAATCACATTTTCGAAAAAATGTCACTAACAGAAGGCAATTTCCGGGAACCTCCAGATGGTGGCGTGCGCTCCGCGTTCAGCTACCGGTGTTGGCCATCTTGACCTTTTCCGCGGAATATTTTGGACTTAGACTGGCCATAGTGGGAGTAACTTCAAGAGTAACATCGGTTCCAACTCAGCAAATTTGCCTATGTGACAACGAGTTAATAAGGAGATGGGTGAATTGAGTAACTTAGCTAGTTATCGTAACATCACATATCCCAAGACGATACGAGTGTATAACGTAATAAATGAAGCTTTGCACGACACCACACATATGTTACTACCCACTATAGAGGTACTACCTACGTCCTGGTTTATTGGTCTCTATTGTATTCTTTGCCATATTTTGATCTTAAATTTAACAAACAAAATGTTCATGCATGTCATAAAAAATTATATCATTGAGAACTATGTTTAGATACGAATGGAACAATATAATTTTTGTTTGACATGCACTAACATTTTATCAGTTAAATCTTTGGTCAAAGTTTAGCACAAATTACAAAGGGGGCCAATAATCTAGGACGAAGGTAGTAATAAGATAGCCTAGAGTAGCGTGTATGTTATGGCTAGTCTCACTCATAGGAGCAGACTTTGTTATCCAGATCCAAGAAGGATGATGTGCGCCTATAAATACCTATCTACTCTAGCTAGGAGTTCGATCTAACACAACCATCATATCCATATCCAGCCCAACAAATGGCGCCTCTCAAGGTGACTGTTGCCATGTGTGTCGTGCTGGTCCTGATGATCCAGCTGCAGGCGCCGGCGGCTGCGCAGGAGATACCATGCGACCAGTGCGGGCCGGGATGCGCCCAGGCGTGCAATGCGCAGGGCCCCTACTTCTGCAACAGCTTCTGCAACATCTTTCCCACCCTGTGCAACTACTGCTTCCTCATCCAATCCGGCTTGTGCATTCCCGAGTGCGCAAACCTCTGCAGGGTCAACTGCGAGTGATCGACCATGCAGGAACGCATCGACATGCATGGATTCGAGGGTGTCGATGAGCGTGCCTGCGTTGCCATTGTTATATTAGCTGCTCTATGTACAATAAGTCGATGCCGGTCAGGCTGCATGCATGTATTGCGTGCGAGTGCCTCGACTTAGCATTTGATACCGTGTTTAATTTGCTACTATTCCCTTCACTCAACATATTACATATTACCATGTTGTGCATCCAATGCATTTATGTTGTACGCCCACCATTTGGTTATGAAAAAGACTCGTTTGGAAAATCACATATCTACCAAGGCAAAGTTCAGGTTGCACCTACTTGTGTATAGTTCATCTGGAAAGGTCAAATGTTCTCTTGTTTGGAAGAAACAAAAAAGAGATTTTTTTTCATATAAGGATAACACGAATCTTGATGCAAACCGAGTGGTTTAGATAGATGGTACGCTGGTATGGGGGTACTAAAAATCCACACTCGAAGTATTCCTATATGCACATCATATAATTATCGTTTCTACCAAGTGTTTGGTTGTATAAGTAAATCAAGTAACTCCCACGATAACCCACGTAGCCCTTTTAAAGATAAAGAAGAGAATTATTCCACGATCTTTACTTGTGTTGTAGGTAAGTTACTCTTTTAGTATATATGATTCCTATTAAATCTATTAGGCTATGAAATTGTTAGAGTACCGCATGGGTTCACTCCTCTCGAACACCAATTTGGGTTACAAGAATTTATACAGGGGAATTGCTCATAGAAGTTCAAGAAACGAGGAGGAAGAGGGGTGGAAGAAAGGTAGGAGAAGCCAGGGGAGCCGCCAATGACGTGATCCTACGCGGATTCCTTCTTCGTTGCTTCCTCCCCTATACTTGTAGCTCGTAGTAGCCGGTGATGCTCAACCAGACCCGGCTAGTGTGATATCCAAGGGCAAGCCCAAGTATATGTATGGGCTAGGGGAGGTCCCTAACACCCCCCTCCTTGAAATGCTGCTTGACCACAAGCTGACGCACCGAGGACCACCCGGTAAACATATATATGGGCTAGTAATGCATGCAGTATGTGCGGCTTCTACTAACGCACTACGTGTTGAACATCGCCCGGCACTCTTTTCACTCCTAAACAACCCGTGAAACCATTAATTATGTGTGATGAGTGCCATATATATGTTTGTTATTATAATGCACTTGTTACATTTTCTTTATAACTACTACTTTTTACTAGTAAGACATCATTGTAATGTGGTGTCTGTATATGTTGTATGTGGATCAATGTTAAAATTAGTATTTATGTATCCATGCATTTTGATGATGTGATCAAGGTGCAATATGCTGCAATAGCATCAATTTGAAATCAATTAATAGCAACTAGTCGTCAATCCGTGCATTCGCACGGGCCGGTTATGTATTATTTTCCATCAATCTATATTATGAACAACTATGCTTTTATGATATGAACCACTATAATTGAGATGTTCGTGAAGCATATAAGTTTAAAAACATAGAGATCTACAAATGGAGGTATGCATAAAGTTACACAAAATTAGAATCTAAAGCCAGAATAGTAATATGTTTTTATAACATAATATCACATTATATTTCTCAAAGTTCACTACATGAAGAGGAAATCATGCGTAAAACATATATCATAATAATATGTTTGTCGGTTTCACTTGGGAAGGATGTAGAGCCGCCTAATACACTGCTTATTTCCTCATGCATATGGTGTGATTTTTATTTTACATGTAACTATTTAAAATATATTTAAACAACACAATTCAGATAGTTGAGCAATGTGATTTTCATTTACCTAAATATTTGCCATGTACACTTAATTTAAATCAAATGACTTATGGTAATGAACTTATAAGACTCAAGCCATAGAACAGTATAATTTTTATGTGATATCTTTTAGTCAATGGATGACACACATAAAACGTGCAGGTAAACTTGTCTAACTTTGACACATATAAAAAGGATTCATTTCTTCTGGCTGCTAATACACGTGATACAGAAAATTGATGGCTAGTACTATGATCATACTACCCTACAACATCAGTCTCTGAACGGCAATGATGCAAGCTATCTTGATTCCTTTCGGATCCGATCTAGCAAGAAGCTAGCATGCTAGCTCATCCGGCAACATGCACAGGTAGAAAACTGACTTGTTTTGCCCTGAACATGCACGTACACAACCTCCTGAATATGCACTTGATCAATCCTTGCGGGTGGGGATGCAACACATGCGATCTGTTCATAAAAAAAAACCATTAAAGGTTGGAAGAAATAAGAATTAAAAGAGTGTGCACTGGACGGCAGGTGCTGATGCCTACATCCAATTTTGATGCGGCCGTGCGTAGACGTGATTGTAGTCTGGACGGATTCTTGAGAAAGAAGCCTCCCTGTATAGGTGCATGAGATATCAAGGCCTGATTACCCAAATAGAGAGACCTAAGAGAGAGAGAGAGAGAGAGAGAGAAAGAGAGAGAGAGAGAGAGAAAGAGAGAGAGAGAGAGAGAGAGAGAGAAACGTGAGAGATTGAGCTAGCACAAAAACAATATGATAGGACAGTAAAAAGAAGGTGTTTCTAATAATTAGAAAAATACGTGATAGAGATACGAGAGAGACGTGAAAAAGAGAGAGATACGTGAAATTAAGCCTTCAACCGTGACCCACTTGATGTAACGTGATGATATTGCCTCCCAGTCGTGATTATGCACAGTTTAATTAGATAGATCTTTTTTTAGGTTTTTTAGGGGCTTAATTAGATAGATCTAAATTGTAATATATTTCACAAAAAAATTAGGTTCTAATTATTCCTTTTTCGG
Organism: Triticum aestivum; assembly: GCF_018294505.1. Lineage (NCBI taxonomy): Eukaryota > Viridiplantae > Streptophyta > Magnoliopsida > Poales > Poaceae > Triticum > Triticum aestivum. Next base: position 561,213,762 of record NC_057808.1, read on the forward strand.
ATTACGATTAAACTAAAACCTTCGCCGATTAATATTTAAAAAAACTTATCTAGGTTCTATTTGTTCTTTTTTGGATTAAGATTAAACTAAAACCTTCGCTAATTAAAGTTAAAAAAAACTTATCCGAGTAGATCCGAACCATTATAATTCGGACCCACTAAATCAATGGCATCTATTTTCTAATTTTCTCTAATTAACGTGGAAATTTCTTGGAAATGCCTAATTAGTATTAGTAAGTATAAATATAGATACGTGATAGAGATAGGAGAGAGACGTGAAAGAGAGAGATATGTGAAATTAAGCCTTCAACCACGACCCACTTGATGTAACCTGAGGATATTGCATCCGGGTCGTGATTATGCACAGTTTAATTAGATAGATATTTTTAGGGGCTTAATTAGATAGATCTGAATTGTAATATATTTGACAAAAAAATTAGGTTCTATTTATTCTTTTCTTGGATTATGATTAAACTAAAACCTTCGCTGATTAATGTTTAAAGAAAACCTTATCTAGGTTCTATTTGTTCTTTTTTGGATTAAGGTTAAACTAAAACATTCGCTAATTAACGTTTTAAAAAAACCTTATCCGAGTAGATCTGAACAGTTATAATTCGGACCCACTAAATCAACGGCGTCTATTTTCTAATTTTCTCTAATTAACGTGGGAATTTCTTGGAAGTGCCTAATTAGTATAAGTATAGATATAGATGGCGGGCACCAAACACCGTGGCGAGCGGTGGAAAGGGCCCGCCATTGCTGCACAAAATTTCTGAGACGGGCGGTGGTGATAGCGCTCCACTGTAGATGGGCTACCACTGGCGGGCAGTGGTGATTGCCCACCAGTGAAGATGGGCTACCACTGGCGTGCGGCCGCCCGCCACTGTTTTTTTGAAGGAGAATCAATTAATATCGCGAAGATACCAATTACACCCAGTCTCTGCACCAACAAGATGTCACAAAGACATCCAGGATGCACACAACCAAAGGAGAAAATTAAAAGAAAGGAAAAAAAGAATGATCTTGCCACAGCGGTCGGCTCCTCTCAACAGCAGCACACATACCACCACCTAATACAACAACCGAAATACATAAAAGGTCTCCAAAAACAATGCCTCCAAGAAGGAAACAGTGCACAAGTGCCGTCGTTGCCCGATCCAAAATCTTGGGTTTCATCCTGGAGAAAGGCCGCACTCTCAAAACAATCCCTCTAGCAAGGCAATCGCCAGACACAACCAATGAAGATCAGACCTTAGGTTTTCACCGGTACTCGAGGAGTACCACCAAAACTGAAATCCGCCAGTGCTGCCACCCCCACTTATCACTGCTACTCCCGAGACTTATCTGACACCTGGCTGACTCCATCGCCACCAAGGCTCCGTCCGTCTAGTTGATCCTCCTATCGACCACCATGACCTTCTCCATCATTTTCTCCACCATGGAAATCAAGAAGCCGACATGTCCCAAGGTATCATCAACCAATAGAGCTTCGCACCATGCCCTCAGAACCTCGTAGGCAGATATGGACGTGCACGACTAGATTCTGTCCGATCCAGATATCCTGGGCAAAATCTCCAGCACCAGTTTCGGAACACGTCGGTGACTAGATTGAGGAGGACCGATCTTGGAGGACGTTTCCATGAAGCAAAAAGAGTACGAGGACCACCACCATAAGCATCATGGTAGTAGGCCACCATGGTGTCCAGCAGCATGCAGCACACATGTCCGCAGACTTGTACGGGCAAAGATCCAAACTAGCACGGCTTGAGGACGTGCGCCGACCGCGCCGCAACACCATGCGGTCATGAGCGACCAACTTGCTGCCGACCAAGAGCAGCCCCACCGATGGACGAGGAAGATGCCGTCGGGATCTCGCGGAGCTGCCCAGATCTCAGCAGCTGCCGCGAGATGAGATGCCCGGCCGCCGCCGTCATAGGATCCCGTGCGAGCTTTGCCGATGGTCCCCTCATGCAGCGGGAAGATGAGGGGAAGGAGAGGCGGGCTCAGGAGTCATCGACGGTGGCGTTTCCCCCATGTAGCCAGATCGGGGCGACGCGGGGCGTGTCGCCAGATAGGGGCCGCCCGCCACTGTTGGCATATTAGTAGTGGCAGAGAGGCAGTTGCGGGCGCCCCTGAGAGCCTTGCTCGCCGCTACTAGGCTTTTTGAACTAAAGATGAGGACAACACCATGACCTAAAGACGAGGACAACACCAACTGAAACTGCATATCCAAACTTCATTGAAACCTGGCAGCGGTTACCTTCCCTTCTTCTGATCCTGCTTACTACTTATTGTCAAATGCATGGTAATTATGATAAAAGGCAAACAACAAAGATGCCACATCTAATAGTTGCCAAGGCCTAAATGACTTAGTAAACGAGTAATGTTGAATAAAGCTGATAAAGGAATCCTAGTCTTTTCTTTTCTTTGCTAGGATAATGAAGGCCGACGGGGTTATATAATTGTAATTTACGAACTAGGTCATACATTATTGAATTTTTTTATAAAAGGAGTAATATTTAAAAAAAAATCTTTAGGTCATGGGATGTGAGGAATGGGTAGAGGATTTTCCCCAGCTGGTTATTTTTCCCTGGAGCGGTGTAGAGAGAGTTTTGGATCTGTCTGCTTAGATGGTGTAAACTTTTTTAGCCGTGTGATTGTTTATTTGCTGGATTTTCCCAGCAATTTCTTCTCCACGGAAATTGGTAAAGCTATCCTCATAATTCAGTCACTGTATTTCTTGATTATTCTGTTATTCATTTTATTTTTACTGTTGCATATGGACTGTGTGCTTGTGAATTGTTGCAATTAGCTATGATGGGAACACACCATTTGCGCATAGATATGCTCATGTTTGCTCTCTTGATCCTGATTATTTTTTGCTTAATGACCGACTGCTTGGTAAATTGTTGGATAGAGTTTGTTATCGTCACAATGCCAATACAGAGAGACTAGAGTGCTCCAAGTAGGCTAGCAGTTACTTTTTTTAATGCAATTGTCAGTGGTTGTTGCCCGTGTGTTGTATCAAATCTCGTAGCTAGTGTCCACTACCGGGAAAGGGCTTATAGGTGAACTCAAATTAGTGCCGGGCGAAGCCGGACACCCGCCACAACTAATTTTGAAAACCAGCAGCGGCGGGTGACAGGGCGCACCGCCAGTGCTGGTGGTGTAGCAGTGGCGGGCGCGCCCGAATGACCGCCATAGCTGGACTAGCAAAATTTGCTAGCGTGTTGAAACCTGCCACTAGCGGGCGTTGCTACCCACCCGCCACTGCTACTTCGTCTTAGAGTGGCGGTCATGGAATACACCCAGTACAAACATAGTGGGATGACCCTCTCAAATTTTTTATTTTCCATATCAAGATGTTTGCAATGCGGGCAACAAAGGTACTCGTCACTTCCACAATGCAGTCACCCACGCAAAAAAATAATAATCAAGAAGTCAGGAGTGGCGGGCATCCTGTATAGCCCGCCACAGAACTTTACCGCCTTTTTTGCTTGCCCGAAATTCAGTTAATGCCGCGAAAATAACAAACCAACTCTAAAAGTTGTCAAATTATAGAGCGGGGCTTCTGGTGACGTATATTACAGATGGAAAAAAAATTCAAGTCCAAAATATGTTATAAAATTGAGTTATGTGTGTGAGGTGGCCATTTTGAAAGTCTATACACTTGGTGGGAGAGTGTCCTGTTTGCACACGTTATGCATCCGGTTATGAATTGAGTCATCAGCCATGGAGGAATCACGAACAATCTAATATCAATGAAAAATACATATGCAGGAAGCAAAATTAACAGCCTGGACCCTGGAGAGGTAAATAGAGAAGTAACCGGGGATTAATATAAGAGATGCAGGCTCATGTCCGAGGTCATTAACGCCATCGAAGGGAAGGTGCTCCTGGATGGCACAGTGCGCTGGCTGGATCGTGACGCACATGTGCCCTACTCCAAGGGGCGGGTGGAGTAAAGCCGGGGCACCAGCGCCGTTACCTTCTGGAGTTTTCTTACTTGGTCTTGTTCTGTTACAGCACTTCTCAAATGCTGGGTTTTCATGTCCAATCATGCAAAGTCCATCTGACCACACTTCGTGAGAGCAATCAATACAGACTTCGACAGAATCATAGCCATGTGCAAAAATCTGCAGGTGTCTTTTGATTTTTTTTGTGAGAGTTAAAAAGCTTTGTAGTTATTAACAGGATGATCAAGGGGATTTCTCTTCAGTGAGCATGGACACTGCTGTGGCGATCCGGACACTAGAAGCAACATACAAATCATCGGCTGAAGCTGCTGCTGTTGAATCCATGATTGCAAAATTGATTGACAAGGTACTACTGCTCTACACCCTAGGGTAATGAAAATCCCATCTATGTCACCCATTCCACAAACATACAACTGATACTTTAGATTGAGAAATTGGACACTGCAATATCCATGATAGTGAATAAACTATTATCTACATGGTGTGATGCACGAAGGTCCTTACTTGAAAAGTAAAGGCAAAGCAGTGATGCAGCGAGAATTGGGATTCTCACTTGGAGATCATTGCGAGTTATGTCAAGAGAATGGAAGTACTTCTGGAGCAGGCTTGCCTTGTATATGCTGCTTGCCCTGTATTTATCGATATTGGTCATTCATTGTCATCTGTAGTGGTCAGTGTCACTGCAGTATTACATTTCAATTTACTAGATATTTTTATTCTCAAGTAATTAACTGCATTTATGATTTGATGATGCTCAAAGGTCACATTGTTTTGACAGGTTAGGATTTCTGCGATATTTGTGTTTGTTTCATTTCTTGTCCTTCTGAGTGTTTGCGAAGTGCCTGCTCATATTGATGAGATCAAGGTCGGGTTTTTCTTCTTTAAAATGGAATTGCAACATTATGGCCACTTCCTTCCTAATAGTTTTAATTGTAGAATAATTTCAACGCGGATTCAGTTGGTGAAAACAATAAGCACCAAAATCATATGAACATCAGGTATGTTTGTAACATAATGCTCCCTCCTATGCAGATATATTCCCATGAGGATTCAAACCGGCATTATGGGACATTGGTTTTCCTACTAGGCCACTTCCTATCCAGCGTCTCCTTCCTATTTCTGGTGTCCATTTCGTCGTCGTTGGTTTTCTACTCCCTGATTGGCCTCAGGAATGAGTTCAGCTTCCTTATGTACTTTATAATCACCATCTTTATGTGCCTATTGGCGAACGAAGCGCTCATGATGATTGTTGCGTACATCTGGCTTGAGACTTACAAGTGCATCTTAACCTTGATTTGCTTATATGTGAGCTTCCATCTTGGTCTTCTTTCAAGTGGGCACACATATTGAATGAACCAACATTATTAAATAACCGTGGCTACTCAAGTTATCATGATGCTGGTGGCAGGGTATTTTCGGATCCAAGACGCAATACCAGCGCCCGTGTGGAACTATCCGATGTCCTACATTTCATTCCAGACATATGCTGTCCAGGTAAGTTATATATGGCCATCTTATGTAACCTACATAAACCCTATGCTCATCTTGCTTTTACCGGATCAGGCGTGCTAACAAGCAATGCTGCTGCAGGGCTTGGTCCAGAACGAGTCTGTCAGTACATCATTTGCAGTCGGGGCCACGAGGACGATACCCGGCGTGCAGGCTGTCCGAGGCTTGTATGGCATATCATCGTCGACGGGTGCCAAGTGGATGAATCTCCTTGTTTTGTTCCTGATGGCGATCGGCTACTGGGTCGTCTTGTATGTTTTGCTTCGTCTAGATGTGAGGAGACATGAGAGGCTTGGCAGGTGCTCCTGCTGGCCCAGCATCCACACCATTGCAGCTCCAAAGTGAGTTAGCCCTGAGCCACCGAGTGTGCTGATGTTGTAAGAAGGCTTTGTGTGTGTGTGTGTGTGTGTGTGTGTGTGTGTGTGTGTGTGTGTGTGTGTGTGTGTGTGTGTGTGTGTGTGTGTGTGTGTTTGGGTGTGTGACTGTTCATATGCATGTATACATGTGTGATAGCTTCCTAGGTAGGCATATCTGACGCATCCAAAGTAGAAGAGAAACATGAGGAGAATTGGGGTAACATATATACTGTATTTATCATGGTTAATTTGAGAATTGAAGAAATGAACCATGATTTGGTGATTTACTCTCTTGTCCATTCCTTTTTGGTACTCAGCATTGCTTCCTTTGTTGTCTTGTTGTCTCTCACACGTTTGATCTTCCTGGTTGGATCTGACTACATTGAAGGTCGAGTAGCGATCCCCTCTCGAAGGTGTTTTCTTCAAGTGTTGTAGATGATAGGGCTCGGCGCGTGCTGGGTTGTGCCAACATGCATTTCCATGTCAGTAGATTTGTGACATTGTAGACGATGTTGAATGTAGTTATTCATGCCTGAGATGAAGCTTGGCATAGTAGTCATTGAGCAATAACAGATTGTCTCTTCTCCTTAAATTCGTTCGTGCTTATAAATGTTGTTGGAGACGGTGGATAACTGAGTCAAGATATGAAGTGCATAAAAAAGTCAAGATATGAAAGGTTCTAACTGTGTAGGTGGAGAACAATCTCACCGGAGGATGATCTCAGAGGTGTCGGTGACATACACGATCAATAAAAGATGAGAAAATGCCATCCCAAATGAAAAATAAATCCATATATATAGACGAGGGGATCGTGACACTTCCACTTCAACCAAGAACCTAGTCTACACTAGTATAAAAGTTACGAGTTGCTGAAATCCAAACGATCTCAACCATCCGACACAATTAAAGCCAAGGACTCATGATGAATTTATTAAAAAGGTAAAAATGATGACACATGTGCAACCTAGTTTCCTGAAATCAGCAAATGATAGGAAACCTAGTGTATTGCCATACGCTTCCGCTAATCGACTATAGCGAGTTCAGTCTTTTATTTCTTCTTCTTGAGCGGAATGAGTTTGATCTTGTTGTTTGGCAGATTCCTCCGCACGCCCCTGAAAAACTTGACAAACGGATCGACAGAAGCATCACCATCTCGGTGTATGGTTTCAGTAAGCCTAAGGTTGTTGCACTTGAAACGCGCCATGCCCTTGGAATATGATTGGCGGCATTTCATCACCTCCTTTGTAGATTGGAAATCCGAGACCTGTTGAGCAGTGCAATGTTACGAGTATATTTTGGAATGGAATGCCAATATATTACGGAATGTTTCAAGTTATGGTAATTAGTTGTTGATGGAAGAAGTAGCAGCAGCACCTTGCAATGTCGCAAAGTGAGCTTCTGCAGGTTAGGCGAGTTGTACAGGTATTTGCGCAGCCCGAGGAAGTCGTCGTTGATACGGCACCCATCCAGAGAAAAGCTTGTCAGGTTCTCAAACTTGAATATAGGAAGATCCTCATGACTCCCAAAGAACAGCAACTGAAAACAAAAAACCCTACATGCACTCGTCTTATACTACTTTAAAAGAACGAAATAGCTGGCGAAAATCAAAATTCGAAGTAAAGGGCTCACAAGATCACTAGTTATTGACGAGACAACGCTTAAAAACTCGGAGATCGGGAGATTGGCCAGGACTTTCCTCCCTGCCGGCTGTTGTTCGGTCGTTCCTGCCGTATGCCTTCGTGCTCGGCTGCTCGCCTGCTCCTACCCTCCTGAATCTTGAAAAGGATCTACAACGTAGGAAGTTGGAACGGAGTTGCTGGATAGGAGATTCTTGAGCAAGGAAAGGTAGGAGGATTGGAGGAAGCCTAACCTGCCGTGGCGAGGGCCACCAGTGCCACACAGGAACAGACGAAGAGACGCCTCGTCGCTTCGCTCCTCTCCGTGAATCGAATAGATCAATCGTTGTTTTGTTTTTCTTTTTGATTTTGAGGGGAAGATTGCCACAATCGCTGGACGAGGCAGTTCCAGATCGGGGGGCTGCTCCAGGTTGCCAGTTGCCAGGCCGCCAGTTGCCAGGCCGAGCGTCTCACAAGCCCAATAGGTTAGATATTTTTCCAGAGGCCCAAAAGATTAGATGAGAAGTAGATTTGGAGGCCCCAGAAACGGGGGGTCTGTGCGGGTGCACAGGTCACACCCCCCCGGGGTCGGGCCTGAATACAAGACGTTGGTCTGGTTCAAGTTAAGGCAATTTCGCTCGTCACTGTTTGCGATAACGTGAGGCGTCTTGATCAGGGGGAAATAAAGGTTGAATTAGAATTATAATTTTCTGCTGTGCCAAAATACACAGTGCATGCTTGGATGTTGGAGAAAGAAAGAAAATAATTCCTACGCATACACGTTTGATCAAGGCATGCGTCAACTAGGTTGTTTCTTTTGGTTGCCACGTCCACAACAAGAGTATACAAGTACATGATACCTTTTGATTGAGACTAACGGAAGAATCCTAATTGGTTACTACTTCTCATGATCAAGGCCATAGGAGATTTATGTGTTCGTGCGCTGGTTTAAATGGTGAGATTTGCTGTCCTTGAGAAACATTGGATGGGGGCTTCCAGGAAATTATGTTTAATTACTTTAAGTATTTAAATTTCAATGATTACTTGCTAATTTAAAGGTTGTGAGCAGATTTACTTCCTTTGGTGTTGGTCGAGAGTGAGAGATAACGAAGTTTTTGTTTGGTCAACTTATTAGGCAAGTTTGAGTCGGCTAGCTGTACTGGTATATATAGTCATGGTACCCTCTTTGTAAAAGCAGGTTATATTTAGGATTTTAGACAACATCGTGTATCGTCAATGGAGCGGCCGTCTTCGGGTGTCGCTGTTATTTATTTTGTATAAACTTTCGGTGTGGAAGTTACACGTGGCTCGAGGTCTATCGTTTCCGACGGGTTGCGTGCTGGTTACGTCTACTTTGGCGGGAGGGATTGTCCGTTGGTTGTCCTTACCCCATCTTCCGGTTACATGTACTGCTCGCGTAATTGGGAGATTTTATCAGCCGAATTCAGAGGAGTACATTGTATCGTGAAAGATCGGGACAAATCAGTAGCACGACGAGGTTGTGCTTTCATCAGTTGGTATTCGGACCAAAGACTGTTCACGGTAAAATTGTTTTCTTTCAGTTACGATCGATATTTTGATTTATCATGAGAAAATATTGTAGTTTGCAAATGGTGATAGCGATGGAGAAGGATCTATTGCGTGCCTTGCCTTGGTACCAATGCTTTATGCGTGTGCGTGTCGGACCAGCTAGTTGTGCCATGTTAATTAATTGCTATTCCAGTATGAATTTTGTGAGTAAGACTGTAGTTGATGCCTTGAACTTGCCGTTGATTGAACATTCACAACCATATGAGTTTTGGTTGATGGACAAGTTTGATCAAGATCATGCATCCCGTCGAAGTAGTTTCCCTTTATGCGGATATGGTGATCTAGTCGTGTGTGATGTGCTTCCTATGCATATGCATGTGAGTTCTATACTGTTGGGAAAACCCTGGACAGACTTGAGACAATTAAGTTATCATTATGATGGTGAATTTTCTTTTGTATGGAAGGGTCGACTTATACTACTTGACTCATATACCCTGGAGCGATACAAGGCAGATCGCCAAAGACGTGATCATGCTCTGGAAGCAATTGATGTGAAGGTACTCAATGACCAAGAGAAAGCAGACGTGGACATTCAACATGCTGAATTTTTGGCATCGACAGTGTCTGCGGATGCATATGCTGAGATGATATACTTGACACCGAGGAGGGTTTCGTTTCAGGGAGGAGAGGATGATATGGCAAACACTAGATCTATTTGTACCGTCGACCACCATTACATACAAGAAGTTGGTCTGGTTTAAGTTAAGGCCGTTTCGCTCGTCACTGTTTGCGATAACATGAGGCGTATTGATCAGGAGAAAATGAAGGTTGAATTAGAATCACAATTTACTTCTTTGCCAAAATACACAATGCATGCTTGGATATTAGGAAAGGAAGAAAATAATTCCAACATATACCGTTTGATCAAAGCATGTGTCAACTTGGTTGTTTCTTTTGGTTGCCATGTCCACAACAAGACTATACTACATGGACATGATACCTTTTGATTGAGACTACCGAAAGTATCCTAATTGTTTACTACTTCTCAGGATCAAGGCCACAGGAGATATATGTGTAGGTGAGAAGGTCTAAATGGTGGGTTTTGCTGTCCTTGAGAAACGTTGGATGGGGGCTGCCAGGAAATTGTGTTTAATTACTTTAAGTATTGAAATTGTAAGGATTACTTGCTAAGTTAAAGCTTGTGATCATATTTACTTCCTTAGGTATTTTTCCGGAGTGTTGATTCATTTCCATTCCGACAAATTTGGGGCGCTCGATATGTCCTATTTTTAGCAAAGGTCATACCGGATTTTTCTGTGAATTTAAGCATGACTTGTGCTAGAATATGTAGGAAATATCGAGTCCCCAGATTTGCTAGAAAGAGAATTAAACGACATTTTGAGTTGACTTTAAGTCTATCGGGGCTCCATACATGACAGTCAAAAAATCGGTGAGGGAGAGTCTCCACCATATATGAGAGAAGAAGAATGCCAACTGTTGTGGTCGGGGTAGCTTCTCCTTCTTCTCTTTGTGCTAGACCTTTTTTATGCACTAGGGGAAGGAGGAGTAGCAACCATCACCGACTGTCGCAATATCAGAGAGGGAGTGCCCACCATATATGTGAGATGAGAGTTTAGGAAGGAAGACTCGACAGACCTAAATTTAACCCGTTGTATATTGATTAATAGCGATGTGTGTGTTGAGTTTCCTGGTAGTTGCCTTCGATCGATTTTCAATTAATTAATGTTTCAACTATGAACATAGGAAATGTCTGACGAAGAAAAGGATTTCGGTAAGTGCGAATACTGCGAAGACCAGCGCGGCCCGTGCGACAGGCCTCACCTAGTTGGTGGTAGGCACTTCAGCATCAAGATGGATGAGACCTTCGAAGTGGATACAGTAAGTCACAACGAGAAGTATTTTTTCGTAATTAAGCATGACTTCTGCTTCTTTTGCTTCAACTTATAATTTTATTTTATTTTTACGATTTTTACTAGCGTATCCCCTGCCATGCAAGAATGTATGTCTTGGATAAGGTTGGTTTCAGTAAAATGGAAACTATGGAGGTAAAGAGAGTTCAATTAAGGACCGGGCATGGTTATTCTTTCGCCGTAAAATTATACAATGCAGACATCTACACCTATTTTGAATGCAAAAATTGGAGAGCACTATGCAAGGCTTATGCATTTAAGCCTGATATGCTTATTATCACCTTTGATATTAGTCCAGAAGATGAAGTTGAAGGTAATATCGACATCTGGGTCGATGTGCAGACGCCTCCAGTTCTACCATTATTGGAGTTTCTCAATCATATTTATGTCTTGGATATTGTTTAAAAAAATTAGTTGACAACTAATTTCTACTGACAGCTTTCCATTCAAGCAAACATGTTCCGCGCTTAGTAGACATGACCTAGTACTGTCCCGGGGCTGAACTAAACTGCGAGGAGATAAGTCATTATGTTTCATGGCTTGAGGATCTTGATACTGTCAAGAAAAAAAATTCCTGGACATTAAAATATTACTACTCAAAACGTGCGGCCACTAGCGTGCGTATTGAACTACGGTCACATCTATTTAGGAAAGATGGTAAGATTTTTACTATTTGTCCTCAGTGCATCTTTTGCAAACATTATTTTTCAGGCTAAATTTCATTTCTAAGTATGTTACTATGATATTCTTCAATAGGGACTCCTGATGATAGTTGTGCCTCAATGGATCGAGCATAAAGTTCGCATGACAATGGTTAGCTTACGGCCAAGACATCATACATTGCACTTTAGTGCATTTAAGATTTCTCGAAGCGAGCAAGTCTTAATAGTCAAAGACTGGAGCAAAATTGTGAAGGATTGCAGCAGAGAAGTACTAGGGGGCAGCAATCAGAAGCACGGCCCACAATTAGGAGACATGTTCATCTGCATGCTCCAGTATGATGAAGCAGGAGTGCTACACATGTTCTATGCTATTTTACCTGAGAGAGAGCAGCAGGAGTGATTAGCTAGCTAGAATGAGTTTGAAGATGATGATGTGCTACACTATGACTATGATGATTAAATAGCTAGTGTTGGTGGTAATCACTATGATGATTGTTATTAGCTAGTGTTGGTGGTGATTACATAGCTACACCATGACTATGATGATTAAATAGTGTTGGTGGTAATGACTATGATGATTATTAGCTAGTGCTGTTCGTGATGATATGATGCAAGAGTTTTTATATTAATATGATGATGATGATGATGAGTTATTATAACATTGGGTGAAAGAACCGCAGATTAGTTTCAAGTTAATCTATGAATTGGTCACTTAGGATCCATTCACTTGAAACTAATCCGCGGATCTTTCATCTAGTGATTTAATAACTCATTATAATGTAAAAACAATCCTAAATTGCTACTGTATGAAAAATAGTATAAAGCTGTATGAATACGACATAAAATAATAAAGAAATAGAATACGAAATAATAGTAGTAGCGCGGGCAGTGAGACGCGCTACTAGTAATTACCAGTACCGCAGTTTGCTGGAAGCGCTACTACTAAGTTGATATAACAGTAGCGCGGGTGTGCAGACGCTACTGCTAACCTTTAGCTGTAGCGCCGTAGCAGTAGCGCGGCTCCCCGCGCTACTGCTAGGCCAAAAACCCGCGCTACTGCTAGGCTTTTCCCTAGTAGTGCTTTTTTGTATTGTCTTCAATTAAACCTCATCATTTTTTTAGTGTTTTTTAATACATTCTTCAATACTAGATACCTAATAGATGAAAAGAACAATAAAATTAACTATACGATTTTAAAAGAACGAAATAGTTGGCGAAAATCACAAATCAAAGTAAAGGGCTCACAGGATCACTGGTTATTGGCGCGACGAGGCTTTAAAACTCGGAGATCGGGAGATTGGCCTGGACTTTCCTCCCTGCCGGTTGCTGTGCGGTCGTTCCTACCTTGTGCCTTTGTGCTCGGCTGCTCGCCTGCTCCTACCCTCATGAATCTTGAAAAGGATCTACAATGTAGGAAGTTGGAACGGAGTTGCTGGATAGGAGATTCTTGAGCAAGGAAAGGAAGGAGGATTGGAGGAACCCTATCCTGCCGTGGCGAGGGCCGCCTGTGCCACATGAACAGACCAAGAGACGTCTCGTCACTTCGCTCCTTTCGATGAATCGAATAGATTAATTGTTCTTTTCTTTTTGGTTTCGATTTTGAGGGAAAGACTGCCACTATCGCTGGACGAGGCAGTTCTAGATCGGGGGGCTGCACCAGGTTGCCAGTTGCCAGGCCGAGCGTCTCACAAGCCCAATAGGTTAGATTTTTTTCAGAGGCCCAAAAGATTACATGAGTAGTAGATTTGGAGGCCCCGGAAAACGGGGGGCCCTGTGCAGGCGCACAGGTCGCACCCCCCAGGCTCGGGCCTGCATACAAGACGTTGGTCTGGTTCAAGTGAAGGCAGTTTTGCTCATCACTGTTTGCGGTAACGAGAGGCGTCTTGATCAGGAGAAAATGAAGGTTGAATTAGAATCATAATTTGCTGCTGTGCCAAAATACACAATACATGCTTCAATATTACAAAGAGAAGTAAAATAATTCCAACACATACACGTTTGAGCAAGGCATGCGTCAACTAGGTTGTTTCTTTTCGTTGCCACGTCCACAACAAGAGTATACAAGTACATGATACCTTTTGATTGAGACTAACGGAAGAATCCTAATTGGTTACTACTTCTCATGATCAAGGCCATAGGAGATTTATGTGTTCGTGAGCTGGTTTAAATGGTGGGATTTAATGTCCGTGAGAAACATTGGATGAGGGCTTCCAGGAAATTATGTTTAATTACTTTAAGTATTTAAATTTCAATGATTACTTGCTAATTTAAAGGTTGTGAGCAGATTTACTTCCTTTGGTGTTGGTCGAGAGTGAGAGATAACGAAGTTTTTGTTTGGTCAACTTATTAGGCAAGTTTGAGTCGGCTAGCTGTACTGTGATATATAGTCATGGTACCCTCTTTGTAAAAGCAGGTTATATTTAGGATTTTAGACAAAATCGTGTATCGTCAATGGAGCGGCCGTCTTTGGGTGCCGCTGTTATTTATTTTGTATAAATTTTCGGTGTGGAAGTTACACGTGGCTCGAGGTCTATCGTTTCCGACGGGTTGCGTGCTGGTTACGTCTACTTTGGCGGGAGGTTCTTCATGTGTCGAGGGATTGTCCGTTGGTTGTCCTTACCCCATCTTCCGGTTACATGTACTGCTCGCGTAATTGGGAGATTTTATCAGCCGAATTCAGAGGAGTACATTGTATCGTGAAAGATCGGGCCAAATCAGTAGCACGACGAGGTTGTGCTTTCATCAGTTGGTATTCGGACCAAAGACTGTTCACGGTAAAATTGTTTTCTTTCAGTTACGATCGATATTTTTATTTATCATGAGAAAATATTGTAGTTTGCAAATGGTGATAGCGATGGAGAAGGATCTATTGCGTGCCTTGCCTTGGTACCAATGCTTTATGCGTGTGCGTGTCGGACCAGCTAGTTGTGCCATGTTAATTAATTGCTATTCCAGTATGAATTTTGTGAGTAAGACTGTAGTTGATGCCTTGAACTTGCCGTTGATTGAACATTCACAACCATATGAGTTTTGGTTGATGGACAAGTTTGATCAAGATCATGCATCCTGTCGAAGTAGTTTCCCTTTATGCGGATATGGTGATCTAGTCATGTGTGATGTGCTTCCTATGCATATGCATGTGAGTTCTATACTGTTGGGAAAACCCTGGACAGACTTGAGACACTTAAGTTATCATTATGATGGTGAATTTTCTTTTGTATGGAAGGGTCGACTTATACTACTTGACTCATATACCCTGGAGCGATACAAGGCAGATCGCCAAAGACGTGATCATGCTCTGGAAGCAATTGATGTGAAGGTACTCAATGACCAAGAGAAAGCAGACGTGGACATTCAACATGCTGAATTTTTGGCATCGACAGTTTCTGCGGATGCATATGCTGAGACGATATACTTGACACCGAGGAGGGTTTCGTTTCAGGGAGGAGAGGATGATATGGCAAACACTAGATCTATTTGTACCGTCGACCACCATTACATACAAGAAGTTGGTCTGGTTTAAGTTAAGGCCGTTTCGCTCGTCACTGTTTGTGATAACATGAGGCGTCTTGATCAGGAGAAAGTGAAGGTTGAATTAGAAACAATATTTACTTCTTTGCCAAAATACACAATGCATGCTTGGATATTAGAAAAGGAAGAAAATAATTCCAACATATACCGTTTGATCAAAGCATGTGTCAACTTGGTTGTTTCTTTTGGTTGCCATGTCCACAACAAGACTATACTACATGGACATGATACCTTTTGATTGAGACTACCGAAAGTATCCTAATTGTTTACTACTTCTCAGGATCAAGGCCACAGGAGATATATGTGTAGGTGAGCAGGTCTAAATGGTGGGTTTTGCTGTCCTTGAGAAACGTTGGATGGGGGCTGCCAGGAAATTGTGTTTAATTACTTTAAGTATTGAAATTGTAAGGATTACTTGCTAAGTTAAAGCTTGTGATCATATGTACTTCCTTAGGTATTTTGTCCGGAGTGTTGATTCATGTCAATTCCGACAAATTTGGGGCGCTCGATATGTCCTATTTTTAGCAAAGGTCATACCGGATTTTTCTGTGAATTTAAGCATGACTTGTGCTAGAATATGTAGGAAATATCGAGTCCCCCAGATTTGCTAGAAAGAGAATTAAACGACATTTTGAGTGGACTTTAAGTCTATCGAGGCTCCATACATGACAGTCAAAAAATCGGTGAGGGAGAGTCTCCACCATATATGAGAGAAGAAGAATGCCAACTGTTGTGGTCGGGGTAGCTTCTCCTTCTTCTCTTTGTGCTAGACCTTTTTTATGGACTAGGGGAAGGAGGAGTAGCAACCATCACCGACTGTCGCAATATCAGAGAGGGAGTGCCCACCATATATGTGAGATGAGAGTTAAGGAAGGAAGACTCGACAGACCTAAAGTTAACCCGTTGTATATTGATTAATAGCGATGTGTGTGTTGAGTTTCCTGGTAGTTGCCTTCGATCGATTTTCAATTAATTAATGTTTCAACTATGAACATAGGAAATGTCTGACGAAGAAAAGGATTTCGGTAAGTGCGAATACTACGAAGACCAGCGCGGCCCGTGCGACAGGCCTCACCTAGTTGGTGGTAGGCACTTCAGCATCAAGATGGATGAGACCTTCGAAGTGGATACAGTAAGTCACAACGAGAAGTATTTTTTCGTAATTAAGCATGACTTCTGCTTCTTTTGCTTCAACTTATAATTTTAATATTTTTTTTACGATTTTTACTAGCGTATCCCCTGCCATGCAAGAATGTATGTCTTGGATAAGGTTGGTTTCAGTAAAATGGAAACTATGGAGGTAAAGAGAGTTCAATTAAGGACCGGGCATGGTTATTCTTTCGCCGTAAAATTATACAATGCAGACATCTACACCTATTTTGAATGCAAAAATTGGAGAGCACTATGCAAGGCTTATGCATTTAAGCCTGATATGCTTATTATCACCTTTGATATTAGTCCAGAAGATGAAGTTGAAGGTAATATCGACATCTGGGTCGATGTGCAGACGCCTCCAGTTCTACCATTATTGGAGTTTCTCAATCATATTTATGTCTTGGATATTGTTTAAAAAAATTAGTTGACAACTAATTTCTACTGACAGCTTTCCATTCAAGAAAACATGTTCCGCGCTTAGTAGACATGACCTAGTACTGTCCCGGGGCTGAACTAAACTGCAAGGAGATAAGTCATTATGTTTCATGGCTTGAGGATCTTGATACTGTCAAGAAAAAAAAATTCCTGGAAATTAAAATATTACTACTCAAAACGTGCGGCCACTAGCGTGCGTATTGAACTACGGTCACATCTATTTAGGAAAGATGGTAAGATTTTTACTATTTGTCCTCAGTGCATCTTTTGCAAACATTATTTTTCAGGCTAAATTTCATTTCTAAGTATGTTACTATGATATTCTTCAATAGGGACTCCTGATGATAGTTGTGCCTCAATGGATCGAGCATAAAGTTCGCATGACAATGGTTAGCTTACGGCCAAGACATCATACATTGCACTTTAGTGCATTTAAGATTTCTCAAAGCAAGCAAGTCTTAATAGTCAAAGACTGGAGCAAAATTGTGAAGGATTGCAGCAGAGAAGTACTAGGGGGCAGCAATCATAAGCACGGCCCACAATTAGGAGACATGTTCATCTGCATGCTCCAGTATGATGAAGCGGGAGTGCTACACATGTTCTATGATATTTTACCTGAGAGAGAGCAGCAAGAGTGATTAGCTAGCTAGAATGAGTTTGAAGATGATGATGTGCTACACTATGACTATGATGATTAAATAGCTAGTGTTGGTGGTAATCACTATGATGATTGTTATTAGCTAGTGTTGGTGGTGATTAGATAGCTACACCATGACTATGATGATTAAATAGTGTTGGTGGTAATGACTATGATGATTATTAGCTAGTGTTGTTGGTGATGATATGATGCAAGAGTTTTTATATTAATATGATGATGATGATGATGATGATGAGTTATTATATCATTGGGTGAAAGAACCGCAGATTAGTTTCAAGTTAATCCATGAATTGGTCACTTAGGATCCATTCACTTGAAACTAATCCGCGGATCTTTCATCTAGTGATTTAATAACTCATTATAATGTAAAAACAATCTCTAAATTGTACTGTATGAAAAATAGTATAAAGCTGTATGAATACGACATAAAATAATAAAGAAATAGAATACGGAATAATAGTAGTAGCGCGGGCAGTGAGACGCGCTACTAGTAATTACCAGTACCGCAGTTTGCTGGAAGCGCTACTACTAAGTTGATATAACAGTAGCGCGGGTGTGCAGACGCTACTGCTAACCTTTAGCTGTAGCGCCGTAGCAGTAGCGCGGCTCCCCGCGCTACTGCTAGGCCAAAAACCCGCGCTACTGCTAGGCTTTTCCCTAGTAGTGCTTTTTTGTATTGTCTTCCATTACATTTTTTTAGTGTTTTTTGTAATATAGTCTTCAATACTAGATACCTAATAGATGAAAAGAACAATAAAATTAACTATACGATTTTAAGAGAACGAAATAGTTGGCGAAAATCACAAATCAAAGTAAAGGGCTCACAGGATCACTGGTTATTGGCGCGACGACGCTTTAAAACTCGGAGATCGGGAGATTGGCCTGGACTTTCCTCCCTGCCGGTTGCTGTGCGGTCGTTCCTACCTTGTGCCTTTGTGCTCGGCTGCTCGCCTGCTCCTACCCTCATGAATCTTGAAAAGGATCTACAATGTAGGAAGTTGGAACGGAGTTGCTGGATAGGAGATTCTTGAGCAAGGAAAGGAAGGAGGATTGGAGGAACCCTATCCTGCCGTGGCGAGGGCCGCCTGTGCCACACGAACAGACCAAGAGACGTCTCGTCACTTCGCTCCTTTCGATGAATCGAATAGATTAATTGTTCTTTTCTTTTTGATTTCGATTTTGAGGGAAAGACTGCCACTATCGCTGGACGAGGCAGTTCTAGATCGGGGGGCTGCACCAGGTTGCCAGTTGCCAGGCCGAGCGTCTCACAAGCCCAATAGGTTAGATTTTTTTCAGAGGCCCAAAAGATTACATGAGTAGTAGATTTGGAGGCCCCGGAAAACGGGGGGCCCTGTGCAGGCGCACAGGTCGCACCCCCCAGGCTCGGGCCTGCATACAAGACGTTGGTCTGGTTCAAGTTAAGGCAGTTTTGCTCGTCACTGTTTGCGATAACGAGAGGCGTCTTGATCAGGAAAAAATGAAGGTTGAATTAGAATCATAATTTGCTGCTGTGCCAAAATACACAATGCATGCTTCGATAATAGAAAAAGAAGTAAAATACTTCCAACACATACACGTTTGAGCAAGGCATGCGTCAACTAGGTTGTTTCTTTTGGTTGCCACGTCCACAACAAGAATATACAAGTACATGATACCTTTTGATTGAGACTAACGGAAGAATCCTAATTGGTTACTACTTCTCATGATCAAGGCTATAGGAGATTTATGTGTTCGTGAGCTGGTTTAAATGGTGGGATTTAATGTCCTTGAGAAACATTGGATGGGGGCTTCCAGGAAATTATGTTTAATTACTTTTAAGTATTTAAATTTTAATGATCGATTACTTGCTAATTTAAAGCTTGTGAGCAGATTAACTTCCTTAGGTGTTGGTCGAGAGTTAGAGATAAAGAAGTTTTTGTTCAGCCGACTTATTAGGCAAGTTGGAGTCGGCTAGCTGTACTGGTATATATAGTCATGTTACCCTCTTTGTAAAAGCAGGTTATATTTTGTAGTTTAGACAGCGTCGTGTATCGACCATGAATCGCCCGTCTTCGGGTGTCGCTGTTATTTATTTTTTATAAATTTTCGGTGTGGAAGTTACACTTGGCTCGAGGTCTATCGTTTCCGACGGGTTGCGTGCTGGTTACGTCTACTTCGGCAGGAGGTTCTTTGTGTGTCGAGGGATTGTCCGTTGGTTATCGTTACCCCATCTTCCGGTTACCTGTACTGCTCGCGTAATTGGGAGATATTATCAGCTGAATTCAGAGGAGTACATTGTATTGTGAAAGATCGGGCCAAATCAGTAGCACGACGAGGTTGTGCTTTCATCAGTTGGTATTCGGACCAAAGATTGTTCACGGTAAAATTGTTTTCTTTCAGTTACGACTGATATTTTTATTTATCATGAGAAATGATTGTAGTTCGTAAATAGTGATGGCGATGGAGAAGGATCCATTGCGTGCCTTGCCTTGGTACCAATGCTTTATGCGTGTGTGTGTCAGACCAGCTAGTTGTGCCATGTTAATTAATTGCTATTCCAGTATGAATTTTGTGAGTAAGACTGTAGTTGATGCCTTGAACTTGCCGTTGATTGAACATTCAGAACCATACGAGTTTTGGTTGACGGACAAGTTTGATCAAGATCATGCATCGCGTCGAAGTAGTTTCCCTTTATGCGGATATGGTGATCTAGTCGTGTGTGATGTGCTTCCTATGCATATGCATGTGTGTTCTATACTGTTGAGAAAACCCTGGACAGACTTGAGACAATTAAGTTAGCATTATGATGGTGAATTTTCTTTTGTATGGAAGGGTCGACTTATACTACTTGACTCATATACCCTGGAGCGATACAAGGCATATCAGCAAAGGCGTGATCATGCTCAGGAAGCAATTGATGTGAAGGTACTCAATGACCAAGACAAAGCAGGCATGGACATTCAACATGCTGAATTTTTGGCATCGACAGTTTCTGCGGATGCATATGCTGAGAAGATAGACTTGACGCCGAGGAGGGTTTCGTTTCAGGGAGGAGAGGATGATATGGCAAACACTAGATCTATTTGTACCGTCGACCACCATTACATACAAGAAGTTGGTCTGGTTTAAGTTAAGGCCGTTTCGCTCGTCACTGTTTGCGATAACATGAGGCGTCTTGATCAGGAGAAAATGAAGGTTGAATTAGAATCACAATTTACTTCTTTGCCAAAATACACAATGCATGCTTGGATATTAGAAAAGGAAGAAAATAATTCCAACATATACCGTTTGATCAAAGCATGTGTCAACTTGGTTGTTTCTTTTGGTTGCCATGTCCACAACAAGACTATACTACATGGACATGATACCTTTTGATTGAGACTACAGAAAGTATCCTAATTGTTTACTCCTTCTCAGGATCAAGGCCACAGGAGATATATGTGTAGGTGAGCAGGTCTAAATGGTGGGTTTTGCTGTCCTTGAGAAACGTTGGATGGGGGCTGCCAGGAAATTGTGTTTAATTACTTTAAGTATTGAAATTGTAAGGATTACTTGCTAAGTTAAAGCTTGTGATCATATTTACTTCCTTAGGTATTTTGCCGGAGTGTTGATTCATTTTCATTCCGACAAATTTGGGGCGCTCGATATGTCCTATTTTTAGCAAAGGTCATACCGGATTTTTCTGTGAATTTAAGCATGACTTGTGCTAGAATATGTAGGAAATATCGAGTCCCCCAGATTTGCTAGAAAGAGAATTAAACGACATTTTGAGTTGACTTTATGTCTATCGGGACTCCATACATGACAGTCAAAAAATCGGTGAGGGAGAGTCTCCACCATATATGAGAGAAGAAGAAGGCCAACTGTTGTGGTCGGGGTAGCTTCTCCTTCTTCTCTTTGTGCTATACCTTTTTTATGCACTAGGGGAAGGAGGAGTAGCAACCATCACCGACTGTCGCAATATCAGAGAGGGAGTGCCCACCATATATGTGAGATGAGAGTTTAGGAAGGAAGACTCGACAGACCTAAAGTTAACCCGTTGTATATTGATTAATAGCGATGTGTGTGTTGAGTTTCCTGGTAGTTGCCTTCGATCGATTTTCAATTAATTAATGTTTCAACTATGAACATAGGAAATGTCTGACGAAGAAAAGGATTTCGGTAAGTGCGAATACTACGAAGACCAGCGCGGCCCGTGCGACAGGCCTCACCTAGTTGGTGGTAGGCACTTCAGCATCAAGATGGATGAGACCTTCGAAGTGGATACAGTAAGTCACAACGAGAAGTATTTTTTCGTAATTAAGCATGACTTCTGCTTCTTTTGCTTCAACTTATAATTTTAATTTTTTTTACTATTTTTACTAGCGTATCCCCTGCCATGCAAGAATGTATGTCTTGGATAAGGTTGGTTTCAGTAAAATGGAAACTATGAAGGTAAAGAGAGTTCAATTAAGGACCGGGCATGGTTATTCTTTCGCCGTAAAATTATACAATGCAGACATCTACACCTATTTTGAATGCAAAAATTGGAGAGCACTATGCAAGGCTTATGCATTTAAGCCTGATATGCTTATTATCACCTTTGATATTAGTCCAGAAGATGAAGTTGAAGGTAATATCGACATCTGGGTCGATGTGCAGACGCCTCCAGTTCTACCATTATTGGAGTTTCTCAATCATATTTATGTCTTGGATATTGTTTAAAAAAATTAGTTGACAACTAATTTCTACTGACAGCTTTCCATTCAAGCAAACATGTTCCGCGCTTAGTAGACATGACCTAGTACTGTCCCGGGGCTGAACTAAACTACGAGGAGATAAGTCATTATGTTTCATGGCTTGAGGATCTTGATACTGTCAAGAAAAAAAAATTCCTGGACATTAAAATATTACTACTCAAAACGTGCGGCCACTAGCGTGCGTATTGAACTACGGTCACATCTATTTAGGAAAGATGGTAAGATTTTTACTATTTGTCCTCAGTGCATCTTTTGCAAACATTATTTTTCAGGCTAAATTTCATTTCTAAGTATGTTACTATGATATTCTTCAATAGGGACTCCTGATGATAGTTGTGCCTCAATGGATCGAGCATAAAGTTCGCATGACAATGGTTAGCTTACGGCCAAGACATCATACATTGCACTTTAGTGCATTTAAGATTTCTCGAAGCGAGCAAGCCTTAATAGTCAAAGACTGGAGCAAAATTGTGAAGGATTGCAGCAGAGAAGTACTAGGGGGCAGCAATCAGAAGCACGGCCCACAATTAGGAGACATGTTCATCTGCATGCTCCAGTATGATGAAGCAGGAGTGCTACACATGTTCTATGCTATTTTACCTGAGAGAGAGAGCAGCAGGAGTGATTAGCTAGCTAGAATGAGTTTGAAGATGATGATGTGCTACACTATGACTATGATGATTAAATAGCTAGTGTTGGTGGTAATCACTATGATGATTGTTATTAGCTAGTGTTGGTGGTGATTAGATAGCTACACCATGACTATGATGATTAAATAGTGTTGGTGGTAATGACTATGATGATTATTAGCTAGTGTTGTTGGTGATGATATGATGCAAGAGTTTTTATATTAATATGATGATGATGATGATGAGTTATTATAACATTGGGTGAAAGAACCGCAGATTAGTTTCAAGTTAATCCATGAATTGGTCACTTAGGATCCATTCACTTGAAACTAATCCGCGGATCTTTCATCTAGTGATTTAATAACTCATTATAATGTAAAAAAAATCTCTAAATTGCTACTATCTGAAAAATAGTATAAAGTTGTATGAATACGACATAAAATAATAAAGAAATAGAATACGGAATAATAGTAGTAGCGCGGGCAGTGAGACGCGCTACTACTAATTACCAGTACCGCAGTTTGCTGGAAGCGCTACTACTAAGTTGATATAACAGTAGCGCGGGTGTGCAGACGCTACTGCTAACCTTTAGCTGTAGCGCCGTAGCAGTAGCGCGGCTCCCCGCGCTACTGCTAGGCCAAAAACCCGCGCTACTGCTAGGCTTTTCCCTAGTAGTGCTTTTTTGTATTGTCTTCCATTAAACCTCATCATTTTTTTAGTGTTTTTTGTAATACAGTCTTCAATACTAGATACCTAATAGATGAAAAGAACAATAAAATTAACTATACGATTTTAAAACAACGAAATAGTTGGCGAAAATCACAAATCAAAGTAAAGGGCTCACAGGATCACTGGTTATTGGCGCGACGACGCTTTAAAACTCGGAGATCGGGAGATTGGCCTGGACTTTCCTCCCTGCCGGTTGCTGTGCGGTCGTTCCTACCTTGTGCCTTCGTGCTCGGCTGCTCGCCTGCTCCTACCCTCATGAATCTTGAAAATGATCTACAATGTAGGAAGTTGGAACAGAGTTGCTGGATAGGAGATTCTTGAGCAAGGAAAGGAAGGAGGATTGGAGGAACCCTATCCTGCCATGGCGAGGGCCGTCTGTGCCACACGAACAGACCAAGAGACGTCTCGGCGCTTCGCTCCTTTCGATGAATCGAATAGATTAATTGTTCTTTTCTTTTTTATTTCGATTTTGAGGGAAAGACTGCCACTATCGCTGGACGAGGCAGTTCTAGATCGGGGGGCTGCACCAGGTTGCCAGTTGCCAGGCCGAGCGTCTCACAAGCCCAATAGGTTAGATTTTTTTCAGAGGCCCAAAAGATTACATGAGTAGTAGATTTGGAGGCCCCGGAAAAGGGGGGGCCCTGTGCAGGCGCACAGGTCGCACCCCCAGGCTCGGGCCTGCATACAAGACGTTGGTCTGGTTCAAGTTAAGGCAGTTTTGCTCGTCACTGTTTGCGATAACGAGAGGCGTCTTGATCAGGAGAAATGAAGGTTGAATTAGAATCATAATTTGCTGCTGTGCCAAAATACACAATGCATGCTTCGATAATAGAAAAAGAAGTAAAATAATTCCAACACATACACGTTTGAGCAAGGCATGCGTCAACTAGGTTGTTTCTTTTGGTTGCCACGTCCACAACAAGAATATAAAAGTACATGATACCTTTTGATTGAGACTAACGGAAGAATCCTAATTGGTTACTACTTCTCATGATCAAGGCTATAGGAGATTTATGTGTTCGTGAGCTGGTTTAAATGGTGGGATTTAATGTCCTTGAGAAACATTGGATGGGGGCTTCCAGGAAATTATGTTTAATTACTTTAAGTATTTAAATTTTAATGATCGATTACTTGCTAATTTAAAGCTTGTGAGCAGATTAACTTCCTTAGGTGTTGGTCGAGAGTTAGAGATAAAGACGTTTTTGTTCAGTCGACTTATTAGGCAAGTTGGAGTCGGCTAGCTGTACTGGTATATATAGTCATGTTACCCTCTTTGTAAAAGCAGGTTATATTTTGTAGTTTAGACAGCGTCGTGTATCGACCATGAATCGCCCGTCTTCGGGTGTCGCTGTTATTTATTTTGTATAAATTTTCGGTGTGGAAGTTACACTTGGCTCGAGGTCTATCGTTTCCGACGGGTTGCGTGCTGGTTACGTCTACTTCGGCAGGAGGTTCTTTGTGTGTCGAGGGATTGTCCGTTGGTTATCGTTACCCCATCTTCCGGTTACATGTACTGCTCGCGTAATTGGGAGATATTATCAGCTGAATTCAGAGGAGTACATTGTATTGTGAAAGATCGGGCCAAATCAGTAGCACGACGAGGTTGTGCTTTCATCAGTTGGTATTCGGACCAAAGGTTGTTCACGGTAAAATTGTTTTCTTTCAGTTACGACTGATATTTTTATTTATCATGAGTAATGATTGTAGTTCGCAAATAGTGATGGCGATGGAGAAGGATCCATTGCGTGCCTTGCCTTGGTACCAATGCTTTATGCGTGTGTGTGTGTCAGACCAGCTAGTTGTGCCATGTTAATTAATTGCTATTCCAGTATGAATTTTGAGAGTAAGACTGTAGTTGATGCCTTGAACTTGCCTTTGATTGAACATTCAGAACCATACGAGTTTTGGTTGACGGACAAGTTTGATCAAGATCATGCATCACGTCGAAGTAGTTTCCCTTTATGCGGATATGGTGATCTAGTCGTGTGTGATGTGCTTCCTATGCATATGCATGTGTGTTCTATACTGTTGAGAAAACCCTGGACAGACTTGAGACAATTAAGTTAGCATTATGATGGTGAATTTTCTTTTGTATGGAAGGGTGGACTTATACTACTTTACTCATATACCCTGGAGCGATACAAGGCATATCACCAAAGGCGTGATCATGCTCAGGAAGCAATTGATGTGAAGGTACTCAATGACCAAGACAAAGCAGGCATGGACATTCAACATGCTGAATTTTTGGCATCGACAGTTTCTGCGGATGCATATGCTGAGAAGATAGACTTGACGCCGAGGAGGGTTTCGTTTCAGGGAGGAGAGGATGATATGGCAAACACTAGATCTATTTGTACCGTCGACCACCATTACATACAAGAAGTTGGTCTGGTTTAAGTTAAGGCCGTTTCGCTCGTCACTGTTTGCGATAACATGAGGCGTCTTGATCAAGAGAAAATGAAGGTTGAATTAGAATCACAATTTACTTCTTTGCCAAAATACACAATGCATGCTTGGATATTAGAAAAGGAAGAAAATAATTCCAACATATACCGTTTGATCAAAGCATGTGTCAACTTGGTTGTTTCTTTTGGTTGCCATGTCCACAACAAGACTATACTACATGGACATGATACGTTTTGATTGAGACTACCGAAAGTATCCTAATTGTTTACTACTTCTCACGATCAAGGCCACAGGAGATATATGTGTACGTGAGCAGGTCTAAATGGTGGGTTTTGCTGTCCTTGAGAAACGTTGGATGGGGGCTGCCAGGAAATTGTGTTTAATTACTTTAAGTATTGAAATTGTAAGGATTACTTGCTAAGTTAAAGCTTGTGATCATATTTACTTCCTTAGGTGTTGGTCAAGAGTTAGAGATAAAGATGTTTTTGTTTGTTTAACTTATTAGGAAAGTTCGAGTATGCTAGCTGTCTTGGTGTATATAATCCTGGTACGGTCTTTGTAATAGCAGGTTATATTTTGGAGTTTAGAAAACGTCATGTTTCGACCATGAAGCGTTTCTGTGTGAAAGTTACACTTCGCTCGAGGTTTGTCTTTTCCGACGGGTTGTGTGCTGGTAACGTCTAGTTCGATTGCAGGTTCTTTCGTGTGTCGAGGGATTATTCGTTGGTTATCGTTACCCCATCTTCCGGTTACGTGTACTGCTCGCGTAATGGAGAGATTTTATCAGCTGAATTCGGAGGAGTTCATTGCATCGTGAAAGATTGGGCCAAATTAGTAGAACGACGAGGTTGGGCTTTCATCAGTTGGTATTCAAAGCAATGGTTGTTCACGGTAAAATTGTTTTCTTCCAATTACAATTGATACTTTTATTTATCATGAGGAAAGATTGTAGTTCGCAAATGGTGATGGCGATGGAGAAGGATCCATTGCGCGTCTTGCCTTGGTACCAATGCTTTATGCGTGTCCATGTCGGACCAACTAGTTGTGCCCCGTTGATGAATTGCTATTCCAGTATGAATTTGGTGAGTGAGATAGTAGGTTATGCTTTGAACTTGCCGTTGATTGAACATCCAGAACCATACGAGCTTTGGTGGAAGGACAAGTTTTATCAAGATCATGCATCGCGTCGAAGGAGTTTCACTTTATGCGGATATGGTGATCTAGTTGTGTGTGATGTGCTTCCTATGCATATGCATGTGTGTTCTATATTGTTGGGAAAATCATGGATGGACATGAGACAATTAACTTATCATTATGATGGTGAATTTTCTTTTGTACGAAAGGGTCGACTTCGCCTGAGGTCTGTCATTTCCGATGGGTTGCGTGCTGGTTACGTCTACTTGGGCGGGAGGTTCTTGTGTCGAGGGATTGTGTAC
Organism: Triticum aestivum; assembly: GCF_018294505.1. NCBI lineage: Eukaryota > Viridiplantae > Streptophyta > Magnoliopsida > Poales > Poaceae > Triticum > Triticum aestivum. The sequence goes on from NC_057808.1 coordinate 561,241,039, forward strand.
TACTAGCGTAATTGGGAGATTTTATCAGCTGATTTCGGAGGAGTTCATTGTATCGTGAAAGATCGGGCCAAATCAGTAGCACGATGACGTTGTGCTTTCATCGGATGGGGACCAGAGGAGACTTTGGTCGGCTGGTTCAGCCCAACATCGGCGACGGCTCTCGATGTCATTACCCTCCTTGTAGGCGAAGCCGACGTCCCTCCTATCCAGCCTCGACCACCTCCCGGAAGAGAGCCCAAAACCCGTCTTGGATTGGGCATTGACGGCCTGCACGTAGTACCCCTTCATTGGGGCGCCATCTTGGGAGGCTTGGGTGTTCGGGGGAGAGTTGCTATGGGTGGTGGAACCTACGTGGCAGGGGCTCCAGCGGCAACAATGGCGTGGAGGTTGGCAGGTGAAGCGCTGTCGCATGTACCGCGTCGACGACAGTTGATCTTGGCAGCATGGTGCAGCCTAGTCTTGGCGATAGATGCGTCTGAATGGACGAGCGCAAGGCGGCAGCGTTGTTCGTCGCCGTGGAGGCATCGATCGATGGCCGGCCTGGTAAGGATGATGTAGATCTCTTTTCTGGAGATGGGTCAGCGGTTCGATGGTGGTGACGGCTTCTAAAACATGTGTGTGTGTGGTGCATGCATTAGATTTGCTGCACCGAGTGTAGGCTCCTCATATGTCATGCGGGCAGATCAGCGGTGACCTCAGTTCTAAATGGTGGGAGAGAGGGCACTCCATATTGTCGAGTTGTTTGTTGTAAGTGGTGGCTTCGGATGGCTTGATGTATGTTATTGTCAGATCTTTGTTAAATAATTAATAAATATGAATGTATGCACCGACTGATGGAGAGGCCGGGGATTTAAATCACATTTTCGAAAAAATGTCACTAACAGAAGGCAATTTCCGGGAACCTCCAGATGGTGGCGTGCGCTCCGCGTTCAGCTACCGGTGTTGGCCATCTTGACCTTTTCCGCGGAATATTTTGGACTTAGACTGGCCATAGTGGGAGTAACTTCAAGAGTAACATCGGTTCCAACTCAGCAAATTTGCCTATGTGACAACGAGTTAATAAGGAGATGGGTGAATTGAGTAACTTAGCTAGTTATCGTAACATCACATATCCCAAGACGATACGAGTGTATAACGTAATAAATGAAGCTTTGCACGACACCACACTTATGTTACTACCCACTATAGAGGTACTACCTACGTCCTGGTTTATTGGTCTCTATTGTATTCTTTGCCATATTTTGATCTTAAATTTAACAAACAAAATGTTCATGCATGTCATAAAAAATTATATCATTGAGAACTATGTTTAGATACGAATGGAACAATATAATTTTTGTTTGACATGCACTAACATTTTATCAGTTAAATCTTTGGTCAAAGTTTAGCACAAATTACAAAGGGGGCCAATAATCTAGGACGAAGGTAGTAATAAGATAGCCTAGAGTAGCGTGTATGTTATGGCTAGTCTCACTCATAGGAGCAGACTTTGTTATCCAGATCCAAGAAGGATGCTGTGCGCCTATAAATACCTATCTACTCTAGCTAGGAGTTCGATCTAACACAACCATCATATCCATATCCAGCCCAACAAATGGCGCCTCTCAAGGTGACTGTTGCCATGTGTGTCGTGCTGGTCCTGATGATCCAGCTGCAGGCGCCGGCGGCTGCGCAGGAGATACCATGCGACCAGTGCGGGCCGGGATGCGCCCAGGCGTGCAATGCGCAGGGCCCCTACTTCTGCAACAGCTTCTGCAACATCTTTCCCACCCTGTGCAACTACTGCTTCCTCATCCAATCCGGCTTGTGCATTCCCGAGTGCGCAAACCTCTGCAGGGTCAACTGCGAGTGATCGACCATGCAGGAACGCATCGACATGCATGGATTCGAGGGTGTCGATGAGCGTGCCTGCGTTGCCATTGTTATATTAGCTGCTCTATGTACAATAAGTCGATGCCGGTCAGGCTGCATGCATGTATTGCGTGCGAGTGCCTCGACTTAGCATTTGATACCGTGTTTAATTTGCTACTATTCCCTTCACTCAACATATTACATATTACCATGTTGTGCATCCAATGCATTTATGTTGTACGCCCACCATTTGGTTATGAAAAAGACTCGTTTGGAAAATCACATATCTACCAAGGCAAAGTTCAGGTTGCACCTACTTGTGTATAGTTCATCTGGAAAGGTCAAATGTTCTCTTGTTTGGAAGAAACAAAAAAGAGATTTTTTTTTCATATAAGGATAACACGAATCTTGATGCAAACCGAATGGTTTAGATAGATGGTACGCTGGTATGGGGGTACTAAAAATCCACACTCGAAGTATTCCTATATGCACATCATATAATTATCGTTTCTACCAAGTGTTTGGTTGTATAAGTAAATCAAGTAACTCCCACGATAACCCACGTAGCCCTTTTAAAGATAAAGAAGAGAATTATTCCACGATCTTTACTTGTGTTGTAGGTAAGTTACTCTTTTAGTATATATGATTCCTATTAAATCTATTAGGCTATGAAATTGTTAGAGTACCGCATGGGTTCACTCCTCTCGAACACCAATTTGGGTTACAAGAATTTATACAGGGGAATTGCTCATAGAAGTTCAAGAAACCGAGGAGGAAGAGGGGTGGAAGAAAGGTAGGAGAAGCCAGGGGAGCCGCCAATGACGTGATCCTACGCGGATTCCTTCTTCGTTGCTTCCTCCCCTATACTTGTAGCTCGTAGTAGCCGGTGATGCTCAACCAGACCCGGCTAGTGTGATATCCAAGGGCAAGCCCAAGTATATGTATGGGCTAGGGGAGGTCCCTAACACCCCCCTCCTTGAAATGCTGCTTGACCACAAGCTGACGCACCGAGGACCACCCGGTAAACATATATATGGGCTAGTAATGTATGCAGTATGTGCGGCTTCTACTAACGCACTACGTGTTGAACATCGCCCGGCACTCTTTTCACTCCTAAACAACCCGTGAAACCATTAATTATGTGTGATGAGTGCCATATATATGTTTGTTATTATAATGCACTTGTTACATTTTCTTTATAACTACTACTTTTTACTAGTAAGACATCATTGTAATGTGGTGTCTGTATATGTTGTATGTGGATCAATGTTAAAATTAGTATTTATGTATCCATGCATTTTGATGATGTGATCAAGGCGCAATATGCTGCAATAGCATCAATTTGAAATCAATTAATAGCAACTAGTCGTCAATCCGTGCATTCGCACGGGCCGGTTATGTATTATTTTCCATCAATCTATATTATGAACAACTATGCTTTTATGATATGAACCACTATAATTGAGATGTTCGTGAAGCATATAAGTTTAAAAACATAGAGATCTACAAATGGAGGTATGCATAAAGTTACACAAAATTAGAATCTAAAGCCAGAATAGTAATATGTTTTTATAACATAATATCACATTATATTTCTCAAAGTTCACTACATGAAGAGGAAATCATGCGTAAAACATATATCATAATAATATGTTTGTCGGTTTCACTTGGGAAGGATGTAGAGCCGCCTAATACACTGCTTATTTCCTCATGCATATGGTGTGATTTTTATTTTACATGTAACTATTTAAAATATATTTAAACAACACAATTCAGATAGTTGAGCAATGTGATTTTCATTTACCTAAATATTTGCCATGTACACTTAATTTAAATCAAATGACTTATGGTAATGAACTTATAAGACTCAAGCCATAGAACAGTATAATTTTTATGTGATATCTTTTAGTCAATGGATGACACACATAAAACGTGCAGGTAAACTTCTCTAACTTTGACACATATAAAAAGGATTCATTTCTTCTGGCTGCTAATACACGTGATACAGAAAATTGATGGCTAGTACTATGATCATACTACCCTACAACATCAGTCTCTGAACGGCAATGATGCAAGCTATCTTGATTCCTTTCGGATCCGATCTAGCAAGAAGCTAGCATGCTAGCTCATCCGGCAACATGCACAGGTAGAAAACTGACTTGTTTTGCCCTGAACATGCACGTACACAACCTCCTGAATATGCACTTGATCAATCCTTGCGGGTGGGGATGCAACACATGCGATCTGTTCATAAAAAAAAACCATTAAAGGTTGGAAGAAATAAGAATTAAAAGAGTGTGCACTGGACGGCAGGTGCTGATGCCTACATCCAATTTTGATGCGGCCGTGCGTAGACGTGATTGTAGTCTGGACGGATTCTTGAGAAAGAAGCCTCCCTGTATAGGTGCATGAGATATCAAGGCCTGATTACCCAAATAGAGAGACCTAAGAGAGAGAGAGAGAGAAAGAGAGAGAGAGAGAGAGAAAGAGAGAGAGAGAGAGAGAGAAACGTGAGAGATTGAGCTAGCACAAAAACAATATGATAGGACAGTAAAAAGAAGGTGTTTCTAATAATTAGAAAAATACGTGATAGAGATACGAGAGAGACGTGAAAAAGAGAGAGATACGTGAAATTAAGCCTTCAACCGTGACCCACTTGATGTAACGTGATGATATTGCCTCCCAGTCGTGATTATGCACAGTTTAATTAGATAGATCTTTTTTTAGGTTTTTTTAGGGGCTTAATTAGATAGATCTAAATTGTAATATATTTCACAAAAAAATTAGGTTCTAATTATTCCTTTTTCGGATTACGATTAAACTAAAACCTTCGCCGATTAATATTTAAAAAAACTTATCTAGGTTCTATTTGTTCTTTTTTGGATTAAGATTAAACTAAAACCTTCGCTAATTAAAGTTAAAAAAAACTTATCCGAGTAGATCCGAACCATTATAATTCGGACCCACTAAATCAATGGCATCTATTTTCTAATTTTCTCTAATTAACGTGGAAATTTCTTGGAAATGCCTAATTAGTATTAGTAAGTATAAATATAGATACGTGATAGAGATAGGAGAGAGACGTGAAAGAGAGAGATATGTGAAATTAAGCCTTCAACCACGACCCACTTGATGTAACCTGAGGATATTGCCTCCGGGTCGTGATTATGCACAGTTTAATTAGATAGATATTTTTAGGGGCTTAATTAGATAGATCTGAATTGTAATATATTTGACAAAAAATTAGGTTCTATTTATTCTTTTCTTGGATTACGATTAAACTAAAACCTTCGCTGATTAATGTTTAAAGAAAACCTTATTTAGGTTCTATTTGTTCTTTTTTGGATTAAGGTTAAACTAAAACATTCGCTAATTAACGTTTTAAAAAAACCTTATCCGAGTAGATCTGAACAGTTATAATTCGGACCCACTAAATCAACGGCGTCTATTTTCTAATTTTCTCTAATTAACGTGGGAATTTCTTGGAAGTGCCTAATTAGTATAAGTATAGATATAGATGGCGGGCACCAAACACCGTGGCGAGCGGTGGAAAGGGCCCGCCATTGCTGCACAAAATTTCTGTGACGGGCGGTGGTGATAGCGCTCCACTGTAGATGGGCTACCACTGGCGGGCAGTGGTGATTGCCCACCAGTGAAGATGGGCTACCACTGGCGTGCGGCCGCCCGCCACTGTTTTTTTTGAAGGAGAATCAATTAATATCGCGAAGATACCAATTACACCCAGTCTCTGCACCAACAAGATGTCACAAAGACATCCAGGATGCACACAACCAAAGGAGAAAATTAAAAGAAAGGAAAAAAAGAATGATCTTGCCACAGCGGTCGGCTCCTCTCAACAGCAGCACACATACCACCACCTAATACAACAACCGAAATACATAAAAGGTCTCCAAAAACAATGCCTCCAAGAAGGAAACAGTGCACAAGTGCCGTCGTTGCCCGATCCAAAATCTTGGGTTTTCATCCTGGAGAAAGGCCGCACTCTCAAAACAATCCCTCTAGCAAGGCAATCGCCAGACACAACCAATGAAGATCAGACCTTAGGTTTTCACCGGTACTCGAGGAGTACCACCAAAACTGAAATCCGCCAGTGCTGCCACCCCCACTTATCACTGCTACTCCCGAGACTTATCTGACACCTGGCTGACTCCATCGCCACCAAGGCTCCGTCCGTCTAGTTGATCCTCCTATCACGACCACCATGACCTTCTCCATCATTTTCTCCACCATGGAAATCAAGAAGCCGACATGTCCCAAGGTATCATCAACCAATAGAGCTTCGCACCATGCCCTCAGAACCTCGTAGGCAGATATGGACGTGCACGACTAGATTCTGTCCGATCCAGATATCCTGGGCAAAATCTCCAGCACCAGTTTCGGAACACGTCGGTGACTAGATTGAGGAGGACCGATCTTGGAGGACGTTTCCATGAAGCAAAAAGAGTACGAGGACCACCACCATAAGCATCATGGTAGTAGGCCACCATGGTGTCCAGCAGCATGCAGCACACATGTCCGCAGACTTGTACGGGCAAAGATCCAAACTAGCACGGCTTGAGGACGTGCGCCGACCGCGCCGCAACACCATGCGGTCACGAGCGACCAACTTGCTGCCGACCAAGAGCAGCCCCACCGATGGACGAGGAAGATGCCGTCGGGATCTCGCGGAGCTGCCCAGATCTCAGCAGCTGCCGCGAGATGAGATGCCCGGCCGCCGCCGTCATAGGATCCCGTGCGAGCTTTGCCGATGGTCCCCTCAGGCAGCGGGAAGATGAGGGGAAGGAGAGGCGGGCTCAGGAGTCATCGACGGTGGCGTTTCCCCCATGTAGCCAGATCGGGGCGACGCGGGGCGTGTCGCCAGATAGGGGCCGCCCGCCACTGTTGGCATATTAGTAGTGGCAGAGAGGCAGTTGCGGGCGCCCCTGAGAGCCTTGCTCGCCGCTACTAGGCTTTTTGAACTAAAGATGAGGACAACACCATGACCTAAAGACGAGGACAACACCAACTGAAACTGCATATCCAAACTTCATTGAAACCTGGCAGCGGTTACCTTCCCTTCTTCTGATCCTGCTTCATACTTATTGTCAAATGCATGGTAATTATGATAAAAGGCAAACAACAAAGATGCCACATCTAATAGTTGCCAAGGCCTAAATGACTTAGTAAACGAGTAATGTTGAATAAAGCTGATAAAGGAATCCTAGTCTTTTCTTTTCTTTGCTAGGATAATGAAGGCCGACGGGGTTATATAATTGTAATTTACGAACTAGGTCATACATTATTGAATTTTTTTATAAAAGGAGTAATATTTTAAAAAAAAATCTTTAGGTCATGGGATGTGAGGAATGGGTAGAGGATTTTCCCCAGCTGGTTATTTTTCCCTGGAGCGGTGTAGAGAGAGTTTTGGATCTGTCTGCTTAGATGGTGTAAACTTTTTTAGCCGTGTGATTGTTTATTTGCTGGATTTTCCCAGCAATTTCTTCTCCACGGAAATTGGTAAAGCTATCCTCATAATTCAGTCACTGTATTTCTTGATTATTCTGTTATTCATTTTATTTTTACTGTTGCATATGGACTGTGTGCTTGTGAATTGTTGCAATTAGCTATGATGGGAACACACCATTTGCGCATAGATATGCTCATGTTTGCTCTCTTGATCCTGGTTATTTTTGCTTAATGACCGACTGCTTGGTAAATTGTTGGATAGAGTTTGTTATCGTCACAATGCCAATACAGAGAGACTAGAGTGCTCCAAGTAGGCTAGCAGTTACTTTTTTTAATGCAATTGTCAGTGGTTGTTGCCCGTGTGTTGTATCAAATCTCGTAGCTAGTGTCCACTACCGGGAAAGGGCTTATAGGTGAACTCAAATTAGTGCCGGGCGAAGCCGGACACCCGCCACAACTAATTTTGAAAACCAGCAGCGGCGGGTGACAGGGCGCACCGCCAGTGCTGGTGGTGTAGCAGTGGCGGGCGCGCCCGAATGACCGCCATAGCTGGACTAGCAAAATTTGCTAGCGTGTTGAAACCTGCCACTAGCGGGCGTTGCTACCCACCCGCCACTGCTACTTCGTCTTAGAGTGGCGGTCATGGAATACACCCAGTACAAACATAGTGGGATGACCCTCTCAAATTTTTTATTTTCCATATCAAGATGTTTGCAATGCGGGCAACAAAGGTACTCGTCACTTCCACAATGCAGTCACCCACGCAAAAAAATAATAATCAAGAAGTCAGGAGTGGCGGGCATCCTGTATAGCCCGCCACAGAACTTTACCGCCTTTTTTGCTTGCCCGAAATTCAGTTAATGCCGCGAAAATAACAAACCAACTCTAAAAGTTGTCAAATTATAGAGCGGGGCTTCTGGTGACGTATATTACAGATGGAAAAAAATTCAAGTCCAAAATATGTTATAAAATTGAGTTATGTGTGTGAGGTGGCCATTTTGAAAGTCTATACACTTGGTGGGAGAGTGTCCTGTTTGCACACGTTATGCATCCGGTTATGAATTGAGTCATCAGCCATGGAGGAATCACGAACAATCTAATATCAATGAAAAATACATATGCAGGAAGCAAAATTAACAGCCTGGACCCTGGAGAGGTAAATAGAGAAGTAACCGGGGATTAATATAAGAGATGCAGGCTCATGTCCGAGGTCATTAACGCCATCGAAGGGAAGGTGCTCCTGGATGGCACAGTGCGCTGGCTGGATCGTGACGCACATGTGCCCTACTCCAAGGGGCGGGTGGAGTAAAGCCGGGGCACCAGCGCCGTTACCTTCTGGAGTTTTCTTACTTGGTCTTGTTCTGTTACAGCACTTCTCAAATGCTGGGTTTTCATGTCCAATCATGCAAAGTCCATCTGACCACACTTCGTGAGAGCAATCAATACAGACTTCGACAGAATCATAGCCATGTGCAAAAATCTGCAGGTGTCTTTTGATTTTTTTGTGAGAGTTAAAAATCTTTGTAGTTATTAACAGGATGATCAAGGGGATTTCTCTTCAGTGAGCATGGACACTGCTGTGGCGATCCGGACACTAGAAGCAACATACAAATCATCGGCTGAAGCTGCTGCTGTTGAATCCATGATTGCAAAATTGATTGACAAGGTACTACTGCTCTACACCCTAGGGTAATGAAAATCCCATCTATGTCACCCATTCCACAAACACACAACTGATACTTTAGATTGAGAAATTGGACACTGCAATATCCATGATAGTGAATAAACTATTATCTACATGGTGTGATGCACGAAGGCCCTTACTTGAAAAGTAAAGGCAAAGCAGTGATGCAGCGAGAATTGGGATTCTCACTTGGAGATCATTGCGAGTTATGTCAAGAGAATGGAAGTACTTCTGGAGCAGGCTTGCCTTGTATATGCTGCTTGCCCTGTATTTATCGATATTGGTCATTCATTGTCATCTGTAGTGGTCAGTGTCACTGCAGTATTACATTTCAATTTACTAGATATTTTTATTCTCAAGTAATTAACTGCATTTATGATTTGATGATGCTCAAAGGTCACATTGTTTTGACAGGTTAGGATTTCTGCGATATTTGTGTTTGTTTCGTTTCTTGTCCTTCTGAGTGTTTGCAAAGTGCCTGCTCATATTGATGAGATCAAGGTCGGGTTTTTCTTCTTTAAAATGGAATTGCAACATTATGGCCACTTCCTTCCTAATAGTTTTAATTGTAGAATAATTTCAACGCGGATTCTGTTGGTGAAAACAATAAGCACCAAAATCATATGAACATCAGGTATGTTTGTAACATAATGCTCCCTCCTATGCAGATATATTCCCATGAGGATTCAAACCGGCATTATGGGACATTGGTTTTCCTACTAGGCCACTTCCTATCCAGCGTCTCCTTCCTATTTCTGGTGTCCATTTCGTCGTCGTTGGTTTTCTACTCCTTGATTGGCCTCAGGAATGAGTTCAGCTTCCTTATGTACTTTATAATCACCATCTTTATGTGCCTATTGGCGAACGAAGCGCTCATGATGATTGTTGCGTACATCTGGCTTGAGACTTACAAGTGCATCTTAACCTTGATTTGCTTATATGTGAGCTTCCATCTTGGTCTTCTTTCAAGTGGGCACACATATTGAATGAACCGACATTATTAAATAACCGTGGCTACTTCAAGTTATCATGATGCTGGTGGCAGGGTATTTTCGGATCAAAGACGCAATACCAGCGCCCGTGTGGAACTATCCGATGTCCTACATTTCATTCCAGACATATGCCGTCCAGGTAAGTTATATATGGCCATCTTATGTAACCTACATAAACCCTATGCTCATCTTGCTTTTACCGGATCAGGCGTGCTAACAAGCAATACTGCTGCAGGGCTTGGTCCAGAACGAGTATGTCAGTACATCATTTGCAGTCGGGGCCACGAGGACGATACCCGGCGTGCAGGCTGTCCGAGGCTTGTATGGCATATCATCGTCGACGGGTGCCAAGTGGATGAATCTCCTTGTTTTGTTCCTGATGGCGATCGGCTACTGGGTCGTCTTGTATGTTTTGCTTCGTCTAGATGTGAGGAGACATGTGAGGCTTGGCAGGTGCTCCTGCTGGCCCAGCATCCACACCATTGCAGCTCCAAAGTGAGTTAGCCCTGAGCCACCGAGTGTGCTGATGTTGTAAGAAGGCTTTGTGCGTGTGTGTGTGTGTGTGTGTGTGTGTGTGTGTGTGTGTGTGTGTGTGTGTGTGTGTGTGTGTGTGTGTGTGTGTGTGTGTGTGTGTGTGTGTGTGTGTTTGGGTGTGTGACTGTTCATATGCATGTATACATGTGTGATAGCTTCTTAGGTAGGCATATCTGACGCATCCAAAGTAGGAGAGAAACATGAGGAGAATTGGGGTAACATATATACTGTATTTATCATGGTTAATTTGAGAATTGAAGAAATGAACCATGATTTGGTGATTTACTCTCTTGTCCATTCCTTTTTGGTACTCAGCATTGCTTCCTTTGTTGTCTTGTTGTCTCTCACACGTTTGATCTTCCTGGTTGGATCTGACTACATTGAAGGTCGAGTAGCGATCCTCTCTCGAAGGTGTTTTCTTCAAGTGTTGTAGATGATAGGGCTCAGCGCGTGCTGGGTTGTGCCAACATGCATTTCCATGTCAGTAGATTTGTGACATTGTAGACGATGTTGAATGTAGTTATTCATGCCTGAGATGAAGCTTGGCATAGTAGTCATTGAGCAATAACAGATTGTCTCTTCTCCTTAAATTTGTTCGTGCTTATAAATGTTGTTGGAGACGGTGGATAACTGAGTCAAGATATGAAGTGCATAAAAAAGTCAAGATATGAAAGGTTCTAACTGTGTAGGTGGAGAACAATCTCACCGGAGGATGATCTCAGAGGTGTCGGTGACATACACGATCAATAAAAGATGAGAAAATGCCATCCCAAATGAAAAATAAATCCATATATATAGACGAGGGGATCGTGACACTTCCACTTCAACCAAGAACCTAGTCTACACTAGTATAAAAGTTACGAGTTGCTGAAATCCAAACGATCTCAACCATCCGACACAATTAAAGCCAAGGACTCATGATGAATTTATTAAAAAGGTAAAAATGATGACACATGTGCAACCTAGTTTCCTGAAATCAGCAAATGATAGGAAACCTAGTGTATTGCCATACGCTTCCGCTAATCGACTATAGCGAGTTCAGTCTTTTATTTCTTCTTCTTGAGCGGAATGAGTTTGATCTTGTTGTTTGGCAGATTCCTCCGCACGCCCCTGAAAAACTTGACAAACGGATCGACAGAAGCATCACCATCTCGGTGTATGGTTTCAGTAAGCCTAAGGTTGTTGCACTTGAAACGCGCCATGCCCTTGGAATATGATTGGCGGCATTTCATCACCTCCTTTGTAGATTGGAAATCCGAGACCTGTTGAGCAGTGCAATGTTACGAGTATATTTTGGAATGGAATGCCAATATATTACGGAATGTTTCAAGTTATGGTAATTAGTTGTTGATGGAAGAAGTAGCAGCAGCACCTTGCAATGTCGCAAAGTGAGCTTCTGCAGGTTAGGCGAGTTGTACAGGTATTTGCGCAGCCCGAGGAAGTCGTCGTTGATACGGCACCCATCCAGAGAAAAGCTTGTCAGGTTCTCAAACTTGAATATAGGAAGATCCTCATGACTCCCAAAGAACAGCAACTGAAAACAAAAAACCCTACATGCACTCGTCTTATACTACTTTAAAAGAACGAAATAGCTGGCGGAAATCAAAATTTGAAGTAAAGGGCTCACAAGATCACTAGTTATTGACGAGACGACGCTTAAAAAACTCGGAGATCGGGAGATTGGCCAGGACTTTCCTCCCTGCCGGCTGTTGTTCGGTCGTTCCTGCCGTATGCCTTCGTGCTCGGCTGCTCGCCTGCTCCTACCCTCCTGAATCTTGAAAAGGATCTACAACGTAGGAAGTTGGAACGGAGTTGCTGGATAGGAGATTCTTGAGCAAGGAAAGGTAGGAGGATTGGAGGAAGCCTAACCTGCCGTGGCGAGGGCCACCAGTGCCACACAGGAACAGACGAAGAGACGCCTCGTCGCTTCGCTCCTCTCCGTGAATCGAATAGATCAATCGTTGTTTTGTTTTTCTTTTTGATTTTGAGGGAAAGATTGCCACAATCGCTGGACGAGGCAGTTCCAGATCGGGGGGCTGCTCCAGGTTGCCAGTTGCCAGGCCGCCAGTTGCCAGGCCGAGCGTCTCACAAGCCCAATAGGTTAGATATTTTTCCAGAGGCCCAAAAGATTAGATGAGAAGTAGATTTGGAGGCCCCAGAAACGGGGGGTCTGTGCGGGTGCACAGGTCACACCCCACCGGGGTCGGGCCTGAATACAAGACGTTGGTCTGGTTCAAGTTAAGGCAATTTCGCTCGTCACTGTTTGCGATAACGTGAGGCGTCTTGATCAGGGGAAAATAAAGGTTGAATTAGAATTATAATTTTCTGCTGTGCCAAAATACACAGTGCATGCTTGGATGTTGGAGAAAGAAAGAAAATAATTCCTACGCATACACGTTTGATCAAGGCATGTGTCAACTAGGTTGTTTCTTTTGGTTGCCACGTCCACAACAAGAGTATACAAGTACATGATACCTTTTGATTGAGACTAACGGAAGAATCCTAATTGGTTACTACTTCTCATGATCAAGGCCATAGGAGATTTATGTGTTCGTGAGCTGGTTTAAATGGTGAGATTTGCTGTCCTTGAGAAACATTGGATGGGGGCTTCCAGGAAATTATGTTTAATTACTTTAAGTATTTAAATTTCAATGATTACTTGCTAATTTAAAGGTTGTGAGCAGATTTACTTCCTTTGGTGTTGGTCGAGAGTGAGAGATAACGAAGTTTTTGTTTGGTCAACTTATTAGGCAAGTTTGAGTCGGCTAGCTGTACTGGCATATATAGTCATGGTACCCTCTTTGTAAAAGCAGGTTATATTTAGGATTTTAGACAACATCGTGTATCGTCAATGGAGCGGCCGTCTTCGGGTGTCGCTGTTATTTATTTTGTATAAATTTTCGGTGTGGAAGTTACACGTGGCTCGAGGTCTATCGTTTCCGACGGGTTGCGTGCTGGTTACGTCTACTTTGGCGGGAGGTTCTTCATGTGGCGAGGGATTGTCCGTTGGTTGTCCTTACCCCATCTTCAAGTTACATGTACTGCTCGCGTAATTGGGAGATTTTATCAGCCGAATTCAGAGGAATACATTGTATCGTGAAAGATCGGGCCAAATCAGTAGCACGACGAGGTTGTGCTTTCCTGAGTTGGTATTCAGACCAAAGGTTGTTCACGGTAAAATTGTTTTCTTTCAGTTACGATCGATATTTTTATTTATCATGAGAAAATATTGTAGTTTGCAAATGGTGATAGCGATGGAGAAGGATCTATTGCGTGCCTTGCCTTGGTACCAATGCTTTATGCGTGTGCGTGTCGGACCAGCTAGTTGTGCCATGTTAATTAATTGCTATTCCAGTATGAATTTTGTGAGTAAGACTGTAGTTGATGCCTTGAACTTGCCGTTGATTGAACATTCAAAACCATATGAGTTTTGGTTGATGGACAAGTTTGATCAAGATCATGCATCCCGTCGAAGTAGTTTCCCTTTATGCGGATATGGTGATCTAGTCGTGTGTGATGTGCTTCCTATGCATATGCATGTGAGTTCTATACTGTTGGGAAAACCCTGGACAGACTTGAGACAATTAAGTTATCATTATGATGGTGAATTTTCTTTGGTATGGAAGGGTCGACTTATACTACTTGACTCATATACCCTGGAGCGATACAAGGCAGATCGCCAAAGACGTGATCATGCTCTGGAAGCAATTGATGTGAAGGTACTCAATGACCAAGAGAAAGCAGACGTGGACATTCAACATGCAGAATTTTTGGCATCGACAGTTTCTGCGGATGCATATGCTGAGACGATATACTTGACACCGAGGAGGGTTTCGTTTCAGGGAGGAGAGGATGATATGGCAAACACTAGATCTATTTGTACCGTCGACCACCATTACATACAAGAAGTTGGTCTGGTTTAAGTTAAGGCCGTTTCGCTCGTCACTGTTTGCGATAACATGAGGCATATTGATCAGGAGAAAATGAAGGTTGAATTAGAATCACAATTTACTTCTTTGCCAAAATACACAATGCATGCTGGATATTAGGAAAGGAAGAAAATAATTCCAACATATACCGTTTGATCAAAGCATGTGTCAACTTGGTTGTTTCTTTTGGTTGCCATGTCCACAACAAGACTATAATACATGGACATGATACCTTTTGATTGAGACTACCGAAAGTATCCTAATTGTTTACTCCTTCTCAGGATCAAGGCCACAGGAGATATATGTGTAGGTGAGCAGGTCTAAATGGTGGGTTTTGCTGTCCTTGAGAAACGTTGGATGGGGGCTGCCAGGAAATTGTGTTTAATTACTTTAAGTATTGAAATTGTAAGGATTACTTGCTAAGTTAAAGCTTGTGATCATATTTACTTCCTTAGGTATTTTGCCGGAGTGTTGATTCATTTCCATTCCGACAAATTTGGGGCGCTCGATATGTCCTATTTTTAGCAAAGGTCATACCGGATTTTTCTGTGAATTTAAGCATGACTTGTGCTAGAATATGTAGGAAATATCGAGTCCCCCAGATTTGCTAGAAAGAGAATTAAACGACATTTTGAGTTGACTTTATGTCTATCGGGGCTCCATACATGACAGTCAAAAAATCGGTGAGGGAGAGTCTCCACCATATATGAGAGAAGAAGAATGCCAACTGCTGTGGTCGGGGTAGCTTCTCCTTCTTCTCTTTGTGCTATACCTTTTTTATGCACTAGGGGAAGGAGGAGTAGCAACCATCACCGACTGTCGCAATATCCGAGAGGGAGTGCCCACCATATATGTGAGATGAGAGTTTAGGAAGGAAGACTTGACAGACCTAAAGTTAACCCGTTGTATATTGATTAATAGCGATGTGTGTGTTGAGTTTCCTGGTAGTTGCCTTCGATCGATTTTCAATTAATTAATGTTTCAACTATGAACATAGGAAATGTCTGACGAAGAAAAGGATTTCGGTAAGTGCGAATACTGCGAAGACCAGCGCGGCCCGTGCGACAGGCCTCACCTAGTTGGTGGTAGGCACTTCAGCATCAAGATGGATGAGACCTTCGAAGTGGATACAGTAAGTCACAACGAGAAGTATTTTTTCGTAATTAAGCATGACTTCTGCTTCTTTTGCTTCAACTTATAATTTTAATTTTTTTTACTATTTTTACTAGCGTATCCCCTGCCATGCAAGAATGTATGTCTTGGATAAGGTTGGTTTCAGTAAAATGGAAACTATGAAGGTAAAGAGAGTTCAATTAAGGACCGGGCATGGTTATTCTTTCGCCGTAAAATTATACAATGCAGATAACTACACCTATTTTGAATGCAAAAATTGGAGAGCACTATGCAAGGCTTATGCATTTAAGCCTGATATGCTTATTATCACCTTTGATATTAGTCCAGAAGATGAAGTTGAAGGTAATATCGACATCTTGGTCGATGTGCAGACGCCTCCAGTTCTACCATTATTGGAGTTTCTCAATCATATTTATGTCTTGGATATTGTTTAAAAAAATTAGTTGACAACTAATTTCTACTGGCAGCTTTCCATTCAAGCAAACATGTCCCGCGCTTAGTAGACATGACCTAGTACTGTGCCGGGGCTGAACTAAACTACGAGGAGATAAGTCATTATGTTTCATGGCTTGAGGATCTTGATACTGTCAAGAAAAAAAAATCCTGGACATTAAAATATTACTACTCAAAACGTGCGGCCACTAGCGTGCGTATTGAACTACGGTCACATCTATTTAGGAAAGATGGTAAGATTTTTACTATTTGTCCTCAGTGCATCTTTTGCAAACATTATTTTTCAGGCTAAATTTCATTTCTAAGTATGTTATTATGATATTCTTCAATAGGGACTCCTGATGATAGTTGTGCCTCAATGGATCGAGCATAAAGTTCGCATGACAATGGTTAGCTTACGGCCAAGACATCATACATTGCACTTTAGTGCATTTAAGATTTCTCGAAGCGAGCAAGTCTTAATAGTCAAAGACTGGAGCAAAATTGTGAAGGATTGCAGCAGAGAAGTACTAGGGGGCAGCAATCAGTAGCACGGCCCACAATTAGGAGACATGTTCATCTGCATGCTCCAGTATGATGAAGCAGGAGTGCTACACATGTTCTATGCTATTTTACCTGAGAGAGAGCAGTAGGAGTGATTAGCTAGCTAGAATGAGTTTGAAGATGATGATGTGCTACACTATGACTATGATGATTAAATAGCTAGTGTTGGTGGTAATCACTATGATGATTGTTATTAGCTAGTGTTGGTGGTGATTAGATAGCTACACCATGACTATGATGATTAAATAGTGTTGGTGGTAATGACTATGATGATTATTAGCTAGTGTTGTTGGTGATGATATGATGCAAGAGTTTTTATATTAATATGATGATGATGATGATGAGTTATTATAACATTGGGTGAAAGAACCGCAGATTAGTTTCAAGTTAATCCATGAATTGGTCACTTAGGATCCATTCACTTGAAACTAATCCGCGGATCTTTCATCTAGTGATTTAATAACTCATTATAATGTAAAAAAAATCTCTAAATTGCTACTGTCTGAAAAATAGTATAAAGCTGTATGAATACGACATAAAATAATAAAGAAATAGAATACGGAATAATAGTAGTAGCGCGGGCAGTGAGACGCGCTACTAGTAATTACCAGTACCGCAGTTTGCTGGAAGCGCTACTACTAAGTTGATATAACAGCAGCGCGGGTGTGCAGACGCTACTGCTAACCTTTAGCTGTAGCGCCGTAGCAGTAGCGCGGCTCCCCGCGCTACTGCTAGGCCAAAAACCCGCGCTACTGCTAGGCTTTTCCCTAGTAGTGCTTTTTTGTATTGTCTTCCATTAAACCTCATCATTTTTTTAGTGTTTTTTGTAATACAGTCTTCAATACTAGATACCTAATAGATGAAAAGAACAATAAAATTAACTATACGATTTTAAAAGAACGAAATAGTTGGCGAAAATCACAAATCAAAGTAAAGGGCTCACAGGATCACTGGTTATTGGCGCGACGACGCTTTAAAACTCGGAGATCGGGAGATTGGCCTGGACTTTCCTCCCTGCCGGTTGCTGTGCGGTCGTTCCTACCTTGTGCCTTCGTGCTCGGCTGCTCGCCTGCTCCTACCCTCATGAATCTTGAAAATGATCTACAATGTAGGAAGTTGGAACGGAGTTGCTGGATAGGAGATTCTTGAGCAAGGAAAGGAAGGAGGATTGGAGGAGGCAGTTCTAGATCGGGGGGCTGCACCAGGTTGCCAGTTGCCAGGCCAAGCGTCTCACAAGCCCATTAGGTTAGATTTTTTTCAGAGGCCCAAAAGATTACATGAGTAGTAGATTTGGAGGCCCCGGAAAACGGGGGGCCCTGTGCAGGCGCACAGGTCGCACCCCCCCAGGCTCGGGCCTGCATACAAGACGTTGGTCTGGTTCAAGTTAAGGCAGTTTTGCTCGTCACTGTTTGCGATAACGAGAGGCGTCTTGATCAGGAGAAAATGAAGGTTGAATTAGAATCATAATTTGCTGCTGTGCCAAAATACACAATGCATGCTTCAATAATAGAAAAAGAAGTAAAATAATTCCAACACATACACGTTTGAGCAAGGCATGCGTCAACTAGGTTGTTTCTTTTGGTTGCCACGTCCACAACAAGAATATACAAGTACATGATACCTTTTGATTGAGACTAACGGAAGAATCCTAATTGGTTACTACTTCTCATGATCAAGGCTATAGGAGATTTATGTGTTCGTGAGCTGGTTTAAATGGTGGGATTTAATGTCCTTGAGAAACATTGGATGGGGGCTTCCAGGAAATTATGTTTAATTACTTTAAGTATTTAAATTTTAATGATCGATTACTTGCTAATTTAAAGCTTGTGAGCAGATTAACTTCCTTAGGTGTTGGTCGAGAGTTAGAGATAAAGAAGTTTTTGTTCAGTCGACTTATTAGGCAAGTTGGAGTCGGCTAGCTGTACTGGTATATATAGTCATGTTACCCTCTTTGTATCGACCATGAATCGCCCGTCTTCGGGTGTCGCTGTTATTTATTTTGTATAAATTTTCGGTGTGGAAGTTACACTTGGCTCGAGGTCTATCGTTTCCGACGGGTTGCGTGCTGGTTACGTCTACTTCGGCAGGAGGTTCTTTGTGTGTCGAGGGATTGTCCGTTGGTTATCGTTACCCCATCTTCCGGTTACATGTACTGCTCGCGTAATTGGGAGATATTATCAGCTGAATTCAGAGGAGTACATTGTATTGTGAAAGATCGGGCCAAATCGGTAGCACGACGAGGTTGTGCTTTCATCAGTTGGTATTCGGACCAAAGATTGTTCACGGTAAAATTGTTTTCTTTCAGTTACGACTGATATTTTTATTTATCATGAGAAATGATTGTAGTTCGCAAATAGTGATGGCGATGGAGAAGGATCCATTGCGTGCCTTGCCTTGGTACCAATGCTTTATGCGTGTGTGTGTCAGACCAGCTAGTTGTCCCATGTTAATTAATTGCTATTCCAGTATGAATTTTGTGAGTAAGACTGTAGTTGATGCCTTGAACTTGCCGTTGATTGAACATTCAGAACCATACGAGTTTTGGTTGACGGACAAGTTTGATCAAGATCATGCATCACGTCGAAGTAGTTTCCCTTTATGCGGATATGGTGATCTAGTCGTGTGTGATGTGCTTCCTATGCATATGCATGTGTGTTCTATACTGTTGAGAAAACCCTGGACAGACTTGAGACAATTAAGTTAGCATTATGATGGTGAATTTTCTTTTGTATGGAAGGGTCGACTTATACTACTTGACTCATATACCCTGGAGCGATACAAGGCATATCACCAAAGGCGTGATCATGCTCAGGAAGCAATTGATGTGAAGGTACTCAATGACCAAGACAAAGCAGGCATGGACATTCAACATGCTGAATTTTTGGCATCGACAGTTTCTGCGGATGCATATGCTGAGAAGATAGACTTGACGCCGAGGAGGGTTTCGTTTCAGGGAGGAGAGGATGATATGGCAAACACTAGATCTATTTGTACCGTCGACCACCATTACATAGAAGAAGTTGGTCTGGTTTAAGTTAAGGCCGTTTCGCTCGTCACTGTTTGCGATAACATGAGGCGTCTTGATCAAGAGAAAATGAAGGTTGAATTAGAATCACAATTTAATTCTTTGCCAAAATACACAATGCATGCTTGGATATTAGAAAAGGAAGAAAATAATTCCAACATATACCGTTTGATCAAAGCATGTGTCAACTTGGTTGTTTCTTTTGGTTGCCATGTCCACAACAAGACTATACTACATGGACATGATACGTTTTGATTGAGACTACCGAAAGTATCCTAATTGTTTACTACTTCTCACGATCAAGGCCACAGGAGATATATGTGTACGTGAGCAGGTCTAAATGGTGGGTTTTGCTGTCCTTGAGAAACGTTGGATGGGGGCTGCCAGGAAATTGTGTTTAATTACTTTAAGTATTGAAATTGTAAGGATTACTTGCTAAGTTAAAGCTTGTGATCATATTTACTTCCTTAGGTGTTGGTCAAGAGTTAGAGATAAAGATGTTTTTGTTTGTTTAACTTATTAGGAAAGTTCGAGTATGCTAGCTGTCTTGGTGTATGTAATCCTGGTACGGTCTTTGTAAAAGCAGGTTATATTTTGGAGTTTAGAAAACGTCATGTTTCGACCATGAAGCGGCCATCTTCGGGTGCCGCTGTTATTTATTTGTATAAATTTTCTGTGTGAAGGTTACACTTCGCTCGAGGTTTGTCTTTTCCGACAAGTTGTGTGCTGGTAACGTCTAGTTCGATTGCAGGTTCTTTCGGGTGTCGAGGGATTATTCGTTGGTTATCGTTACCCCATCTTCCGGTTACGTGTACTGCTCGCGTAATTGAGAGATTTTATCAGCTGAATTCGGAGGAGTTCATTGCATCGTGAAAGATTGGGCCAAATTAGTAGAACGACGAGGTTGGGCTTTCATCAGTTGGTATTCAAAGCAATGGTTGTTCACGGTAAAATTGTTTTCTTCCAATTACAATTGATACTTTTATTTATCATGAGGAAAGATTGTAGTTCGCAAATGGTGATGGCGATGGAGAAGGATCCATTGCGCGTCTTGCCTTGGTACCAATGCTTTATGCGTGTGCATGTCGGACCAACTAGTTGTGCCCCGTTGATGAATTGCTATTCCAGTATGAATTTGGTGAGTGAGATAGTAGGTTATGCTTTGAACTTGCCGTTGATTGAACATCCAGAACCATACGAGCTTTGGTGGAAGGACAAGTTTTATCAAGATCATGCATCGCGTCGAAGGAATTTCACTTTATGCGGATATGGTGATCTAGTTGTGTGTGATGTGCTTCCTATGCATATGCATGTGTGTTCTATATTGTTGGGAAAATCATGGATGGACATGAGACAATTAACTTATCATTATGATGGTGAATTTTCTTTTGTACGAAAGGGTCGATTTCGCCTGAGGTCTGTCATTTCCGATGGGTTGCGTGCTGGTTACGTCTACTTGGGCGGGAGGTTCTTGTGTCGAGGGATTGTGTACTACTAGCGTAATTGGGAGATTTTATCAGCTGATTTCGGAGGAGTTCATTGTATCGTGAAAGATCGGGCCAAATCAGTAGCACGATGACGTTGTGCTTTCATCGGATGGGGACCAGAGGAGACTTTGGTCGGCTGGTTCAGCCCAACATCGGCGACGGCTCTCGATGTCATTACCCTCCTTGTAGGCGAAGCCGACGTCCCTCCTATCCAGCCTCGACCACCTCCCGGAAGAGAGCCCAAAACCCGTCTTGGATTGGGCATTGACGGCCTGCACGTAGTACCCCTTCATTGGGGCGCCATCTTGGGAGGCTTGGGTGTTCGGGGGAGAGTTGCTATGGGTGGTGGAACCTACGTGGCAGGGGCTCCAGCGGCAACAATGGCGTGGAGGTTGGCAGGTGAAGCGCTGTTGCATCTACCGCGTCGATGACAGTTGATCTTGGCAGCATGGTGCAGCCTAGTCTTGGCGATAGATGCGTCTGAATGGACGAGCGCAAGGCGGCAGCGTTGTTCGTCGCCGTGGAGGCATCGATCGATGGCCGGCCTGGTAAGGATGATGTAGATCTCTTTTCTGGAGATGGGTCAGCGGTTCGATGGTGGTGACGGCTTCTAAAACATGTGTGTGTGTGTGGTGCATGCATTAGATTTGCTGCACCGAGTGTAGGCTCCTCATATGTCATGCGGGCAGATCAGCGGTGACCTCAGTTCTAAATGGTGGGAGAGAGGGCACTCCATATTGTCGAGTTGTTTGGTGTAAGTGGTGGCTTCGGATGGCTTGATGTATGTTATTGTCAGATCTTTGTTGAATAATTAATAAATATGAATGTATGCACCGACTGATGGAGAGGCCGGGGATTTAAATCACATTTTCGAAAAAATGTCACTAACAGAAGGCAATTTCCGGGAACCTCCAGATGGTGGCGTGCGCTCCGCGTTCAGCTACCGGTGTTGGCCATCTTGACCTTTTCCGCGGAATATTTTGGACTTAGACTGGCCATAGTGGGAGTAACTTCAAGAGTAACATCGGTTCCAACTCAGCAAATTTGCCTATGTGACAACGAGTTAATAAGGAGATGGGTGAATTGAGTAACTTAGCTAGTTATCGTAACATCACATATCCCAAGACGATACGAGTGTATAACGTAATAAATGAAGCTTTGCACGACACCACACATATGTTACTACCCACTATAGAGGTACTACCTACGTCCTGGTTTATTGGTCTCTATTGTATTCTTTGCCATATTTTGATCTTAAATTTAACAAACAAAATGTTCATGCATGTCATAAAAAATTATATCATTGAGAACTATGTTTAGATACGAATGGAACAATATAATTTTTGTTTGACATGCACTAACATTTTATCAGTTAAATCTTTGGTCAAAGTTTAGCACAAATTACAAAGGGGGCCAATAATCTAGGACGAAGGTAGTAATAAGATAGCCTAGAGTAGCGTGTATGTTATGGCTAGTCTCACTCATAGGAGCAGACTTTGTTATCCAGATCCAAGAAGGATGCTGTGCGCCTATAAATACCTATCTACTCTAGCTAGGAGTTCGATCTAACACAACCATCATATCCATATCCAGCCCAACAAATGGCGCCTCTCAAGGTGACTGTTGCCATGTGTGTCGTGCTGGTCCTGATGATCCAGCTGCAGGCGCCGGCGGCTGCGCAGGAGATACCATGCGACCAGTGCGGGCCGGGATGCGCCCAGGCGTGCAATGCGCAGGGCCCCTACTTCTGCAACAGCTTCTGCAACATCTTTCCCACCCTGTGCAACTACTGCTTCCTCATCCAATCCGGCTTGTGCATTCCCGAGTGCGCAAACCTCTGCAGGGTCAACTGCGAGTGATCGACCATGCAGGAACGCATCGACATGCATGGATTCGAGGGTGTCGATGAGCGTGCCTGCGTTGCCATTGTTATATTAGCTGCTCTATGTACAATAAGTCGATGCCGGTCAGGCTGCATGCATGTATTGCGTGCGAGTGCCTCGACTTAGCATTTGATACCGTGTTTAATTTGCTACTATTCCCTTCACTCAACATATTACATATTACCATGTTGTGCATCCAATGCATTTATGTTGTACGCCCACCATTTGGTTATGAAAAAGACTCGTTTGGAAAAATCACATATCTACCAAGGCAAAGTTCAGGTTGCACCTACTTGTGTATAGTTCATCTGGAAAGGTCAAATGTTCTCTTGTTTGGAAGAAACAAAAAAGAGATTTTTTTCATATAAGGATAACACGAATCTTGATGCAAACTGAATGGTTTAGATATATGGTACGCTGGTATGGGGGTACTAAAAATCCACACTCGAAGTATTCCTATATGCACATCATATAATTATCGTTTCTACCAAGTGTTTGGTTGTATAAGTAAATCAAGTAACTCCCACGATAACCCACGTAGCCCTTTTAAAGATAAAGAAGAGAATTATTCCACGATCTTTACTTGTGTTGTAGGTAAGTTACTCTTTTAGTATATATGATTCCTATTAAATCTATTAGGCTATGAAATTGTTAGAGTACCGCATGGATTCACTCCTCTCGAACACCAATTTGGGTTACAAGAATTTATACAGGGGAATTGCTCATAGAAGTTCAAGAAACCGAGGAGGAAGAGGGGTGGAAGAAAGGTAGGAGAAGCCAGGGGAGCCGCCAATGACGTGATCCTACGCGGATTCCTTCTTCGTTGCTTCCTCCCCTATACTTGTAGCTCGTAGTAGCCGGTGATGCTCAACCAGACCCGGCTAGTGTGATATCCAAGGGCAAGCCCAAGTATATGTATGGGCTAGGGGAGGTCCCCAACACCCCCCTCCTTGAAATGCTGCTTGACCACAAGCTGACGCACCGAGGACCACCCGGTAAACATATATATGGGCTAGTAATGCATGCAGTATGTGCGGCTTCTACTAACGCACTACGTGTTGAACATCGCCCGGCACTCTTTTCACTCCTAAACAACCCGTGAAACCATTAATTATGTGTGATGAGTGCCATATATATGTTTGTTATTATAATGCACTTGTTACATTTTCTTTATAACTACTACTTTTTACTAGTAAGACATCATTGTAATGTGGTGTCTGTATATGTTGTATGTGGATCAATGTTAAAATTAGTATTTATGTATCCATGCATTTTGATGATGTGATCAAGGCGCAATATGCTGCAATAGCATCAATTTGAAATCAATTAATAGCAACTAGTCGTCAATCCGTGCATTCGCACGGGCCGGTTATGTATTATTTTCCATCAATCTATATTATGAACAACTATGCTTTTATGATATGAACCACTATAATTGAGATGTTCGTGAAGCATATAAGTTTAAAAACATAGAGATCTACAAATGGAGGTATGCATAAAGTTACACAAAATTAGAATCTAAAGCCAGAATAGTAATATGTTTTTATAACATAATATCACATTATATTTCTCAAAGTTCACTACATGAAGAGGAAATCATGCGTGAAACATATATCATAATAATATGTTTGTCGGTTTCACTTGGGAAGGATGTAGAGCCGCCTAATACACTGCTTATTTCCTCATGCATATGGTGTGATTTTTATTTTACATGTAACTATTTAAAATATATTTAAACAACACAATTCAGATAGTTGAGCAATGTGATTTTCATTTACCTAAATATTTGCCATGTACACTTAATTTAAATCAAATGACTTATGGTAATGAACTTATAAGACTCAAGCCATAGAACAGTATAATTTTTATGTGATATCTTTTAGTCAATGGATGACACACATAAAACGTGCAGGTAAACTTGTCTAACTTTGACACATATAAAAAGGATTCATTTCTTCTGGCTGCTAATACACGTGATACAGAAAATTGATGGCTAGTACTATGATCATACTACCCTACAACATCAGTCTCTGAACGGCAATGATGCAAGCTATCTTGATTCCTTTCGGATCCGATCTAGCAAGAAGCTAGCATGCTAGCTCATCCGGCAACATGCACAGGTAGAAAACTGACTTGTTTTGCCCTGAACATGCACGTACACAACCTCCTGAATATGCACTTGATCAATCCTTGCGGGTGGGGATGCAACACATGCGATCTGTTCATAAAAAAAAAACCATTAAAGGTTGGAAGAAATAAGAATTAAAAGAGTGTGCACTGGACGGCAGGTGCTGATGCCTACATCCAATTTTGATGCGGCCGTGCGTAGACGTGATTGTAGTCTGGACGGATTCTTGAGAAAGAAGCCTCCCTGTATAGGTGCATGAGATATCAAGGCCTGATTACCCAAATAGAGAGACCTAAGAGAGAGAGAGAGAGAAAGAGAGAGAGAGAAAGAGAGAGAGAGAGAGAGAGAGAGAGAAACGTGAGAGATTGAGCTAGCACAAAAA
The DNA here is from genome assembly GCF_018294505.1 of Triticum aestivum. Lineage (NCBI taxonomy): Eukaryota > Viridiplantae > Streptophyta > Magnoliopsida > Poales > Poaceae > Triticum > Triticum aestivum. Next base: position 561,266,530 of record NC_057808.1, read on the forward strand.
CAATATGATAGGACAGTAAAAAGAAGGTGTTTCTAATAATTAGAAAAATACGTGATAGAGATACGAGAGAGACGTGAAAAAGAGAGAGATACGTGAAATTAAGCCTTCAACCGTGACCCACTTGATGTAACGTGATGATATTGCCTCCCAGTCGTGATTATGCACAGTTTAATTAGATAGATCTTTTTTTAGGTTTTTTTAGGGGCTTAATTAGATAGATATAAATTGTAATATATTTCACAAAAAAATTAGGTTCTAATTATTCCTTTTTCGGATTACGATTAAACTAAAACCTTCGCCGATTAATATTTAAAAAAACTTATCTAGGTTCTATTTGTTCTTTTTTGGATTAAGATTAAACTAAAACCTTCGCTAATTAAAGTTAAAAAAAACTTATCCGAGTAGATCCGAACCATTATAATTCGGACCCACTAAATCAATGGCATCTATTTTCTAATTTTCTCTAATTAACGTGGAAATTTCTTGGAAATGCCTAATTAGTATTAGTAAGTATAAATATAGATACGTGATAGAGATAGGAGAGAGACGTGAAAGAGAGAGATATGTGAAATTAAGCCTTCAACCACGACCCACTTGATGTAACCTGAGGATATTGCCTCCGGGTCGTGATTATGCACAGTTTAATTAGATAGATATTTTTAGGGGCTTAATTAGATAGATCTGAATTGTAATATATTTGACAAAAAAATTAGGTTCTATTTATTCTTTTCTTGGATTACGATTAAACTAAAACCTTCGCTGATTAATGTTTAAAGAAAACCTTATTTAGGTTCTATTTGTTCTTTTTTGGATTAAGGTTAAACTAAAACATTCGCTAATTAACGTTTTAAAAAAAACCTTATCCGAGTAGATCTGAACAGTTATAATTCGGACCCACTAAATCAACGGCGTCTATTTTCTAATTTTCTCTAATTAACGTGGGAATTTCTTGGAAGTGCCTAATTAGTATAAGTATAGATATAGATGGCGGGCACCAAACACCGTGGCGAGCGGTGGAAAGGGCCCGCCATTGCTGCACAAAATTTCTGTGACGGGCGGTGGTGATAGCGCTCCACTGTAGATGGGCTACCACTGGCGGGCAGTGGTGATTGCCCACCAGTGAAGATGGGCTACCACTGGCGTGCGGCCGCCCGCCACTGTTTTTTTTGAAGGAGAATCAATTAATATCGCGAAGATACCAATTACACCCAGTCTCTGCACCAACAAGATGTCACAAAGACATCCAGGATGCACACAACCAAAGGAGAAAATTAAAAGAAAGGAAAAAAAGAATGATCTTGCCACAGCGGTCGGCTCCTCTCAACAGCAGCACACATACCACCACCTAATACAACAACCGAAATACATAAAAGGTCTCCAAAAACAATGCCTCCAAGAAGGAAACAGTGCACAAGTGCCGTCGTTGCCCGATCCAAAATCTTGGGTTTTCATCCTGGAGAAAGGCCGCACTCTCAAAACAATCCCTCTAGCAAGGCAATCGCCAGACACAACCAATGAAGATCAGACCTTAGGTTTTCACCGGTACTCGAGGAGTACCACCAAAACTGAAATCCGCCAGTGCTGCCACTCCCACTTATCACTGCTACTCCCGAGACTTATCTGACACCTGGCTGACTCCATCGCCACCAAGGCTCCGTCCGTCTAGTTGATCCTCCTATCACGACCACCATGACCTTCTCCATCATTTTCTCCACCATGGAAATCAAGAAGCCGACATGTCCCAAGGTATCATCAACCAATAGAGCTTCGCACCATGCCCTCAGAACCTCGTAGGCAGATATGGACGTGCACGACTAGATTCTGTCCGATCCAGATATCCTGGGCAAAATCTCCAGCACCAGTTTCGGAACACGTCGGTGACTAGATTGAGGAGGACCGATCTTGGAGGACGTTTCCATGAAGCAAAAAGAGTACGAGGACCACCACCATAAGCATCATGGTAGTAGGCCACCATGGTGTCCAGCAGCATGCAGCACACATGTCCGCAGACTTGTACGGGCAAAGATCCAAACTAGCACGGCTTGAGGACGTGCGCCGACCGCGCCGCAACACCATGCGGTCACGAGCGACCAACTTGCTGCCGACCAAGAGCAGCCCCACCGATGGACGAGGAAGATGCCGTCGGGATCTCGCGGAGCTGCCCAGATCTCAGCAGCTGCCGCGAGATGAGATGCCCGGCCGCCGCCGTCATAGGATCCCGTGCGAGCTTTGCCGATGGTCCCCTCAGGCAGCGGGAAGATGAGGGGAAGGAGAGGCGGGCTCAGGAGTCATCGACGGTGGCGTTTCCCCCATGTAGCCAGATCGGGGCGACGCGGGGCGTGTCGCCAGATAGGGGCCGCCCGCCACTGTTGGCATATTAGTAGTGGCAGAGAGGCAGTTGCGGGCGCCCCTGAGAGCCTTGCTCGCCGCTACTAGGCTTTTTGAACTAAAGATGAGGACAACACCATGACCTAAAGACGAGGACAACACCAACTGAAACTGCATATCCAAACTTCATTGAAACCTGGCAGCGGTTACCTTCCCTTCTTCTGATCCTGCTTCATACTTATTGTCAAATGCATGGTAATTATGATAAAAGGCAAACAACAAAGATGCCACATCTAATAGTTGCCAAGGCCTAAATGACTTAGTAAACGAGTAATGTTGAATAAAGCTGATAAAGGAATCCTAGTCTTTTCTTTTCTTTGCTAGGATAATGAAGGCCGACGGGGTTATATAATTGTAATTTACGAACTAGGTCATACATTATTGAATTTTTTTATAAAAGGAGTAATATTTTAAAAAAAAATCTTTAGGTCATGGGATGTGAGGAATGGGTAGAGGATTTTCCCCAGCTGGTTATTTTTCCCTGGAGCGGTGTAGAGAGAGTTTTGGATCTGTCTGCTTAGATGGTGTAAACTTTTTTAGCCGTGTGATTGTTTATTTGCTGGATTTTCCCAGCAATTTCTTCTCCACGGAAATTGGTAAAGCTATCCTCATAATTCAGTCACTGTATTTCTTGATTATTCTGTTATTCATTTTATTTTTACTGTTGCATATGGACTGTGTGCTTGTGAATTGTTGCAATTAGCTATGATGGGAACACACCATTTGCGCATAGATATGCTCATGTTTGCTCTCTTGATCCTGGTTATTTTTTGCTTAATGACCGACTGCTTGGTAAATTGTTGGATAGAGTTTGTTATCGTCACAATGCCAATACAGAGAGACTAGAGTGCTCCAAGTAGGCTAGCAGTTACTTTTTTTAATGCAATTGTCAGTGGTTGTTGCCCGTGTGTTGTATCAAATCTCGTAGCTAGTGTCCACTACCGGGAAAGGGCTTATAGGTGAACTCAAATTAGTGCCGGGCGAAGCCGGACACCCGCCACAACTAATTTTGAAAACCAGCAGCGGCGGGTGACAGGGCGCACCGCCAGTGCTGGTGGTGTAGCAGTGGCGGGCGCGCCCGAATGACCGCCATAGCTGGACTAGCAAAATTTGCTAGCGTGTTGAAACCTGCCACTAGCGGGCGTTGCTACCCACCCGCCACTGCTACTTCGTCTTAGAGTGGCGGTCATGGAATACACCCAGTACAAACATAGTGGGATGACCCTCTCAAATTTTTTATTTTCCATATCAAGATGTTTGCAATGCGGGCAACAAAGGTACTCGTCACTTCCACAATGCAGTCACCCACGCAAAAAAATAATAATCAAGAAGTCAGGAGTGGCGGGCATCCTGTATAGCCCGCCACAGAACTTTACCGCCTTTTTTGCTTGCCCGAAATTCAGTTAATGCCGCGAAAATAACAAACCAACTCTAAAAGTTGTCAAATTATAGAGCGGGGCTTCTGGTGACGTATATTACAGATGGAAAAAAATTCAAGTCCAAAATATGTTATAAAATTGAGTTATGTGTGTGAGGTGGCCATTTTGAAAGTCTATACACTTGGTGGGAGAGTGTCCTGTTTGCACACGTTATGCATCCGGTTATGAATTGAGTCATCAGCCATGGAGGAATCACGAACAATCTAATATCAATGAAAAATACATATGCAGGAAGCAAAATTAACAGCCTGGACCCTGGAGAGGTAAATAGAGAAGTAACCGGGGATTAATATAAGAGATGCAGGCTCATGTCCGAGGTCATTAACGCCATCGAAGGGAAGGTGCTCCTGGATGGCACAGTGCGCTGGCTGGATCGTGACGCACATGTGCCCTACTCCAAGGGGCGGGTGGAGTAAAGCCGGGGCACCAGCGCCGTTACCTTCTGGAGTTTTCTTACTTGGTCTTGTTCTGTTACAGCACTTCTCAAATGCTGGGTTTTCATGTCCAATCATGCAAAGTCCATCTGACCACACTTCGTGAGAGCAATCAATACAGACTTCGACAGAATCATAGCCATGTGCAAAAATCTGCAGGTGTCTTTTGATTTTTTTGTGAGAGTTAAAAATCTTTGTAGTTATTAACAGGATGATCAAGGGGATTTCTCTTCAGTGAGCATGGACACTGCTGTGGCGATCCGGACACTAGAAGCAACATACAAATCATCGGCTGAAGCTGCTGCTGTTGAATCCATGATTGCAAAATTGATTGACAAGGTACTACTGCTCTACACCCTAGGGTAATGAAAATCCCATCTATGTCACCCATTCCACAAACACACAACTGATACTTTAGATTGAGAAATTGGACACTGCAATATCCATGATAGTGAATAAACTATTATCTACATGGTGTGATGCACGAAGGCCCTTACTTGAAAAGTAAAGGCAAAGCAGTGATGCAGCGAGAATTGGGATTCTCACTTGGAGATCATTGCGAGTTATGTCAAGAGAATGGAAGTACTTCTGGAGCAGGCTTGCCTTGTATATGCTGCTTGCCCTGTATTTATCGATATTGGTCATTCATTGTCATCTGTAGTGGTCAGTGTCACTGCAGTATTACATTTCAATTTACTAGATATTTTTATTCTCAAGTAATTAACTGCATTTATGATTTGATGATGCTCAAAGGTCACATTGTTTTGACAGGTTAGGATTTCTGCGATATTTGTGTTTGTTTCGTTTCTTGTCCTTCTGAGTGTTTGCAAAGTGCCTGCTCATATTGATGAGATCAAGGTCGGGTTTTTCTTCTTTAAAATGGAATTGCAACATTATGGCCACTTCCTTCCTAATAGTTTTAATTGTAGAATAATTTCAACGCGGATTCTGTTGGTGAAAACAATAAGCACCAAAATCATATGAACATCAGGTATGTTTGTAACATAATGCTCCCTCCTATGCAGATATATTCCCATGAGGATTCAAACCGGCATTATGGGACATTGGTTTTCCTACTAGGCCACTTCCTATCCAGCGTCTCCTTCCTATTTCTGGTGTCCATTTCGTCGTCGTTGGTTTTCTACTCCTTGATTGGCCTCAGGAATGAGTTCAGCTTCCTTATGTACTTTATAATCACCATCTTTATGTGCCTATTGGCGAACGAAGCGCTCATGATGATTGTTGCGTACATCTGGCTTGAGACTTACAAGTGCATCTTAACCTTGATTTGCTTATATGTGAGCTTCCATCTTGGTCTTCTTTCAAGTGGGCACACATATTGAATGAACCGACATTATTAAATAACCGTGGCTACTTCAAGTTATCATGATGCTGGTGGCAGGGTATTTTCGGATCAAAGACGCAATACCAGCGCCCGTGTGGAACTATCCGATGTCCTACATTTCATTCCAGACATATGCCGTCCAGGTAAGTTATATATGGCCATCTTATGTAACCTACATAAACCCTATGCTCATCTTGCTTTTACCGGATCAGGCGTGCTAACAAGCAATACTGCTGCAGGGCTTGGTCCAGAACGAGTATGTCAGTACATCATTTGCAGTCGGGGCCACGAGGACGATACCCGGCGTGCAGGCTGTCCGAGGCTTGTATGGCATATCATCGTCGACGGGTGCCAAGTGGATGAATCTCCTTGTTTTGTTCCTGATGGCGATCGGCTACTGGGTCGTCTTGTATGTTTTGCTTCGTCTAGATGTGAGGAGACATGTGAGGCTTGGCAGGTGCTCCTGCTGGCCCAGCATCCACACCATTGCAGCTCCAAAGTGAGTTAGCCCTGAGCCACCGAGTGTGCTGATGTTGTAAGAAGGCTTTGTGCGTGTGTGTGTGTGTGTGTGTGTGTGTGTGTGTGTGTGTGTGTGTGTGTGTGTGTGTGTGTGTGTTTGGGTGTGTGACTGTTCATATGCATGTATACATGTGTGATAGCTTCCTAGGTAGGCATATCTGACGCATCCAAAGTAGAAGAGAAACATGAGGAGAATTGGGGTAACATATATACTGTATTTATCATGGTTAATTTGAGAATTGAAGAAATGAACCATGATTTGGTGATTTACTCTCTTGTCCATTCCTTTTTGGTACTCAGCATTGCTTCCTTTGTTGTCTTGTTGTCTCTCACACGTTTGATCTTCCTGGTTGGATCTGACTACATTGAAGGTCGAGTAGCGATCCTCTCTCGAAGGTGTTTTCTTCAAGTGTTGTAGATGATAGGGCTCGGCGCGTGCTGGGTTGTGCCAACATGCATTTCCATGTCAGTAGATTTGTGACATTGTAGACGATGTTGAATGTAGTTATTCATGCCTGAGATGAAGCTTGGCATAGTAGTCATTGAGCAATAACAGATTGTCTCTTCTCCTTAAATTTGTTCGTGCTTATAAATGTTGTTGGAGACGGTGGATAACTGAGTCAAGATATGAAGTGCATAAAAAAGTCAAGATATGAAAGGTTCTAACTGTGTAGGTGGAGAACAATCTCACCGGAGGATGATCTCAGAGGTGTCGGTGACATACACGATCAATAAAAGATGAGAAAATGCCATCCCAAATGAAAAATAAATCCATATATATAGACGAGGGGATCGTGACACTTCCACTTCAACCAAGAACCTAGTCTACACTAGTATAAAAGTTACGAGTTGCTGAAATCCAAACGATCTCAACCATCCGACACAATTAAAGCCAAGGACTCATGATGAATTTATTAAAAAGGTAAAAATGATGACACATGTGCAACCTAGTTTCCTGAAATCAGCAAATGATAGGAAACCTAGTGTATTGCCATACGCTTCCGCTAATCGACTATAGCGAGTTCAGTCTTTTATTTCTTCTTCTTGAGCGGAATGAGTTTGATCTTGTTGTTTGGCAGATTCCTCCGCACGCCCCTGAAAAACTTGACAAACGGATCGACAGAAGCATCACCATCTCGGTGTATGGTTTCAGTAAGCCTAAGGTTGTTGCACTTGAAACGCGCCATGCCCTTGGAATATGATTGGCGGCATTTCATCACCTCCTTTGTAGATTGGAAATCCGAGACCTGTTGAGCAGTGCAATGTTACGAGTATATTTTGGAATGGAATGCCAATATATTACGGAATGTTTCAAGTTATGGTAATTAGTTGTTGATGGAAGAAGTAGCAGCAGCACCTTGCAATGTCGCAAAGTGAGCTTCTGCAGGTTAGGCGAGTTGTACAGGTATTTGCGCAGCCCGAGGAAGTCGTCGTTGATACGGCACCCATCCAGAGAAAAGCTTGTCAGGTTCTCAAACTTGAATATAGGAAGATCCTCATGACTCCCAAAGAACAGCAACTGAAAACAAAAAACCCTACATGCACTCGTCTAATACTACTTTAAAAGAACGAAATAGCTGGCGGAAATCAAAATTCGAAGTAAAGGGCTCACAGGATCACTAGTTATTGACGAGACGACGCTTAAAAACTCGGAGATCGGGAGATTGGCCAGGACTTTCCTCCCTGCCGGCTGTTGTTCGGTCGTTCCTGCCGTATGCCTTCGTGCTCGGCTGCTCGCCTGCTCCTACCCTCCTGAATCTTGAAAAGGATCTACAACGTAGGAAGTTGGAACGGAGTTGCTGGATAGGAGATTCTTGAGCAAGGAAAGGTAGGAGGATTGGAGGAAGCCTAACCTGCCGTGGCGAGGGCCACCAGTGCCACACAGGAACAGACGAAGAGACGCCTCGTCGCTTCGCTCCTCTCCGTGAATCGAATAGATCAATCGTTGTTTTGTTTTTCTTTTTGATTTTGAGGGAAAGATTGCCACAATCGCTGGACGAGGCAGTTCCAGATCGGGGGGCTGCTCCAGGTTGCCAGTTGCCAGGCCGCCAGTTGCCAGGCCGAGCGTCTCACAAGCCCAATAGGTTAGATATTTTTCCAGAGGCCCAAAAGATTAGATGAGAAGTAGATTTGGAGGCCCCAGAAACGGGGGGTCTGTGCGGGTGCACAGGTCACACCCCACCGGGGTCGGGCCTGAATACAAGACGTTGGTCTGGTTCAAGTTAAGGCAATTTCGCTCGTCACTGTTTGCGATAACGTGAGGCGTCTTGATCAGGGGAAAATAAAGGTTGAATTAGAATTATAATTTTCTGCTGTGCCAAAATACACAGTGCATGCTTGGATGTTGGAGAAAGAAAGAAAATAATTCCTACGCATACACGTTTGATCAAGGCATGTGTCAACTAGGTTGTTTCTTTTGGTTGCCACGTCCACAACAAGAGTATACAAGTACATGATACCTTTTGATTGAGACTAACGGAAGAATCCTAATTGGTTACTACTTCTCATGATCAAGGCCATAGGAGATTTATGTGTTCGTGAGCTGGTTTAAATGGTGAGATTTGCTGTCCTTGAGAAACATTGGATGGGGGCTTCCAGGAAATTATGTTTAATTACTTTAAGTATTTAAATTTCAATGATTACTTGCTAATTTAAAGGTTGTGAGCAGATTTACTTCCTTTGGTGTTGGTCGAGAGTGAGAGATAACGAAGTTTTTGTTTGGTCAACTTATTAGGCAAGTTTGAGTCGGCTAGCTGTACTGGTATATATAGTCATGGTACCCTCTTTGTAAAAGCAGGTTATATTTAGGATTTTAGACAACATCGTGTATCGTCAATGGAGCGGCCGTCTTCGGGTGTCGCTGTTATTTATTTTGTATAAATTTTCGGTGTGGAAGTTACACGTGGCTCGAGGTCTATCGTTTCCGACGGGTTGCGTGCTGGTTACGTCTACTTTGGCGGGAGGTTCTTCATGTGGCGAGGGATTGTCCGTTGGTTGTCCTTACCCCATCTTCCGGTTACATGTACTGCTCGCGTAATTGGGAGATTTTATCAGCCGAATTCAGAGGAATACATTGTATCGTGAAAGATCGGGCCAAATCAGTAGCACGACGAGGTTGTGCTTTCCTGAGTTGGTATTCAGACCAAAGGTTGTTCACGGTAAAATTGTTTTCTTTCAGTTACGATCGATATTTTTATTTATCATGAGAAAATATTGTAGTTTGCAAATGGTGATAGCGATGGAGAAGGATCTATTGCGTGCCTTGCCTTGGTACCAATGCTTTATGCGTGTGCGTGTCGGACCAGCTAGTTGTGCCATGTTAATTAATTGCTATTCCAGTATGAATTTTGTGAGTAAGACTGTAGTTGATGCCTTGAACTTGCCGTTGATTGAACATTCAAAACCATATGAGTTTTGGTTGATGGACAAGTTTGATCAAGATCATGCATCCCGTCGAAGTAGTTTCCCTTTATGCGGATATGGTGATCTAGTCGTGTGTGATGTGCTTCCTATGCATATGCATGTGAGTTCTATACTGTTGGGAAAACCCTGGACAGACTTGAGACAATTAAGTTATCATTATGATGGTGAATTTTCTTTGGTATGGAAGGGTCGACTTATACTACTTGACTCATATACCCTGGAGCGATACAAGGCAGATCGCCAAAGACGTGATCATGCTCTGGAAGCAATTGATGTGAAGGTACTCAATGACCAAGAGAAAGCAGACGTGGACATTCAACATGCAGAATTTTTGGCATCGACAGTTTCTGCGGATGCATATGCTGAGACGATATACTTGACACCGAGGAGGGTTTCGTTTCAGGGAGGAGAGGATGATATGGCAAACACTAGATCTATTTGTACCGTCGACCACCATTACATACAAGAAGTTGGTCTGGTTTAAGTTAAGGCCGTTTCGCTCGTCACTGTTTGCGATAACATGAGGCATATTGATCAGGAGAAAATGAAGGTTGAATTAGAATCACAATTTACTTCTTTGCCAAAATACACAATGCATGCTTGGATATTAGGAAAGGAAGAAAATAATTCCAACATATACCGTTTGATCAAAGCATGTGTCAACTTGGTTGTTTCTTTTGGTTGCCATGTCCACAACAAGACTATAATACATGGACATGATACCTTTTGATTGAGACTACCGAAAGTATCCTAATTGTTTACTCCTTCTCAGGATCAAGGCCACAGGAGATATATGTGTAGGTGAGCAGGTCTAAATGGTGGGTTTTGCTGTCCTTGAGAAACGTTGGATGGGGGCTGCCAGGAAATTGTGTTTAATTACTTTAAGTATTGAAATTGTAAGGATTACTTGCTAAGTTAAAGCTTGTGATCATATTTACTTCCTTAGGTATTTTGCCGGAGTGTTGATTCATTTCCATTCCGACAAATTTGGGGCGCTCGATATGTCCTATTTTTAGCAAAGGTCATACCGGATTTTTCTGTGAATTTAAGCATGACTTGTGCTAGAATATGTAGGAAATATCGAGTCCCCCAGATTTGCTAGAAAGAGAATTAAACGACATTTTGAGTTGACTTTATGTCTATCGGGGCTCCATACATGACAGTCAAAAAATCGGTGAGGGAGAGTCTCCACCATATATGAGAGAAGAAGAATGCCAACTGCTGTGGTCGGGGTAGCTTCTCCTTCTTCTCTTTGTGCTATACCTTTTTTATGCACTAGGGGAAGGAGGAGTAGCAACCATCACCGACTGTCGCAATATCAGAGAGGGAGTGCCCACCATATATGTGAGATGAGAGTTCAGGAAGGAAGACTTGACAGACCTAAAGTTAACCCGTTGTATATTGATTAATAGCGATGTGTGTGTTGAGTTTCCTGGTAGTTGCCTTCGATCGATTTTCAATTAATTAATGTTTCAACTATGAACATAGGAAATGTCTGACGAAGAAAAGGATTTCGGTAAGTGCGAATACTGCGAAGACCAGCGCGGCCCGTGCGACAGGCCTCACCTAGTTGGTGGTAGGCACTTCAGCATCAAGATGGATGAGACCTTCGAAGTGGATACAGTAAGTCACAACGAGAAGTATTTTTTCGTAATTAAGCATGACTTCTGCTTCTTTTGCTTCAACTTATAATTTTAATTTTTTTTACTATTTTTACTAGCGTATCCCCTGCCATGCAAGAATGTATGTCTTGGATAAGGTTGGTTTCAGTAAAATGGAAACTATGAAGGTAAAGAGAGTTCAATTAAGGACCGGGCATGGTTATTCTTTCGCCGTAAAATTATACAATGCAGATAACTACACCTATTTTGAATGCAAAAATTGGAGAGCACTATGCAAGGCTTATGCATTTAAGCCTGATATGCTTATTATCACCTTTGATATTAGTCCAGAAGATGAAGTTGAAGGTAATATCGACATCTTGGTCGATGTGCAGACGCCTCCAGTTCTACCATTATTGGAGTTTCTCAATCATATTTATGTCTTGGATATTGTTTAAAAAAATTAGTTGACAACTAATTTCTACTGGCAGCTTTCCATTCAAGCAAACATGTCCCGCGCTTAGTAGACATGACCTAGTACTGTGCCGGGGCTGAACTAAACTACGAGGAGATAAGTCATTATGTTTCATGGCTTGAGGATCTTGATACTGTCAAGAAAAAAAAATCCTGGACATTAAAATATTACTACTCAAAACGTGCGGCCACTAGCGTGCGTATTGAACTACGGTCACATCTATTTAGGAAAGATGGTAAGATTTTTACTATTTGTCCTCAGTGCATCTTTTGCAAACATTATTTTTCAGGCTAAATTTCATTTCTAAGTATGTTATTATGATATTCTTCAATAGGGACTCCTGATGATAGTTGTGCCTCAATGGATCGAGCATAAAGTTCGCATGACAATGGTTAGCTTACGGCCAAGACATCATACATTGCACTTTAGTGCATTTAAGATTTCTCGAAGCGAGCAAGTCTTAATAGTCAAAGACTGGAGCAAAATTGTGAAGGATTGCAGCAGAGAAGTACTAGGGGGCAGCAATCAGTAGCACGGCCCACAATTAGGAGACATGTTCATCTGCATGCTCCAGTATGATGAAGCAGGAGTGCTACACATGTTCTATGCTATTTTACCTGAGAGAGAGCAGTAGGAGTGATTAGCTAGCTAGAATGAGTTTGAAGATGATGATGTGCTACACTATGACTATGATGATTAAATAGCTAGTGTTGGTGGTAATCACTATGATGATTGTTATTAGCTAGTGTTGGTGGTGATTAGATAGCTACACCATGACTATGATGATTAAATAGTGTTGGTGGTAATGACTATGATGATTATTAGCTAGTGTTGTTGGTGATGATATGATGCAAGAGTTTTTATATTAATATGATGATGATGATGATGAGTTATTATAACATTGGGTGAAAGAACCGCAGATTAGTTTCAAGTTAATCCATGAATTGGTCACTTAGGATCCATTCACTTGAAACTAATCCGCGGATCTTTCATCTAGTGATTTAATAACTCATTATAATGTAAAAAAAATCTCTAAATTGCTACTGTCTGAAAAATAGTATAAAGCTGTATGAATACGACATAAAATAATAAAGAAATAGAATACGGAATAATAGTAGTAGCGCGGGCAGTGAGACGCGCTACTAGTAATTACCAGTACCGCAGTTTGCTGGAAGCGCTACTACTAAGTTGATATAACAGCAGCGCGGGTGTGCAGACGCTACTGCTAACCTTTAGCTGTAGCGCCGTAGCAGTAGCGCGGCTCCCCGCGCTACTGCTAGGCCAAAAACCCGCGCTACTGCTAGGCTTTTCCCTAGTAGTGCTTTTTTGTATTGTCTTCCATTAAACCTCATCATTTTTTTAGTGTTTTTTGTAATACAGTCTTCAATACTAGATACCTAATAGATGAAAAGAACAATAAAATTAACTATACGATTTTAAAAGAACGAAATAGTTGGCGAAAATCACAAATCAAAGTAAAGGGCTCACAGGATCACTGGTTATTGGCGCGACGACGCTTTAAAACTCGGAGATCGGGAGATTGGCCTGGACTTTCCTCCCTGCCGGTTGCTGTGCGGTCGTTCCTACCTTGTGCCTTCGTGCTCGGCTGCTCGCCTGCTCCTACCCTCATGAATCTTGAAAATGATCTACAATGTAGGAAGTTGGAACGGAGTTGCTGGATAGGAGATTCTTGAGCAAGGAAAGGAAGGAGGATTGGAGGAACCCTATCCTGCCATGGCGAGGGCCGTCTGTGCCACACGAACAGACCAAGAGACGTCTCGGCGCTTCGCTCCTTTCGATGAATCGAATAGATTAATTGTTCTTTTCTTTTTGATTTCGATTTTGAGGGAAAGACTGCCACTATCGCTGGACGAGGCAGTTCTAGATCGGGGGGCTGCACCAGGTTGCCAGTTGCCAGGCCAAGCGTCTCACAAGCCCAATAGGTTAGATTTTTTTCAGAGGCCCAAAAGATTACATGAGTAGTAGATTTGGAGGCCCCGGAAAACGGGGGGCCCTGTGCAGGCGCACAGGTCGCACCCCCCAGGCTCGGGCCTGCATACAAGACGTTGGTCTGGTTCAAGTTAAGGCAGTTTTGCTCGTCACTGTTTGCGATAACGAGAGGCGTCTTGATCAGGAGAAAATGAAGGTTGAATTAGAATCATAATTTGCTGCTGTGCCAAAATACACAATGCATGCTTCAATAATAGAAAAAGAAGTAAAATAATTCCAACACATACACGTTTGAGCAAGGCATGCGTCAACTAGGTTGTTTCTTTTGGTTGCCACGTCCACAACAAGAATATACAAGTACATGATACCTTTTGATTGAGACTAACGGAAGAATCCTAATTGGTTACTACTTCTCATGATCAAGGCTATAGGAGATTTATGTGTTCGTGAGCTGGTTTAAATGGTGGGATTTAATGTCCTTGAGAAACATTGGATGGGGGCTTCCAGGAAATTATGTTTAATTACTTTAAGTATTTAAATTTTAATGATCGATTACTTGCTAATTTAAAGCTTGTGAGCAGATTAACTTCCTTAGGTGTTGGTCGAGAGTTAGAGATAAAGAAGTTTTTGTTCAGTCGACTTATTAGGCAAGTTGGAGTCGGCTAGCTGTACTGGTATATATAGTCATGTTACCCTCTTTGTATCGACCATGAATCGCCCGTCTTCGGGTGTCGCTGTTATTTATTTTGTATAAATTTTCGGTGTGGAAGTTACACTTGGCTCGAGGTCTATCGTTTCCGACGGGTTGCGTGCTGGTTACGTCTACTTCGGCAGGAGGTTCTTTGTGTGTCGAGGGATTGTCCGTTGGTTATCGTTACCCCATCTTCCGGTTACATGTACTGCTCGCGTAATTGGGAGATATTATCAGCTGAATTCAGAGGAGTACATTGTATTGTGAAAGATCGGGCCAAATCGGTAGCACGACGAGGTTGTGCTTTCATCAGTTGGTATTCGGACCAAAGATTGTTCACGGTAAAATTGTTTTCTTTCAGTTACGACTGATATTTTTATTTATCATGAGAAATGATTGTAGTTCGCAAATAGTGATGGCGATGGAGAAGGATCCATTGCGTGCCTTGCCTTGGTACCAATGCTTTATGCGTGTGTGTGTCAGACCAGCTAGTTGTCCCATGTTAATTAATTGCTATTCCAGTATGAATTTTGTGAGTAAGACTGTAGTTGATGCCTTGAACTTGCCGTTGATTGAACATTCAGAACCATACGAGTTTTGGTTGACGGACAAGTTTGATCAAGATCATGCATCACGTCGAAGTAGTTTCCCTTTATGCGGATATGGTGATCTAGTCGTGTGTGATGTGCTTCCTATGCATATGCATGTGTGTTCTATACTGTTGAGAAAACCCTGGACAGACTTGAGACAATTAAGTTAGCATTATGATGGTGAATTTTCTTTTGTATGGAAGGGTCGACTTATACTACTTGACTCATATACCCTGGAGCGATACAAGGCATATCACCAAAGGCGTGATCATGCTCAGGAAGCAATTGATGTGAAGGTACTCAATGACCAAGACAAAGCAGGCATGGACATTCAACATGCTGAATTTTTGGCATCGACAGTTTCTGCGGATGCATATGCTGAGAAGATAGACTTGACGCCGAGGAGGGTTTCGTTTCAGGGAGGAGAGGATGATATGGCAAACACTAGATCTATTTGTACCGTCGACCACCATTACATAGAAGAAGTTGGTCTGGTTTAAGTTAAGGCCGTTTCGCTCGTCACTGTTTGCGATAACATGAGGCGTCTTGATCAAGAGAAAATGAAGGTTGAATTAGAATCACAATTTAATTCTTTGCCAAAATACACAATGCATGCTTGGATATTAGAAAAGGAAGAAAATAATTCCAACATATACCGTTTGATCAAAGCATGTGTCAACTTGGTTGTTTCTTTTGGTTGCCATGTCCACAACAAGACTATACTACATGGACATGATACGTTTTGATTGAGACTACCGAAAGTATCCTAATTGTTTACTACTTCTCACGATCAAGGCCACAGGAGATATATGTGTACGTGAGCAGGTCTAAATGGTGGGTTTTGCTGTCCTTGAGAAACGTTGGATGGGGGCTGCCAGGAAATTGTGTTTAATTACTTTAAGTATTGAAATTGTAAGGATTACTTGCTAAGTTAAAGCTTGTGATCATATTTACTTCCTTAGGTGTTGGTCAAGAGTTAGAGATAAAGATGTTTTTGTTTGTTTAACTTATTAGGAAAGTTCGAGTATGCTAGCTGTCTTGGTGTATGTAATCCTGGTACGGTCTTTGTAAAAGCAGGTTATATTTTGGAGTTTAGAAAACGTCATGTTTCGACCATGAAGCGGCCATCTTCGGGTGCCGCTGTTATTTATTTTGTATAAATTTTCTGTGTGAAGGTTACACTTCGCTCGAGGTTTGTCTTTTCCGACAAGTTGTGTGCTGGTAACGTCTAGTTCGATTGCAGGTTCTTTCGGGTGTCGAGGGATTATTCGTTGGTTATCGTTACCCCATCTTCCGGTTACGTGTACTGCTCGCGTAATTGAGAGATTTTATCAGCTGAATTCGGAGGAGTTCATTGCATCGTGAAAGATTGGGCCAAATTAGTAGAACGACGAGGTTGGGCTTTCATCAGTTGGTATTCAAAGCAATGGTTGTTCACGGTAAAATTGTTTTCTTCCAATTACAATTGATACTTTTATTTATCATGAGGAAAGATTGTAGTTCGCAAATGGTGATGGCGATGGAGAAGGATCCATTGCGCGTCTTGCCTTGGTACCAATGCTTTATGCGTGTGCATGTCGGACCAACTAGTTGTGCCCCGTTGATGAATTGCTATTCCAGTATGAATTTGGTGAGTGAGATAGTAGGTTATGCTTTGAACTTGCCGTTGATTGAACATCCAGAACCATACGAGCTTTGGTGGAAGGACAAGTTTTATCAAGATCATGCATCGCGTCGAAGGAGTTTCACTTTATGCGGATATGGTGATCTAGTTGTGTGTGATGTGCTTCCTATGCATATGCATGTGTGTTCTATATTGTTGGGAAAATCATGGATGGACATGAGACAATTAACTTATCATTATGATGGTGAATTTTCTTTTGTACGAAAGGGTCGATTTCGCCTGAGGTCTGTCATTTCCGATGGGTTGCGTGCTGGTTACGTCTACTTGGGCGGGAGGTTCTTGTGTCGAGGGATTGTGTACTACTAGCGTAATTGGGAGATTTTATCAGCTGATTTCGGAGGAGTTCATTGTATCGTGAAAGATCGGGCCAAATCAGTAGCACGATGACGTTGTGCTTTCATCGGATGGGGACCAGAGGAGACTTTGGTCGGCTGGTTCAGCCCAACATCGGCGACGGCTCTCGATGTCATTACCCTCCTTGTAGGCGAAGCCGACGTCCCTCCTATCCAGCCTCGACCACCTCCCGGAAGAGAGCCCAAAACCCGTCTTGGATTGGGCATTGACGGCCTGCACGTAGTACCCCTTCATTGGGGCGCCATCTTGGGAGGCTTGGGTGTTCGGGGGAGAGTTGCTATGGGTGGTGGAACCTACGTGGCAGGGGCTCCAGCGGCAACAATGGCGTGGAGGTTGGCAGGTGAAGCGCTGTTGCATCTACCGCGTCGATGACAGTTGATCTTGGCAGCATGGTGCAGCCTAGTCTTGGCGATAGATGCGTCTGAATGGACGAGCGCAAGGCGGCAGCGTTGTTCGTCGCCGTGGAGGCATCGATCGATGGCCGGCCTGGTAAGGATGATGTAGATCTCTTTTCTGGAGATGGGTCAGCGGTTCGATGGTGGTGACGGCTTCTAAAACATGTGTGTGTGTGTGGTGCATGCATTAGATTTGCTGCACCGAGTGTAGGCTCCTCATATGTCATGCGGGCAGATCAGCGGTGACCTCAGTTCTAAATGGTGGGAGAGAGGGCACTCCATATTGTCGAGTTGTTTGGTGTAAGTGGTGGCTTCGGATGGCTTGATGTATGTTATTGTCAGATCTTTGTTGAATAATTAATAAATATGAATGTATGCACCGACTGATGGAGAGGCCGGGGATTTAAATCACATTTTCGAAAAAATGTCACTAACAGAAGGCAATTTCCGGGAACCTCCAGATGGTGGCGTGCGCTCCGCGTTCAGCTACCGGTGTTGGCCATCTTGACCTTTTCCGCGGAATATTTTGGACTTAGACTGGCCATAGTGGGAGTAACTTCAAGAGTAACATCGGTTCCAACTCAGCAAATTTGCCTATGTGACAACGAGTTAATAAGGAGATGGGTGAATTGAGTAACTTAGCTAGTTATCGTAACATCACATATCCCAAGACGATACGAGTGTATAACGTAATAAATGAAGCTTTGCACGACACCACACATATGTTACTACCCACTATAGAGGTACTACCTACGTCCTGGTTTATTGGTCTCTATTGTATTCTTTGCCATATTTTGATCTTAAATTTAACAAACAAAATGTTCATGCATGTCATAAAAAATTATATCATTGAGAACTATGTTTAGATACGAATGGAACAATATAATTTTTGTTTGACATGCACTAACATTTTATCAGTTAAATCTTTGGTCAAAGTTTAGCACAAATTACAAAGGGGGCCAATAATCTAGGACGAAGGTAGTAATAAGATAGCCTAGAGTAGCGTGTATGTTATGGCTAGTCTCACTCATAGGAGCAGACTTTGTTATCCAGATCCAAGAAGGATGCTGTGCGCCTATAAATACCTATCTACTCTAGCTAGGAGTTCGATCTAACACAACCATCATATCCATATCCAGCCCAACAAATGGCGCCTCTCAAGGTGACTGTTGCCATGTGTGTCGTGCTGGTCCTGATGATCCAGCTGCAGGCGCCGGCGGCTGCGCAGGAGATACCATGCGACCAGTGCGGGCCGGGATGCGCCCAGGCGTGCAATGCGCAGGGCCCCTACTTCTGCAACAGCTTCTGCAACATCTTTCCCACCCTGTGCAACTACTGCTTCCTCATCCAATCCGGCTTGTGCATTCCCGAGTGCGCAAACCTCTGCAGGGTCAACTGCGAGTGATCGACCATGCAGGAACGCATCGACATGCATGGATTCGAGGGTGTCGATGAGCGTGCCTGCGTTGCCATTGTTATATTAGCTGCTCTATGTACAATAAGTCGATGCCGGTCAGGCTGCATGCATGTATTGCGTGCGAGTGCCTCGACTTAGCATTTGATACCGTGTTTAATTTGCTACTATTCCCTTCACTCAACATATTACATATTACCATGTTGTGCATCCAATGCATTTATGTTGTACGCCCACCATTTGGTTATGAAAAAGACTCGTTTGGAAAATCACATATCTACCAAGGCAAAGTTCAGGTTGCACCTACTTGTGTATAGTTCATCTGGAAAGGTCAAATGTTCTCTTGTTTGGAAGAAACAAAAAAGAGATTTTTTTCATATAAGGATAACACGAATCTTGATGCAAACTGAATGGTTTAGATATATGGTACGCTGGTATGGGGGTACTAAAAATCCACACTCGAAGTATTCCTATATGCACATCATATAATTATCGTTTCTACCAAGTGTTTGGTTGTATAAGTAAATCAAGTAACTCCCACGATAACCCACGTAGCCCTTTTAAAGATAAAGAAGAGAATTATTCCACGATCTTTACTTGTGTTGTAGGTAAGTTACTCTTTTAGTATATATGATTCCTATTAAATCTATTAGGCTATGAAATTGTTAGAGTACCGCATGGATTCACTCCTCTCGAACACCAATTTGGGTTACAAGAATTTATACAGGGGAATTGCTCATAGAAGTTCAAGAAACCGAGGAGGAAGAGGGGTGGAAGAAAGGTAGGAGAAGCCAGGGGAGCCGCCAATGACGTGATCCTACGCGGATTCCTTCTTCGTTGCTTCCTCCCCTATACTTGTAGCTCGTAGTAGCCGGTGATGCTCAACCAGACCCGGCTAGTGTGATATCCAAGGGCAAGCCCAAGTATATGTATGGGCTAGGGGAGGTCCCTAACACCCCCCTCCTTGAAATGCTGCTTGACCACAAGCTGACGCACCGAGGACCACCCGGTAAACATATATATGGGCTAGTAATGCATGCAGTATGTGCGGCTTCTACTAACGCACTACGTGTTGAACATCGCCCGGCACTCTTTTCACTCCTAAACAACCCGTGAAACCATTAATTATGTGTGATGAGTGCCATATATATGTTTGTTATTATAATGCACTTGTTACATTTTCTTTATAACTACTACTTTTTACTAGTAAGACATCATTGTAATGTGGTGTCTGTATATGTTGTATGTGGATCAATGTTAAAATTAGTATTTATGTATCCATGCATTTTGATGATGTGATCAAGGCGCAATATGCTGCAATAGCATCAATTTGAAATCAATTAATAGCAACTAGTCGTCAATCCGTGCATTCGCACGGGCCGGTTATGTATTATTTTCCATCAATCTATATTATGAACAACTATGCTTTTATGATATGAACCACTATAATTGAGATGTTCGTGAAGCATATAAGTTTAAAAACATAGAGATCTACAAATGGAGGTATGCATAAAGTTACACAAAATTAGAATCTAAAGCCAGAATAGTAATATGTTTTTATAACATAATATCACATTATATTTCTCAAAGTTCACTACATGAAGAGGAAATCATGCGTGAAACATATATCATAATAATATGTTTGTCGGTTTCACTTGGGAAGGATGTAGAGCCGCCTAATACACTGCTTATTTCCTCATGCATATGGTGTGATTTTTATTTTACATGTAACTATTTAAAATATATTTAAACAACACAATTCAGATAGTTGAGCAATGTGATTTTCATTTACCTAAATATTTGCCATGTACACTTAATTTAAATCAAATGACTTATGGTAATGAACTTATAAGACTCAAGCCATAGAACAGTATAATTTTTATGTGATATCTTTTAGTCAATGGATGACACACATAAAACGTGCAGGTAAACTTGTCTAACTTTGACACATATAAAAAGGATTCATTTCTTCTGGCTGCTAATACACGTGATACAGAAAATTGATGGCTAGTACTATGATCATACTACCCTACAACATCAGTCTCTGAACG
Organism: Triticum aestivum; assembly: GCF_018294505.1. Classification (NCBI taxonomy): domain Eukaryota; kingdom Viridiplantae; phylum Streptophyta; class Magnoliopsida; order Poales; family Poaceae; genus Triticum; species Triticum aestivum. The sequence continues at coordinate 561,287,283 of NC_057808.1, forward strand.
GCAATGATGCAAGCTATCTTGATTCCTTTCGGATCCGATCTAGCAAGAAGCTAGCATGCTAGCTCATCCGGCAACATGCACAGGTAGAAAACTGACTTGTTTTGCCCTGAACATGCACGTACACAACCTCCTGAATATGCACTTGATCAATCCTTGCGGGTGGGGATGCAACACATGCGATCTGTTCATAAAAAAAAACCATTAAAGGTTGGAAGAAATAAGAATTAAAAGAGTGTGCACTGGACGGCAGGTGCTGATGCCTACATCCAATTTTGATGCGGCCGTGCGTAGACGTGATTGTAGTCTGGACGGATTCTTGAGAAAGAAGCCTCCCTGTATAGGTGCATGAGATATCAAGGCCTGATTACCCAAATAGAGAGACCTAAGAGAGAGAGAGAGAGAAAGAGAGAGAGAGAGAGAGAGAGAGAGAGAGAGAGAGAGAGAGAGAGAGAGAGAGAGAGAGAAACGTGAGAGATTGAGCTAGCACAAAAACAATATGATAGGACAGTAAAAAGAAGGTGTTTCTAATAATTAGAAAAATACGTGATAGAGATACGAGAGAGACGTGAAAAAGAGAGAGATCCGTGAAATTAAGCCTTCAACCGTGACCCACTTGATGTAACGTGATGATATTGCCTCCCAGTCGTGATTATGCACAGTTTAATTAGATAGATCTTTTTTTAGGTTTTTTTAGGGGCTTAATTAGATAGATCTAAATTGTAATATATTTCACAAAAAAATTAGGTTCTAATTATTCCTTTTTCGGATTACGATTAAACTAAAACCTTCGCCGATTAATATTTAAAAAAACTTATCTAGGTTCTATTTGTTCTTTTTTGGATTAAGATTAAACTAAAACCTTCGCTAATTAAAGTTAAAAAAACTTATCCGAGTAGATCCGAACCATTATAATTCGGACCCACTAAATCAATGGCATCTATTTTCTAATTTTCTCTAATTAACGTGGAAATTTCTTGGAAATGCCTAATTAGTATTAGTAAGTATAAATATAGATACGTGATAGAGATAGGAGAGAGACGTGAAAGAGAGAGATATGTGAAATTAAGCCTTCAACCACGACCCACTTGATGTAACCTGAGGATATTGCCTCCGGGTCGTGATTATGCACAGTTTAATTAGATAGATATTTTTAGGGGCTTAATTAGATAGATCTGAATTGTAATATATTTGACAAAAAAATTAGGTTCTATTTATTCTTTTCTTGGATTACGATTAAACTAAAACCTTCGCTGATTAATGTTTAAAGAAAACCTTATCTAGGTTCTATTTGTTCTTTTTTGGATTAAGGTTAAACTAAAACATTCGCTAATTAACGTTTTAAAAAAACCTTATCCGAGTAGATCTGAACAGTTATAATTTGGACCCACTAAATCAACGGGGTCTATTTTCAAATTTTCTCTAATTAACGTGGGAATTTCTTGGAAGTGCCTAATTAGTATAAGTATAGATATAGATGGCGGGCACCAAACACCGTGGCGAGCGGTGGAAAGGGCCCGCCATTGCTGCACAAAATTTCTGTGACGGGCGGTGGTGATAGCGCTCCACTGTAGATGGGCTACCACTGGCGGGCAGTGGTGATTGCCCACCAGTGAAGATGGGCTACCACTGGCGTGCGGCCGCCCGCCACTGTTTTTTTTGAAGGAGAATCAATTAATATCGCGAAGATACCAATTACACCCAGTCTCTGCACCAACAAGATGTCACAAAGACATCCAGGATGCACACAACCAAAGGAGAAAATTAAAAGAAAGGAAAAAAAGAATGATCTTGCCACAGCGGTCGGCTCCTCTCAACAGCAGCACACATACCACCACCTAATACAACAACCGAAATACATAAAAGGTCTCCAAAAACAATGCCTCCAAGAAGGAAACAGTGCACAAGTGCCGTCGTTGCCCGATCCAAAATCTTGGGTTTTCATCCTGGAGAAAGGCCGCACTCTCAAAACAATCCCTCTAGCAAGGCAATCGCCAGACACAACCAATGAAGATCAGACCTTAGGTTTTCACCGGTACTCGAGGAGTACCACCAAAACTGAAATCCGCCAGTGCTGCCACCCCCACTTATCACTGCTACTCCCGAGACTTATCTGACACCTGGCTGACTCCATCGCCACCAAGGCTCCGTCCGTCTAGTTGATCCTCCTATCACGACCACCATGACCTTCTCCATCATTTTCTCCACCATGGAAATCAAGAAGCCGACATGTCCCAAGGTATCATCAACCAATAGAGCTTCGCACCATGCCCTCAGAACCTCGTAGGCAGATATGGACGTGCACGACTAGATTCTGTCCGATCCAGATATCCTGGGCAAAATCTCCAGCACCAGTTTCGGAACACGTCGGTGACTAGATTGAGGAGGACCGATCTTGGAGGACGTTTCCATGAAGCAAAAAGAGTACGAGGACCACCACCATAAGCATCATGGTAGTAGGCCACCATGGTGTCCAGCAGCATGCAGCACACATGTCCGCAGACTTGTACGGGCAAAGATCCAAACTAGCACGGCTTGAGGACGTGCGCCGACCGCGCCGCAACACCATGCGGTCACGAGCGACCAACTTGCTGCCGACCAAGAGCAGCCCCACCGATGGACGAGGAAGATGCCGTCGGGATCTCGCGGAGCTGCCCAGATCTCAGCAGCTGCCGCGAGATGAGATGCCCGGCCGCCGCCGTCATAGGATCCCGTGCGAGCTTTGCCGATGGTCCCCTCAGGCAGCGGGAAGATGAGGGGAAGGAGAGGCGGGCTCAGGAGTCATCGACGGTGGCGTTTCCCCCATGTAGCCAGATCGGGGCGACGCGGGGCGTGTCGCCAGATAGGGGCCGCCCGCCACTGTTGGCATATTAGTAGTGGCAGAGAGGCAGTTGCGGGCGCCCCTGAGAGCCTTGCTCGCCGCTACTAGGCTTTTTGAACTAAAGATGAGGACAACACCATGACCTAAAGACGAGGACAACACCAACTGAAACTGCATATCCAAACTTCATTGAAACCTGGCAGCGGTTACCTTCCCTTCTTCTGATCCTGCTTACTACTTATTGTCAAATGCATGGTAATTATGATAAAAGGCAAACAACAAAGATGCCACATCTAATAGTTGCCAAGGCCTAAATGACTTAGTAAACGAGTAATGTTGAATAAAGCTGATAAAGGAATCCTAGTCTTTTCTTTTCTTTGCTAGGATAATGAAGGCCGACGGGGTTATATAATTGTAATTTACGAACTAGGTCATACATTATTGAATTTTTTTTATAAAAGGAGTAATATTTAAAAAAAAATCTTTAGGTCATGGGATGTGAGGAATGGGTAGAGGATTTTCCCCAGCTGGTTATTTTTCCCTGGAGCGGTGTAGAGAGAGTTTTGGATCTGTCTGCTTAGATGGTGTAAACTTTTTTAGCCGTGTGATTGTTTATTTGCTGGATTTTCCCAGCAATTTCTTCTCCACGGAAATTGGTAAAGCTATCCTCATAATTCAGTCACTGTATTTCTTGATTATTCTGTTATTCATTTTATTTTTACTGTTGCATATGGACTGTGTGCTTGTGAATTGTTGCAATTAGCTATGATGGGAACACACCATTTGCGCATAGATATGCTCATGTTTGCTCTCTTGATCCTGGTTATTTTTTGCTTAATGACCGACTGCTTGGTAAATTGTTGGATAGAGTTTGTTATCGTCACAATGCCAATACAGAGAGACTAGAGTGCTCCAAGTAGGCTAGCAGTTACTTTTTTTAATGCAATTGTCAGTGGTTGTTGCCCGTGTGTTGTATCAAATCTCGTAGCTAGTGTCCACTACCGGGAAAGGGCTTATAGGTGAACTCAAATTAGTGCCGGGCGAAGCCGGACACCCGCCACAACTAATTTTGAAAACCAGCAGCGGCGGGTGACAGGGCGCACCGCCAGTGCTGGTGGTGTAGCAGTGGCGGGCGCGCCCGAATGACCGCCATAGCTGGACTAGCAAAATTTGCTAGCGTGTTGAAACCTGCCACTAGCGGGCGTTGCTACCCACCCGCCACTGCTACTTCGTCTTAGAGTGGCGGTCATGGAATACACCCAGTACAAACATAGTGGGATGACCCTCTCAAATTTTTTATTTTCCATATCAAGATGTTTGCAATGCGGGCAACAAAGGTACTCGTCACTTCCACAATGCAGTCACCCACGCAAAAAAATAATAATCAAGAAGTCAGGAGTGGCGGGCATCCTGTATAGCCCGCCACAGAACTTTACCGCCTTTTTTGCTTGCCCGAAATTCAGTTAATGCCGCGAAAATAACAAACCAACTCTAAAAGTTGTCAAATTATAGAGCGGGGCTTCTGGTGACGTATATTACAGATGGAAAAAAAATTCAAGTCCAAAATATGTTATAAAATTGAGTTATGTGTGTGAGGTGGCCATTTTGAAAGTCTATACACTTGGTGGGAGAGTGTCCTGTTTGCACACGTTATGCATCCGGTTATGAATTGAGTCATCAGCCATGGAGGAATCACGAACAATCTAATATCAATGAAAAATACATATGCAGGAAGCAAAATTAACAGCCTGGACCCTGGAGAGGTAAATAGAGAAGTAACCGGGGATTAATATAAGAGATGCAGGCTCATGTCCGAGGTCATTAACGCCATCGAAGGGAAGGTGCTCCTGGATGGCACAGTGCGCTGGCTGGATCGTGACGCACATGTGCCCTACTCCAAGGGGCGGGTGGAGTAAAGCCGGGGCACCAGCGCCGTTACCTTATGGAGTTTTCTTACTTGGTCTTGTTCTGTTACAGCACTTCTCAAATGCTGGGTTTTCATGTCCAATCATGCAAAGTCCATCTGACCACACTTCGTGAGACCAATCAATACAGACTTCGACAGAATCATAGCCATGTGCAAAAATCTGCAGGTGTCTTTTGATTTTTTTTGTGAGAGTTAAAAAGCTTTGTAGTTATTAACAGGATGATCAAGGGGATTTCTCTTCAGTGAGCATGGACACTGCTGTGGCGATCCGGACACTAGAAGCAACATACAAATCATCGGCTGAAGCTGCTGCTGTTGAATCCATGATTGCAAAATTGATTGACAAGGTACTACTGCTCTACACCCTAGGGTAATGAAAATCCCATCTATGTCACCCATTCCACAAACACACAACTGATACTTTAGATTGAGAAATTGGACACTGCAATATCCATGATAGTGAATAAACTATTATCTACATGGTGTGATGCACGAAGGTCCTTACTTGAAAAGTAAAGGCAAAGCAGTGATGCAGCGAGAATTGGGATTCTCACTTGGAGATCATTGCGAGTTATGTCAAGAGAATGGAAGTACTTCTGGAGCAGGCTTGCCTTGTATATGCTGCTTGCCCTGTATTTATCGATATTGGTCATTCATTGTCATCTGTAGTGGTCAGTGTCACTGCAGTATTACATTTCAATTTACTAGATATTTTTATTCTCAAGTAATTAACTGCATTTATGATTTGATGATGCTCAAAGGTCACATTGTTTTGACAGGTTAGGATTTCTGCGATATTTGTGTTTGTTTCATTTCTTGTCCTTCTGAGTGTTTGCGAAGTGCCTGCTCATATTGATGAGATCAAGGTCGGGTTTTTCTTCTTTAAAATGGAATTGCAACATTATGGCCACTTCCTTCCTAATAGTTTTAATTGTAGAATAATTTCAACGCGGATTCTGTTGGTGAAAACAATAAGCACCAAAATCATATGAACATCAGGTATGTTTGTAACATAATGCTCCCTCCTATGCAGATATATTCCCATGAGGATTCAAACCGGCATTATGGGACATTGGTTTTCCTACTAGGCCACTTCCTATCCAGCGTCTCCTTCCTATTTCTGGTGTCCATTTCGTCGTCGTTGGTTTTCTACTCCCTGATTGGCCTCAGGAATGAGTTCAGCTTCCTTATGTACTTTATAATCACCATCTTTATGTGCCTATTGGCGAACGAAGCGCTCATGATGATTGTTGCGTACATCTGGCTTGAGACTTACAAGTGCATCTTAACCTTGATTTGCTTATATGTGAGCTTCCATCTTGGTCTTCTTTCAAGTGGGCACACATATTGAATGAACCAACATTATTAAATAACCGTGGCTACTTCAAGTTATCATGATGCTGGTGGCAGGGTATTTTCGGATCCAAGACGCAATACCAGCGCCCGTGTGGAACTATCCGATGTCCTACATTTCATTCCAGACATATGCTGTCCAGGTAAGTTATATATGGCCATCTTATGTAACCTACATAAACCCTATGCTCATCTTGCTTTTACCGGATCAGGCGTGCTAACAAGCAATGCTGCTGCAGGGCTTGGTCCAGAACGAGTATGTCAGTACATCATTTGCAGTCGGGGCCACGAGGACGATACCCGGCGTGCAGGCTGTCCGAGGCTTGTATGGCATATCATCGTCGACGGGTGCCAAGTGGATGAATCTCCTTGTTTTGTTCCTGATGGCGATCGGCTACTGGGTCGTCTTGTATGTTTTGCTTCGTCTAGATGTGAGGAGACATGAGAGGCTTGGCAGGTGCTCCTGCTGGCCCAGCATCCACACCATTGCAGCTCCAAAGTGAGTTAGCCCTGAGCCACCGAGTGTGCTGATGTTGTAAGAAGGCTTTGTGTGTGTGTGTGTGTGTGTGTGTGTGTGTGTGTGTGTTTGGGTGTGTGACTGTTCATATGCATGTATACATGTGTGATAGCTTCCTAGGTAGGCATATCTGACGCATCCAAAGTAGAAGAGAAACATGAGGAGAATTGGGGTAACATATATACTGTATTTATCATGGTTAATTTGAGAATTGAAGAAATGAACCATGATTTGGTGATTTACTCTCTTGTCCATTCCTTTTTGGTACTCAGCATTGCTTCCTTTGTTGTCTTGTTGTCTCTCACACGTTTGATCTTCCTGGTTGGATCTGACTACATTGAAGGTCGAGTAGCGATCCTCTCTCGAAGGTGTTTTCTTCAAGTGTTGTAGATGATAGGGCTCGGCGCGTGCTGGGTTGTGCCAACATGCATTTCCATGTCAGTAGATTTGTGACATTGTAGACGATGTTGAATGTAGTTATTCATGCCTGAGATGAAGCTTGGCATAGTAGTCATTGAGCAATAACAGATTGTCTCTTCTCCTTAAATTTGTTCGTGCTTATAAATGTTGTTGGAGACGGTGGATAACTGAGTCAAGATATGAAGTGCATAAAAAAGTCAAGATATGAAAGGTTCTAACTGTGTAGGTGGAGAACAATCTCACCGGAGGATGATCTCAGAGGTGTCGGTGACATACACGATCAATAAAAGATGAGAAAATGCCATCCCAAATGAAAAATAAATCCATATATATAGACGAGGGGATCGTGACACTTCCACTTCAACCAAGAACCTAGTCTACACTAGTATAAAAGTTACGAGTTGCTGAAATCCAAACGATCTCAACCATCCGACACAATTAAAGCCAAGGACTCATGATGAATTTATTAAAAAGGTAAAAATGATGACACATGTGCAACCTAGTTTCCTGAAATCAGCAAATGATAGGAAACCTAGTGTATTGCCATACGCTTCCGCTAATCGACTATAGCGAGTTCAGTCTTTTATTTCTTCTTCTTGAGCGGAATGAGTTTGATCTTGTTGTTTGGCAGATTCCTCCGCACGCCCCTGAAAAACTTGACAAACGGATCGACAGAAGCATCACCATCTCGGTGTATGGTTTCAGTAAGCCTAAGGTTGTTGCACTTGAAACGCGCCATGCCCTTGGAATATGATTGGCGGCATTTCATCACCTCCTTTGTAGATTGGAAATCCGAGACCTGTTGAGCAGTGCAATGTTACGAGTATATTTTGGAATGGAATGCCAATATATTACGGAATGTTTCAAGTTATGGTAATTAGTTGTTGATGGAAGAAGTAGCAGCAGCACCTTGCAATGTCGCAAAGTGAGCTTCTGCAGGTTAGGCGAGTTGTACAGGTATTTGCGCAGCCCGAGGAAGTCGTCGTTGATACGGCACCCATCTAGAGAAAAGCTTGTCAGGTTCTCAAACTTGAATATAGGAAGATCCTCATGACTCCCAAAGAACAGCAACTGAAAACAAAAAACCCTACATGCACTCGTCTTATACTACTTTAAAAGAACGAAATAGCTGGCGAAAATCAAAATTCGAAGTAAAGGGCTCACAAGATCACTAGTTATTGACGAGACGACGCTTAAAAACTCGGAGATCGGGAGATTGGCCAGGACTTTCCTCCCTGCCGGCTGTTGTTCGGTCGTTCCTGCCGTATGCCTTCGTGCTCGGCTGCTCGCCTGCTCCTACCCTCCTGAATCTTGAAAAGGATCTACAACGTAGGAAGTTGGAACGGAGTTGCTGGATAGGAGATTCTTGAGCAAGGAAAGGTAGGAGGATTGGAGGAAGCCTAACCTGCCGTGGCGAGGGCCACCAGTGCCACACAGGAACAGACGAAGAGACGCCTCGTCGCTTCGCTCCTCTCCGTGAATCGAATAGATCAATCGTTGTTTTGTTTTTCTTTTTGATTTTGAGGGGAAGATTGCCACAATCGCTGGACGAGGCAGTTCCAGATCGGGGGGCTGCTCCAGGTTGCCAGTTGCCAGGCCGAGCGTCTCACAAGCCCAATAGGTTAGATATTTTTCCAGAGGCCCAAAAGATTAGATGAGAAGTAGATTTGGAGGCCCCAGAAACGGGGGGTCTGTGCGGGTGCACAGGTCACACCCCCCCGGGGTCGGGCCTGAATACAAGACGTTGGTCTGGTTCAAGTTAAGGCAATTTCGCTCGTCACTGTTTGCGATAATGTGAGGCGTCTTGATCAGGGGGAAATAAAGGTTGAATTAGAATTATAATTTTCTGCTGTGCCAAAATACACAGTGCATGCTTGGATGTTGGAGAAAGAAAGAAAATAATTCCTACGCATACACGTTTGATCAAGGCATGTGTCAACTAGGTTGTTTCTTTTGGTTGCCACGTCCACAACAAGAGTATACAAGTACATGATACCTTTTGATTGAGACTAACGGAAGAATCCTAATTGGTTACTACTTCTCATGATCAAGGCCATAGGAGATTTATGTGTTCGTGCGCTGGTTTAAATGGTGAGATTTGCTGTCCTTGAGAAACATTGGATGGGGGCTTCCAGGAAATTATGTTTAATTACTTTAAGTATTTAAATTTCAATGATTACTTGCTAATTTAAAGGTTGTGAGCAGATTTACTTCCTTTGGTGTTGGTCGAGAGTGAGAGATAACGAAGTTTTTGTTTGGTCAACTTATTAGGCAAGTTTGAGTCGGCTAGCTGTACTGGTATATATAGTCATGGTACCCTCTTTGTAAAAGCAGGTTATATTTAGGATTTTAGACAACATCGTGTATCGTAAATGGAGCGGCCGTCTTCGGGTGTCGCTGTTATTTATTTTGTATAAATTTTCGGTGTGGAAGTTACACGTGGCTCGAGGTCTATCGTTTCCGACGGGTTGCGTGCTGGTTACGTCTACTTTGGCGGGAGGTTCTTCATGTGTCGAGGGATTGTCCGTTGGTTGTCCTTACCCCATCTTCCGGTTACATGTACTGCTCGCGTAATTGGGAGATTTTATCAGCCGAATTCAGAGGAGTACATTGTATCGTGAAAGATCGGGCCAAATCAATAGCACGACGAGGTTGTGCTTTCCTGAGTTGGTATTCAGACCAAAGGTTGTTCACGGTAAAATTGTTTTCTTTCAGTTACGATCGATATTTTTATTTATCATGAGAAAATATTGTAGTTTGCAAATGGTGATAGCGATGGAGAAGGATCTATTGCGTGCCTTGCCTTGGTACCAATGCTTTATGCGTGTGCGTGTCGGACCAGCTAGTTGTGCCATGTTAATTAATTGCTATTCCAGTATGAATTTTGTGAGTAAGACTGTAGTTGATGCCTTGAACTTGCCGTTGATTGAACATTCACAACCATATGAGTTTTGGTTGATGGACAAGTTTGATCAAGATCATGCATCCCGTCGAAGTAGTTTCCCTTTATGCGGATATGGTGATCTAGTCGTGTGTGATGTGCTTCCTATGCATATGCATGTGAGTTCTATACTGTTGGGAAAACCCTGGACAGACTTGAGACAATTAAGTTATCATTATGATGATGAATTTTCTTTGGTATGGAAGGGTCGACTTATACTACTTGACTCATATACCCTGGAGCGATACAAGGAAGATCGCCAAAGACGTGATCATGCTCTGGAAGCAATTGATGTGAAGGTACTCAATGACCAAGAGAAAGCAGACGTGGACATTCAACATGCAGAATTTTTGGCATCGATAGTTTCTGCGGATGCATATGCTGAGACGATATACTTGACACCGAGGAGGGTTTCGTTTCAGGGAGGAGAGGATGATATGGCAAACACTAGATCTATTTGTACCGTCGACCACCATTACATACAAGAAGTTGGTCTGGTTTAAGTTAAGGCCGTTTCGCTCGTCACTGTTTGCGATAACATGAGGCGTATTGATCAGGAGAAAATGAAGGTTGAATTAGAATCACAATTTACTTCTTTGCCAAAATACACAATGCATGCTTGGATATTAGGAAAGGAAGAAAATAATTCCAACATATACCGTTTGATCAAAGCATGTGTCAACTTGGTTGTTTCTTTTGGTTGCCATGTCCACAACAAGACTATACTACATGGACATGATACCTTTTGATTGAGACTACCGAAAGTATCCTAATTGTTTACTACTTCTCAGGATCAAGGCCACAGGAGATATATGTGTAGGTGAGCAGGTCTAAATGGTGGGTTTTGCTGTCCTTGAGAAACGTTGGATGGGGGCTGCCAGGAAATTGTGTTTAATTACTTTAAGTATTGAAATTGTAAGGATTACTTGCTAAGTTAAAGCTTGTGATCATATTTACTTCCTTAGGTATTTTTCCGGAGTGTTGATTCATTTCCATTCCGACAAATTTGGGGCGCTCGATATGTCCTATTTTTAGCAAAGGTCATACCGGATTTTTCTGTGAATTTAAGCATGACTTGTGCTAGAATATGTAGGAAATATCGAGTCCCCAGATTTGCTAGAAAGAGAATTAAACGACATTTTGAGTTGACTTTATGCACTAGGGGAAGGAGGAGTAGCAACCATCACCGACTGTCGCAATATCAGAGAGGGAGTGCCCACCATATATGTGAGATGAGAGTTTAGGAAGGAAGACTCGACAGACCAAAAGTTAACCCGTTGTATATTGATTAATAGCGATGTGTGTGTTGAGTTTCCTGGTAGTTGCCTTCGATCGATTTTCAATTAATTAATGTTTCAACTATGAACATAGGAAATGTCTGACGAAGAAAAGGATTTCGGTAAGTGCGAATACTGCGAAGACGAGCGCGGCCCGTGCGACAGGCCTCACCTAGTTGGTGGTAGGCACTTCAGCATCAAGATGGATGAGACCTTCGAAGTGGATACAGTAAGTCATAACAAGAAGTAGCGTCATTATGTTTCATGGCTTGAGGATCTTGATACTGTCATTATGTTTCATGGCTTGAGGATCTTGATACTGTCAAGAAAAAAAAATTCCTGGACATTAAAATATTACTACTCAAAACGTGCGGCCACTAGCGTGCGTATTGAACTACGGTCACATCTATTTAGGAAAGATGGTAAGATTTTTACTATTTGTCCTCAGTGCATCTTTTGCAAACATTATTTTTCAGGCTAAATTTCATTTCTAAGTATGTTACTATGATATTCTTCAATAGGGACTCCTGATGATAGTTGTGCCTCAATGGATCGAGCATAAAGTTCGCATGACAATGGTTAGCTTACGGCCAAGACATCATACATTGCACTTTAGTGCATTTAAGATTTCTCGAAGCGAGCAAGTCTTAATAGTCAAAGACTGGAGCAAAATTGTGAAGGATTGCAGCAGAGAAGTACTAGGGGGCAGCAATCAGAAGCACGGCCCACAATTAGGAGACATGTTCATCTGCATGCTCTAGTATGATGAAGCAGGAGTGCTACACATGTTCTATGCTATTTTACCTGAGAGAGAGCAGCAGGAGTGAGTAGCTAGCTAGAATGAGTTTGAAGATGATGATGTGCTACACTATGACTATGATGATTAAATAGCTAGTGTTGGTGGTAATCACTATGATGATTGTTATTAGCTAGTGTTGGTGGCGATTAGATAGCTACACCATGACTATGATGATTAAATAGTGTTGGTGGTAATGACTATGATGATTATTAGCTAGTGTTGTTGGTGATGATATGATGCAAGAGTTTTTATATTAATATGATGATGATGATGATGAGTTATTATATCATTGGGTGAAAGAACCGCAGATTAGTTTCAAGTTAATCCATGAATTGGTCACTTAGGATCCATTCACTTGAAACTAATCCGCGGGTCTTTCATCTAGTGATTTAATAACTCATTATAATGTAAAAACAATCTCTAAATTGCTACTGTATGAAAAATAGTATAAAGCTGTATGAATACGACATAAAATAATAAAGAAATAGAATACGGAATAATAGTAGTAGCGCGGGCAGTGAGACGCGCTACTAGTAATTACCAGTACCGTAGTTTGCTGGAAGCGCTACTACTAAGTTGATATAACAGTAGCGCGGGTGTGCAGACGCTACTGCTAACCTTTAGCTGTAGCGCCGTAGCAGTAGCGCGGCTCCCCGCGCTACTGCTAGGCCAAAAACCCGCGCTACTGCTAGGCTTTTCCCTAGTAGTGCTTTTTTGTATTGTCTTCCATTAAACCTCATCATTTATTAGTGTTTTTTGTAATACAGTCTTCAATACTAGATACCTAATAGATGAAAAGAACAATAAAATTAACTATACGATTTTAAAACAACGAAATAGTTGGCGAAAATCACAAATCAAAGTAAAGGGCTCACAGGATCACTGGTTATTGGCGCGACGACGCTTTAAAACTCGGAGATCGGGAGATTGGCCTGGACTTTCCTCCCTGCCGGTTGCTGTGCGGTCGTTCCTACCTTGTGCCTTCGTGCCCGGCTGCTCGCCTGCTCCTACCCTCATGAATCTTGAAAATGATCTACAATGTAGGAAGTTGGAACGGAGTTGCTGGATAGGAGATTCTTGAGCAAGGAAAGGAAGGAGGATTGGAGGAACCCTATCCTGCCATGGCGAGGGCCGTCTGTGCCACACGAACAGACCAAGAGACGTCTCGGCGCTTCGCTCCTTTCGATGAATCGAATAGATTAATTGTTCTTTTCTTTTTTATTTCGATTTTGAGGGAAAGACTGCCACTATCGCTGGACGAGGCAGTTCTAGATCGGGGGGCTGCACCAGGTTGCCAGTTGCCAGGCCGAGCGTCTCACAAGCCCAATAGGTTAGATTTTTTTCAGAGGCCCAAAAGATTACATGAGTAGTAGATTTGGAGGCCCTGGAAAAGGGGGGGCCCTGTGCAGGCGCACAGGTCGCACCCCCCAGGCTCGGGCCTGCATACAAGACGTTGGTCTGGTTCAAGTTAAGGCAGTTTTGCTCGTCACTGTTTGCGATAACGAGAGGCGTCTTGATCAGGAGAAAATGAAGGTTGAATTAGAATCATAATTTGCTGCTGTGCCAAAATACACAATGCATGCTTCGATAATAGAAAAAGAAGTAAAATAATTCCAACACATACACGTTTGAGCAAGGCATGCGTCAACTAGGTTGTTTCTTTTGGTTGCCACGTCCACAACAAGAATATAAAAGTACATGATACCTTTTGATTGAGACTAACGGAAGAATCCTAATTGGTTACTACTTCTCATGATCAAGGCTATAGGAGATTTATGTGTTCGTGAGCTGGTTTAAATGGTGGGATTTAATGTCCTTGAGAAACATTGGATGGGGGCTTCCAGGAAATTATGTTTAATTACTTTAAGTATTTAAATTTTAATGATCGATTACTTGCTAATTTAAAGCTTGTGAGCAGATTAACTTCCTTAGGTGTTGGTCGAGAGTTAGAGATAAAGACGTTTTTGTTCAGTCGACTTATTAGGCAAGTTGGAGTCGGCTAGCTGTACTGGTATATATAGTCATGTTACCCTCTTTGTAAAAGCAGGTTATATTTTGTAGTTTAGACAGCGTCGTGTATCGACCATGAATCGCCCGTCTTCGGGTGTCGCTGTTATTTATTTTGTATAAATTTTCAGTGTGGAAGTTACACTTGGCTCGAGGTCTATCGTTTCCGACGGGTTGCGTGCTGGTTACGTCTACTTCGGCAGGAGGTTCTTTGTGTGTCGAGGGATTGTCCGTTGGTTATCGTTACCCCATCTTCCGGTTACATGTACTGCTCGCGTAATTGGGAGATATTATCAGCTGAATTCAGAGGAGTACATTGTATTGTGAAAGATCGGGCCAAATCAGTAGCACGACGAGGTTGTGCTTTCATCAGTTGGTATTCGGACCAAAGATTGTTCACGGTAAAATTGTTTTCTTTCAGTTACGACTGATATTTTTATTTATCATGAGAAATGATTGTAGTTCGCAAATAGTGATGGCGATGGAGAAGGATCCATTGCGTGCCTTGCCTTGGTACCAATGCTTTATGCGTGTGTGTGTGTCAGACCAGCTAGTTGTGCCATGTTAATTAATTGCTATTCCAGTATGAATTTTGTGAGTAAGACTGTAGTTGATGCCTTGAACTTGCCGTTGATTGAACATTCAGAACCATACGAGTTTTGGTTGACGGACAAGTTTGATCAAGATCATGCATCACGTCGAAGTAGTTTCCCTTTATGCGGATATGGTGATCTAGTCGTGTGTGATGTGCTTCCTATGCATATGCATGTGTGTTCTATACTGTTGAGAAAACCCTGGACAGACTTGAGACAATTAAGTTAGCATTATGATGGTGAATTTTCTTTTGTATGGAAGGGTGGACTTATACTACTTGACTCATATACCCTGGAGCGATACAAGGCATATCACCAAAGGCGTGATCATGCTCAGGAAGCAATTGATGTGAAGGTACTCAATGACCAAGACAAAGCAGGCATGGACATTCAACATGCTGAATTTTTGGCATCGACAGTTTCTGCGGATGCATATGCTGAGAAGATAGACTTGACGCCGAGGAGGGTTTCGTTTCAGGGAGGAGAGGATGATATGGCAAACACTAGATCTATTTGTACCGTCGACCACCATTACATACAAGAAGTTGGTCTGGTTTAAGTTAAGGCTGTTTCGCTCGTCACTGTTTGCGATAACATGAGGCGTCTTGATCAAGAGAAAATGAAGGTTGAATTAGAATCACAATTTACTTCTTTGCCAAAATACACAATGCATGCTTGGATATTAGAAAAGGAAGAAAATAATTCCAACATATACCGTTTGATCAAAGCATGTGTCAACTTGGTTGTTTCTTTTGGTTGCCATGTCCACAACAAGACTATACTACATGGACATGATACGTTTTGATTGAGACTACCGAAAGTATCCTAATTGTTTACTACTTCTCACGATCAAGGCCACAGGAGATATATGTGTACGTGAGCAGGTCTAAATGGTGGGTTTTGCTGTCCTTGAGAAACGTTGGATGGGGGCTGCCAGGAAATTGTGTTTAATTACTTTAAGTATTGAAATTGTAAGGATTACTTGCTAAGTTAAAGCTTGTGATCATATTTACTTCCTTAGGTGTTGGTCAAGAGTTAGAGATAAAGATGTTTTTGTTTGTTTAACTTATTAGGAAAGTTCGAGTATGCTAGCTGTCTTGGTGTATATAATCCTGGTACGGTCTTTGTAAAAGCAGGTTATATTTTGGAGTTTAGAAAACGTCATGTTTCGACCATGAAGCGTTTCTGTGTGAAAGTTACACTTCGCTCGAGGTTTGTCTTTTCCGACGGTTTGTGTGCTGGTAACGTCTAGTTCGATTGCAGGTTCTTTCGTGTGTCGAGGGATTATTCGTTGGTTATCGTTGCCCCATCTTCCGGTTACGTGTACTGCTCGCGTAATTGAGAGATTTTATCAGCTGAATTCGGAGGAGTTCATTGCATCGTGAAAGATTGGGCCAAATTAGTAGAACGACGAGGTTGGGCTTTCATCAGTTGGTATTCAAAGCAATGGTTGTTCACGGTAAAATTGTTTTCTTCCAATTACAATTGATACTTTTATTTATCATGAGGAAAGATTGTAGTTCGCAAATGGTGATGGCGATGGAGAAGGATCCATTGCGCGTCTTGCCTTGGTACCAATGCTTTATGCGTGTGCATGTCGGACCAACTAGTTGTGCCCCGTTGATGAATTGCTATTCCAGTATGAATTTGGTGAGTGAGATAGTAGGTTATGCTTTGAACTTGCCGTTGATTGAACATCCAGAACCATACGAGCTTTGGTGGAAGGACAAGTTTTATCAAGATCATGCATCGCGTCGAAGGAGTTTCACTTTATGCGGATATGGTGATCTAGTTGTGTGTGATGTGCTTCCTATGCATATGCATGTGTGTTCTATATTGTTGGGAAAATCATGGATGGACATGAGACAATTAACTTATCATTATGATGGTGAATTTTCTTTTGTACGAAAGGGTCGACTTCGCCTGAGGTCTGTCATTTCCGATGGGTTGCGTGCTGGTTACGTCTACTTGGGCGGGAGGTTCTTGTGTCGAGGGATTGTGTACTACTAGCGTAATTGGGAGATTTTATCAGCTGATTTCGGAGGAGTTCATTGTATCGTGAAAGATCGGGCCAAATCAGTAGCACGATGACGTTGTGCTTTCATCGGATGGGGACCAGAGGAGACTTTGGTCGGCTGGTTCAGCCCAACATCGGCGACGGCTCTCGATGTCATTACCCTCCTTGTAGGCGAAGCCGACGTCCCTCCTATCCAGCCTCGACCACCTCCCGGAAGAGAGCCCAAAACCCGTCTTGGATTGGGCATTGACGGCCTGCACGTAGTACCCCTTCATTGGGGCGCCATCTTGGGAGGCTTGGGTGTTCGGGGGAGAGTTGCTATGGGTGGTGGAACCTACGTGGCAGGGGCTCCAGCGGCAACAATGGCGTGGAGGTTGGCAGGTGAAGCGCTGTCGCATGTACCGCGTCGACGACAGTTGATCTTGGCAGCATGGTGCAGCCTAGTCTTGGCGATAGATGCGTCTGAATGGACGAGCGCAAGGCGGCAGCGTTGTTCGTCGCCGTGGAGGCATCGATCGATGGCCGGCCTGGTAAGGATGATGTAGATCTCTTTTCTGGAGATGGGTCAGCGGTTCGATGGTGGTGACGTCTTCTAAAACATGTGTGTGTGTGGTGCATGCATTAGATTTGCTGCACCGAGTGTAGGCTCCTCATATGTCATGCGGGCAGATCAGCGGTGACCTCAGTTCTAAATGGTGGGAGAGAGGGCACTCCATATTGTCGAGTTGTTTGGTGTAAGTGGTGGCTTCGGATGGCTTGATGTATGTTATTGTCAGATCTTTGTTGAATAATTAATAAATATGAATGTATGCACCGACTGATGGAGAGGCCGGGGATTTAAATCACATTTTCGAAAAAATGTCACTAACAGAAGGCAATTTCCGGGAACCTCCAGATGGTGGCGTGCGCTCCGCGTTCAGCTACCGGTGTTGGCCATCTTGACCTTTTCCGCGGAATATTTTGGACTTAGACTGGCCATAGTGGGAGTAACTTCAAGAGTAACATCGGTTCCAACTCAGCAAATTTGCCTATGTGACAACGAGTTAATAAGGAGATGGGTGAATTGAGTAACTTAGCTAGTTATCGTAACATCACATATCCCAAGACGATACGAGTGTATAACGTAATAAATGAAGCTTTGCACGACACCACACTTATGTTACTACCCACTATAGAGGTACTACCTACGTCCTGGTTTATTGGTCTCTATTGTATTCTTTGCCATATTTTGATCTTAAATTTAACAAACAAAATGTTCATGCATGTCATAAAAAATTATATCATTGAGAACTATATTTAGATACGAATGGAACAATATAATTTTTGTTTGACATGCACTAACATTTTATCAGTTAAATCTTTGGTCAAAGTTTAGCACAAATTACAAAGGGGGCCAATAATCTAGGACGAAGGTAGTAATAAGATAGCCTAGAGTAGCGTGTATGTTATGGCTAGTCTCACTCATAGGAGCAGACTTTGTTATCCAGATCCAAGAAGGATGCTGTGCGCCTATAAATACCTATCTACTCTAGCTAGGAGTTCGATCTAACACAACCATCATATCCATATCCAGCCCAACAAATGGCGCCTCTCAAGGTGACTGTTGCCATGTGTGTCGTGCTGGTCCTGATGATCCAGCTGCAGGCGCCGGCGGCTGCGCAGGAGATACCATGCGACCAGTGCGGGCCGGGATGCGCCCAGGCGTGCAATGCGCAGGGCCCCTACTTCTGCAACAGCTTCTGCAACATCTTTCCCACCCTGTGCAACTACTGCTTCCTCATCCAATCCGGCTTGTGCATTCCCGAGTGCGCAAACCTCTGCAGGGTCAACTGCGAGTGATCGACCATGCAGGAACGCATCGACATGCATGGATTCGAGGGTGTCGATGAGCGTGCCTGCGTTGCCATTGTTATATTAGCTGCTCTATGTACAATAAGTCGATGCCGGTCAGGCTGCATGCATGTATTGCGTGCGAGTGCCTCGACTTAGCATTTGATACCGTGTTTAATTTGCTACTATTCCCTTCACTCAACATATTACATATTACCATGTTGTGCATCCAATGCATTTATGTTGTACGCCCACCATTTGGTTATGAAAAAGACTCGTTTGGAAAATCACATATCTACCAAGGCAAAGTTCAGGTTGCACCTACTTGTGTATAGTTCATCTGGAAAGGTCAAATGTTCTCTTGTTTGGAAGAAACAAAAAAGAGATTTTTTTCATATAAGGATAACACGAATCTTGATGCAAACCGAGTGGTTTAGATATATGGTACGCTGGTATGGGGGTACTAAAAATCCACACTCGAAGTATTCCTATATGCACATCATATAATTATCGTTTCTACCAAGTGTTTGGTTGTATAAGTAAATCAAGTAACTCCCACGATAACCCACGTAGCCCTTTTAAAGATAAAGAAGAGAATTATTCCACGATCTTTACTTGTGTTGTAGGTAAGTTACTCTTTTAGTATATATGATTCCTATTAAATCTATTAGGCTATGAAATTGTTAGAGTACCGCATGGATTCACTCCTCTCGAACACCAATTTGGGTTACAAGAATTTATACAGGGGAATTGCTCATAGAAGTTCAAGAAACCGAGGAGGAAGAGGGGTGGAAGAAAGGTAGGAGAAGCCAGGGGAGCCGCCAATGACGTGATCCTACGCGGATTCCTTCTTCGTTGCTTCCTCCCCTATACTTGTAGCTCGTAGTAGCCGGTGATGCTCAACCAGACCCGGCTAGTGTGATATCCAAGGGCAAGCCCAAGTATATGTATGGGCTAGGGGAGGTCCCTAACACCCCCCTCCTTGAAATGCTGCTTGACCACAAGCTGACGCACCGAGGACCACCCGGTAAACATATATATGGGCTAGTAATGCATGCAGTATGTGCGGCTTCTACTAACGCACTACGTGTTGAACATCGCCCGGCACTCTTTTCACTCCTAAACAACCCGTGAAACCATTAATTATGTGTGATGAGTGCCATATATATGTTTTTTATTATAATGCACTTGTTACATTTTCTTTATAACTACTACTTTTTACTAGTAAGACATCATTGTAATGTGGTGTCTGTATATGTTGTATGTGGATCAATGTTAAAATTAGTATTTATGTATCCATGCATTTTGATGATGTGATCAAGGCGCAATATGCTGCAATAGCATCAATTTGAAATCAATTAATAGCAACTAGTCGTCAATCCGTGCGAATGCACGGGCCGGTTATGTATTATTTTCCATCAATCTATATTATGAACAACTATGCTTTTATGATATGAACCACTATAATTGAGATGTTCGTGAAGCATATAAGTTTAAAAACATAGAGATCTACAAATGGAGGTATGCATAAAGTTACACAAAATTAGAATCTAAAGCCAGAATAGTAATATGTTTTTATAACATAATATCACATTATATTTCTCAAAGTTCACTACATGAAGAGGAAATCATGCGTAAAACATATATCATAATAATATGTTTGTCGGTTTCACTTGGGAAGGATGTAGAGCCGCCTAATACACTGCTTATTTCCTCATGCATATGGTGTGATTTTTATTTTACATGTAACTATTTAAAATATATTTAAACAACACAATTCAGATAGTTGAGCAATGTGATTTTCATTTACCTAAATATTTGCCATGTACACTTAATTTAAATCAAATGACTTATGGTAATGAACTTATAAGACTCAAGCCATAGAACAGTATAATTTTTATGTGATATCTTTTAGTCAATGGATGACACACATAAAACGTGCAGGTAAACTTCTCTAACTTTGACACATATAAAAAGGATTCATTTCTTCTGGCTGCTAATACACGTGATACAGAAAATTGATGGCTAGTACTATGATCATACTACCCTACAACATCAGTCTCTGAACGGCAATGATGCAAGCTATCTTGATTCCTTTCGGATCCGATCTAGCAAGAAGCTAGCATGCTAGCTCATCCGGCAACATGCACAGGTAGAAAACTGACTTGTTTTGCCCTGAACATGCACGTACACAACCTCCTGAATATGCACTTGATCAATCCTTGCGGGTGGGGATGCAACACATGCGATCTGTTCATAAAAAAAAAACCATTAAAGGTTGGAAGAAATAAGAATTAAAAGAGTGTGCACTGGACGGCAGGTGCTGATGCCTACATCCAATTTTGATGCGGCCGTGCGTAGACGTGATTGTAGTCTGGACGGATTCTTGAGAAAGAAGCCTCCCTGTATAGGTGCATGAGATATCAAGGCCTGATTACCCAAATAGAGAGACCTAAGAGAGAGAGAGAGAGAAAGAGAGAGAGAGAAAGAGAGAGAGAGAGAGAGAGAGAGAGAAACGTGAGAGATTGAGCTAGCACAAAAACAATATGATAGGACAGTAAAAAGAAGGTGTTTCTAATAATTAGAAAAATACGTGATAGAGATACGAGAGAGACGTGAAAAAGAGAGAGATACGTGAAATTAAGCCTTCAACCGTGACCCACTTGATGTAACGTGATGATATTGCCTCCCAGTCGTGATTATGCACAGTTTAATTAGATAGATCTTTTTTTAGGTTTTTTTAGGGGCTTAATTAGATAGATATAAATTGTAATATATTTCACAAAAAAATTAGGTTCTAATTATTCCTTTTTCGGATTACGATTAAACTAAAACCTTCGCCGATTAATATTTAAAAAAACTTATCTAGGTTCTATTTGTTCTTTTTTGGATTAAGATTAAACTAAAACCTTCGCTAATTAAAGTTAAAAAAAACTTATCCGAGTAGATCCGAACCATTATAATTCGGACCCACTAAATCAATGGCATCTATTTTCTAATTTTCTCTAATTAACGTGGAAATTTCTTGGAAATGCCTAATTAGTATTAGTAAGTATAAATATAGATACGTGATAGAGATAGGAGAGAGACGTGAAAGAGAGAGATATGTGAAATTAAGCCTTCAACCACGACCCACTTGATGTAACCTGAGGATATTGCCTCCGGGTCGTGATTATGCACAGTTTAATTAGATAGATATTTTTAGGGGCTTAATTAGATAGATCTGAATTGTAATATATTTGACAAAAAAATTAGGTTCTATTTATTCTTTTCTTGGATTACGATTAAACTAAAACCTTCGCTGATTAATGTTTAAAGAAAACCTTATCTAGGTTCTATTTGTTCTTTTTTGGATTAAGGTTAAACTAAAACATTCGCTAATTAACGTTTTAAAAAAACCTTATCCGAGTAGATCTGAACAGTTATAATTCGGACCCACTAAATCAACGGCGTCTATTTTCTAATTTTCTCTAATTAACGTGGGAATTTCTTGGAAGTGCCTAATTAGTATAAGTATAGATATAGATGGCGGGCACCAAACACCGTGGCGAGCGGTGGAAAGGGCCCGCCATTGCTGCACAAAATTTCTGTGACGGGCGGTGGTGATAGCGCTCCACTGTAGATGGGCTACCACTGGCGGGCAGTGGTGATTGCCCACCAGTGAAGATGGGCTACCACTGGCGTGCAGCCGCCCACCACTGTTTTTTTTGAAGGAGAATCAATTAATATCGCGAAGATACCAATTACACCCAGTCTCTGCACCAACAAGATGTCACAAAGACATCCAGGATGCACACAACCAAAGGAGAAAATTAAAAGAAAGGAAAAAAAGAATGATCTTGCCACAGCGGTCGGCTCCTCTCAACAGCAGCACACATACCACCACCTAATACAACAACCGAAATACATAAAAGGTCTCCAAAAACAATGCCTCCAAGAAGGAAACAGTGCACAAGTGCCGTCGTTGCCCGATCCAAAATCTTGGGTTTTCATCCTGGAGAAAGGCCGCACTCTCAAAACAATCCCTCTAGCAAGGCAATCGCCAGACACAACCAATGAAGATCAGACCTTAGGTTTTCACCGGTACTCGAGGAGTACCACCAAAACTGAAATCCGCCAGTGCTGCCACCCCCACTTATCACTGCTACTCCCGAGACTTATCTGACACCTGGCTGACTCCATCGCCACCAAGGCTCCGTCCGTCTAGTTGATCCTCCTATCACGACCACCATGACCTTCTCCATCATTTTCTCCACCATGGAAATCAAGAAGCCGACATGTCCCAAGGTATCATCAACCAATAGAGCTTCGCACCATGCCCTCAGAACCTCGTAGGCAGATATGGACGTGCACGACTAGATTCTGTCCGATCCAGATATCCTGGGCAAAATCTCCAGCACCAGTTTCGGAACACGTCGGTGACTAGATTGAGGAGGACCGATCTTGGAGGACGTTTCCATGAAGCAAAAAGAGTACGAGGACCACCACCATAAGCATCATGGTAGTAGGCCACCATGGTGTCCAGCAGCATGCAGCACACATGTCCGCAGACTTGTACGGGCAAAGATCCAAACTAGCACGGCTTGAGGACGTGCGCCGACCGCGCCGCAACACCATGCGGTCACGAGCGACCAACTTGCTGCCGACCAAGAGCAGCCCCACCGATGGACGAGGAAGATGCCGTCGGGATCTCGCGGAGCTGCCCAGATCTCAGCAGCTGCCGCGAGATGAGATGCCCGGCCGCCGCCGTCATAGGATCCCGTGCGAGCTTTGCCGATGGTCCCCTCAGGCAGCGGGAAGATGAGGGGAAGGAGAGGCGGGCTCAGGAGTCATCGACGGTGGCGTTTCCCCCATGTAGCCAGATCGGGGCGACGCGGGGCGTGTCGCCAGATAGGGGCCGCCCGCCACTGTTGGCATATTAGTAGTGGCAGAGAGGCAGTTGCGGGCGCCCCTGAGAGCCTTGCTCGCCGCTACTAGGCTTTTTGAACTAAAGATGAGGACAACACCATGACCTAAAGACGAGGACAACACCAACTGAAACTGCATATCCAAACTTCATTGAAACCTGGCAGCGGTTACCTTCCCTTCTTCTGATCCTGCTTCATACTTATTGTCAAATGCATGGTAATTATGATAAAAGGCAAACAACAAAGATGCCACATCTAATAGTTGCCAAGGCCTAAATGACTTAGTAAACGAGTAATGTTGAATAAAGCTGATAAAGGAATCCTAGTCTTTTCTTTTCTTTGCTAGGATAATGAAGGCCGACGGGGTTATATAATTGTAATTTACGAACTAGGTCATACATTATTGAATTTTTTTATAAAAGGAGTAATATTTAAAAAAAAATCTTTAGGTCATGGGATGTGAGGAATGGGTAGAGGATTTTCCCCAGCTGGTTATTTTTCCCTGGAGCGGTGTAGAGAGAGTTTTGGATCTGTCTGCTTAGATGGTGTAAACTTTTTTAGCCGTGTGATTGTTTATTTGCTGGATTTTCCCAGCAATTTCTTCTCCACGGAAATTGGTAAAGCTATCCTCATAATTCAGTCACTGTATTTCTTGATTATTCTGTTATTCATTTTATTTTTACTGTTGCATATGGACTGTGTGCTTGTGAATTGTTGCAATTAGCTATGATGGGAACACACCATTTGCGCATAGAATGCTCATGTTTGCTCTCTTGATCCTGGTTATTTTTTGCTTAATGACCGACTGCTTGGTAAATTGTTGGATAGAGTTTGTTATCGTCACAATGCCAATACAGAGAGACTAGAGTGCTCCAAGTAGGCTAGCAGTTACTTTTTTTAATGCAATTGTCAGTGGTTGTTGCCCGTGTGTTGTATCAAATCTCGTAGCTAGTGTCCACTACCGGGAAAGGGCTTATAGGTGAACTCAAATTAGTGCCGGGCGAAGCCGGACACCCGCCACAACTAATTTTGAAAACCAGCAGCGGCGGGTGACAGGGCGCACCGCCAGTGCTGGTGGTGTAGCAGTGGCGGGCGCGCCCGAATGACCGCCATAGCTGGACTAGCAAAATTTGCTAGCGTGTTGAAACCTGCCACTAGCGGGCGTTGCTACCCACCCGCCACTGCTACTTCGTCTTAGAGTGGCGGTCATGGAATACACCCAGTACAAACATAGTGGGATGACCCTCTCAAATTTTTTATTTTCCATATCAAGATGTTTGCAATGCGGGCAACAAAGATACTCGTCACTTCCACAATGCAGTCACCCACGCAAAAAAATAATAATCAAGAAGTCAGGAGTGGCGGGCATCCTGTATAGCCCGCCACAGAACTTTACCGCCTTTTTTGCTTGCCCGAAATTCAGTTAATGCCGCGAAAATAACAAACCAACTCTAAAAGTTGTCAAATTATAGAGCGGGGCTTCTGGTGACGTATATTACAGATGGAAAAAAATTCAAGTCCAAAATATGTTATAAAATTGAGTTATGTGTGTGAGGTGGCCATTTTGAAAGTCTATACACTTGGTGGGAGAGTGTCCTGTTTGCACACGTTATGCATCCGGTTATGAATTGAGTCATCAGCCATGGAGGAATCACGAACAATCTAATATCAATGAAAAATACATATGCAGGAAGCAAAATTAACAGCCTGGACCCTGGAGAGGTAAATAGAGAAGTAACCGGGGATTAATATAAGAGATGCAGGCTCATGTCCGAGGTCATTAACGCCATCGAAGGGAAGGTGCTCCTGGATGGCACAGTGCGCTGGCTGGATCGTGACGCACATGTGCCCTACTCCAAGGGGCGGGTGGAGTAAAGCCGGGGCACCAGCGCCGTTACCTTCTGGAGTTTTCTTACTTGGTCTTGTTCTGTTACAGCACTTCTCAAATGCTGGGTTTTCATGTCCAATCATGCAAAGTCCATCTGACCACACTTCGTGAGAGCAATCAATACAGACTTCGACAGAATCATAGCCATGTGCAAAAATCTGCAGGTGTCTTTTGATTTTTTTGTGAGAGTTAAAAATCTTTGTAGTTATTAACAGGATGATCAAGGGGATTTCTCTTCAGTGAGCATGGACACTGCTGTGGCGATCCGGACACTAGAAGCAACATACAAATCATCGGCTGAAGCTGCTGCTGTTGAATCCATGATTGCAAAATTGATTGACAAGGTACTACTGCTCTACACCCTAGGGTAATGAAAATCCCATCTATGTCACCCATTCCACAAACACACAACTGATACTTTAGATTGAGAAATTGGACACTGCAATATCCATGATAGTGAATAAACTATTATCTACATGGTGTGATGCACGAAGGTCCTTACTTGAAAAGTAAAGGCAAAGCAGTGATGCAGCGAGAATTGGGATTCTCACTTGGAGATCATTGCGAGTTATGTCAAGAGAATGGAAGTACTTCTGGAGCAGGCTTGCCTTGTATATGCTGCTTGCCCTGTATTTATCGATATTGGTCATTCATTGTCATCTGTAGTGGTCAGTGTCACTGCAGTATTACATTTCAATTTACTAGATATTTTTATTCTCAAGTAATTAACTGCATTTATGATTTGATGATGCTCAAAGGTCACATTGTTTTGACAGGTTAGGATTTCTGCGATATTTGTGTTTGTTTCGTTTCTTGTCCTTCTGAGTGTTTGCAAAGTGCCTGCTCATATTGATGAGATCAAGGTCGGGTTTTTCTTCTTTAAAATGGAATTGCAACATTATGGCCACTTCCTTCCTAATAGTTTTAATTGTAGAATAATTTCAACGCGGATTCTGTTGGTGAAAACAATAAGCACCAAAATCATATGAACATCAGGTATGTTTGTAACATAATGCTCCCTCCTATGCAGATATATTCCCATGAGGATTCAAACCGGCATTATGGGACATTGGTTTTCCTACTAGGCCACTTCCTATCCAGCGTCTCCTTCCTATTTCTGGTGTCCATTTCGTCGTCGTTGGTTTTCTACTCCTTGATTGGCCTCAGGAATGAGTTCAGCTTCCTTATGTACTTTATAATCACCATCTTTATGTGCCTATTGGCGAACGAAGCGCTCATGATGATTGTTGCGTACATCTGGCTTGAGACTTACAAGTGCATCTTAACCTTGATTTGCTTATATGTGAGCTTCCATCTTGGTCTTCTTTCAAGTGGGCACACATATTGAATGAACCGACATTATTAAATAACCGTGGCTACTTCAAGTTATCATGATGCTGGTGGCAGGGTATTTTCGGATCAAAGACGCAATACCAGCGCCCGTGTGGAACTATCCGATGTCCTACATTTCATTCCAGACATATGCCGTCCAGGTAAGTTATATATGGCCATCTTATGTAACCTACATAAACCCTATGCTCATCTTGCTTTTACCGGATCAGGCGTGCTAACAAGCAATACTGCTGCAGGGCTTGGTCCAGAACGAGTTTGTCAGTACATCATTTGCAGTCGGGGCCACGAGGACGATACCCGGCGTGCAGGCTGTCCGAGGCTTGTATGGAATATCATCGTCGACGGGTGCCAAGTGGATGAATCTCCTTGTTTTGTTCCTGATGGCGATCGGCTACCGGGTCGTCTTGTATGTTTTGCTTCGTCTAGATGTGAGGAGACATGTGAGGCTTTGCAGGCGCTCCTGCTGGCCCAGCATCCATACCAGTGCAGCTCCAAAGTGAGTTAGCCCTGAGCCACCGAGTGTGCTGAGATGTTGTAAGAAGGCTTTTTGTGTGTGTGTGTGTGTGTGTTTGGGTGTGTGACTGTTCATATGCATGTACACATGTGTGATTGCTTCCTAGGTAGGCATATCTGACGCATCCAAAGTAGAAGAGAAACATGAAGAGAATTGGGGTAACATATATACTGTATTTATCATGGTTAATTTAAGAACTGAAGAAATGAACCATGATTTGGTCATTTACTCTCTTGTCCATTCCTTTTTGGCACGCAGCATTGCTTCCTTTGCTGTCTTGTTGTCTCTCACACGTTTGATCTTCCTGGTTGGATCTGACTACATTGAAGGTCGAGTAGCGATCCTCTCTCGAAGGTGTTTTCTTCAAGTGTTTTAGATGATAGGGCTCGGCGCGTGCTGGGTTGTGCCAACATGCATTTCCATGTCAGTAGATTTGTGACATTGTAGATGATGTTGAATGTAGTTATTCATGCCTGAGATGAAGCTTGGCATAGTAGTCATTGAGCAATAACAGATTATCTCTTCTCCTTAAATTCGTTCGTGCTTATGAATGTTGTTGGAGACGGTAGATAACTGAGTCAAGATATGAAGTGCATAACAAAGTCAAGATATGAAAGGTTCTAACTGTGTAGGTAGAGAACAATCTCACCGGCGGATAATCTCAGAGGTGTCGATGACATACATGATCAGCAAAAGATGAGAAAATGTCATCCCAAATGAAAAAGAAATCCAAATATATAGACGAGGGGATCATGACACTTCCACTTCAACCAAGAACCTAGTCTACACTATTATAAAGTTACGAGTTGCTGAAATCCAAACAATGTCAACCATCCGACAGAATCAAGCCCAAGGACTCATGATGAATTTATTAAGAAGGTAAAAATGATGACACATGTGCAACCTGGTTTCCTGAAATCAGCAAATGATAGACATCATAGTGTATTGCCATACGGTTCTTCTAATCGGCCATAGTGAGTTTGGTTATGTTTTTCTTCCTCTTGAGCGAAATGAGTTTGACCTTGTTGTTTGGCAGATTCCTCCGCATGCCCCTGAAAAACTTGACCAACGGATCGACAGAAGCATCACCATCTCGGTGTATGATTTCAGTAAGCCTAAGGTTGTTGCAGTTGAAATGCGCCAGGTCCTTAGAATATGATTGGCGGCGTTTCATCACCTCCTTTGTAGACTGGAAATTCAAGACCAGTTGAGCAGCGCAGAGGAATGAAATACCAATATATTACGGAATGTTTCGAGTTATGGCAATTAATTGTTGATGGAAGAAGTAGCAGACCTTGCAATGGCGCAAAGTGAGCTTCTGCAGGTTAGGGGAGTTGTACAGGTATTGGTGCAGCCTGAGGAAGTCGTCGTTGATACGGCACCCGTCAAGAGAAAAGCTTGTCAGGTTGTCAAACTTGAATACAGCAAGATCCTCATGACTCCCAAGGAACAACAACTGAAAACAAAAAACCATACAGGCACTCGTTTTCTTATCTTTAAATTTAAAAAATGGCTCTAGATGTAGGAAAATGCAAACCGAATAAATAGAAGGGGTGCCAATCAAGAAGAAGATGTACCGTGACCGCAAAATGCGACAAGCGCAAGGTTGTCACATTAGACATGGTGACAAGAATATAGAGTTGTTCTTTGATGTTCTGGTAACTCTGGTAAATCCAGGGCAGATGAATGGACGCATCGACAAGAGACGGCATGGTATGTGGCTGAGTGGTGTCAAGAATGTGCTCAAACTCCTCGCCGGCCAGACGAAGAGAAACAAGAGCTGGGGCCTCTATAAACAACTTGAAAACTTCATGATCCTCCACCGTGTGCTCGCCATCGACGATGGTCAATTTCTTGAGGGAGGAGGAGATGATCTTAGCATTGCTGGTAAGCAAGTGGAAGCACATGTTCAGTTGCAGGTCCTCCAGAGCAGGGCAGCGGGAGCTGCTGATGTGGCTCGCAAGATCATTCAGTTGCAACTCCAGGCCGGACAGATGCAACCTTTTGAGCCCGTGAGGCCATGTATCTCTACCTATGTCGCCGCGGAGCCAACGGTCGCCGACGACAGCGGTGGCCCCGTGCAGCCGGAGATCTTCCAGGCTCGTGAAGTCATGGCGGCGCAGGAGGTTGGCCGTGAAGCCGTCAAAACCGTGGACAGCACGCACGTCTGCACGGTCGATGTCGAGGCACGGCACGGCGCGCCAGAGGTGCCGCCACCTCGTGGACAGCACGCACGTCTGCACCGTCTGCTGCGCCTTGAGGTGCGATAGAATGGCGTGGAGGAGGTCGTCCGGCAGCGCGCTCAGCCGGTCATCGCCCGCATCACCGCCGTCGTCTTCATGGTGTGGACGCTTCGGCTCGGCGGAGGCGTCCGTGGATTCAAGCATGTCGGCTGTTCTGGATTGCTGCGCCACGTAGGAAGGGGAGACGACTAATCTGCTGGGTGTGGCTGCGCCGCCGCCGCCATGACTGTGGAGAAAGATTCGGGGGTGAGGAGAAAGACCGACGAGAGATACCATTCCTAATGGGCTTACTTATTACTGGACCCCCCGAGTGGAATTGAACTAGTTGGCCCAACAGCGCGCGGGAAAATGTGCAATGTTCCCAAAATAATTAACCATGGGGCAAAAAAAGAATTTTCCATGGTAATTGTCATAGCACAAAAAAAAGGTAAGGGTTCAAAAATTAAATTTGCATGGTTACATAAGATTAAATTTGCCATGTTGCAAAAAACTTTGCCATGTGTGATTCCTTCCTAGGTAGGCATATCTGACGCATGCAAAGTAGAAGAGAAACAGTGAGGGACAGAATTGGAGAAGCATATGTGCAACATATTATACTGTATGTATCATGGTTAATTTGGGAACTAGAGAAATGAATCATGATTTGGTTATGTGCTTTTATTCTCCATTTATTCGGCACTAATTATTGCTTCTTTCGCCTTGTTGTCTCTCACAAGTTATCTCTTCCTGGTTGGGTCGGGCGACATTGACGGTCAAGTAGCAATCCCGTCTTGAAGGTGTTGCCTTCGAGTGTCGTACATGATGGGGTTCGGGCGCGTGTGGGGCTGTGCCAACATGCATTTTCCATCTCAGTAGGTTTATGGCATTGTAGATGATGCTGAATGTAGTCATTCAGGCTAGAGATGGAGCTTGACATTAAATCCATT
Organism: Triticum aestivum; assembly: GCF_018294505.1. Classification (NCBI taxonomy): domain Eukaryota; kingdom Viridiplantae; phylum Streptophyta; class Magnoliopsida; order Poales; family Poaceae; genus Triticum; species Triticum aestivum. Next base: position 561,317,613 of record NC_057808.1, read on the forward strand.
GCCGCTTCTAATTTCTGAATGTAGCTAGAGACAATGGATTTTTGAGTCAAGGCAAGAAAGGTTCTAACCTTGTAACTATATACTAGGTGGACAACAGTCTCGCTTGACAGAAAATCAGTGACATACACTACGAAGAAAATGTTATCCGAAATGAGAAAAAAAAATCATATGGACGATGCTATAGAAGACACTTCCAATTCAACCAAGAACCAAGTCTACAATTGCACAGAAGTTACGATTCGGTGCACTCAAACGATCCAACAATCTAATAAATCCAGCAAAGGATTCATGAAATTATTTTTCATGTCAATCCTCACTTAACATATAGTTAATTAATCCTCATTTCGACCCAACTCAATAGATATTTATTACAAAGTGCATGGTTCGTGCAATATATATTTGCACTTGCCGATGTACTAATAAAAAGGTAAACGGACAGAGGATACATATGCTTAGACATGCAACCTGGGCAGAAATCAGCAAAACAGATAGCATAGTGCATTGCCATACAGTTCTTCTAATCGATAATTCAGTGAGTTGGACCTTGCTTTTCTTTTTCCTTTTTTTGAGCGAAGTGAGTTCGATCTTGTTGTTTGGCAGATTGCTCGACATGCCCACCAAAAACTTGACCAATAGATGGACAGAAGGATCACTGTCACAAAGCCTAAGCTTCTTGCACTTGAAATGCTCCAGGTCCTTAGAATATGATTGGTGGCGTTCCATCACCTCCTTTGTAGGTTGGAAATCCAAGACCTGTTGAACAGCGCATACGAGTGGAATCAATATCACACAATGTGTTGAGTAGTTATGGTAATAGTTCGTGAAATAAGTAGTAGTCGCACCTTGCAATGGCGCATGGTGAGCCTCTGCAGGTTAGGTGAGTTCCACAGGTATTGCTGTAGCCCGAGGAAGTCATCGCTGATACGGCACACACCCAGGAACAAGGTTCTCAGGTTCTTAAACTTGAGTAGAGGAAGATTCTCATGACCCTCATTGAATAACAACTGAAACCCAGATAGATAGATAGACAGTCATTTTGTTATCTTTGAATTCTCCCGGATAAATTAATTAAGGAGATGCAAGCTGAATAAATAAAAGTGGGTGTATATATATATATATATATATATATATATATATATATATATATATATATATATATATATATATATATCAAGAAGAAGATGTTACCGTGACCGCAAAATTCGACCAGTGCAAGGTTGTCACATTAGACAGCGCGCCAAGAATGCCTAACTGGTCATCACGTCCTCCTGGATCCAGCGCAGATGAAACGACGCATCGACAAGAGACGGCACGGTATGTGGTTCGGTTGGGTCAACAATGTGATGGAGCTCCTCACCGAGGCGGAGAGAAACAAGAGCAGGGGCGTCTATAACCAACTTGAAAACTTCAAATTCGTCCATGATGTACTCGCCATGGACGACCAGTTTCTTGAGCGAGGAGGAGGCGATCTTGATATTGCTGGTGAGCAAGAACCAGCATTTTTCCAGCCGCGCCTCCTCCAGAGCAGGGCAGCGGGAGCTGCTGATGTGGCTCGCGAGATCTGCCAGTTGCAATTCCACGTTTGAAAGACGCAACCTTCTGAGCCCGCGAGGCCATGCATCTCGACCTATCTCGTGGCGGAGCCAATGATCCCCGATGGTAACGGTGGCCCCGTGCAGCCGGAAGTCCTCCAGGAGCGTGAACTCATGGCCGCGCAGGAGGTTGGTCGTGAAGTCCCGCTCGTTGATGTCGAGGCACGGCACGGCGCGCCAGAGGTGCCGCCACCGCGCGGCGAGCGCGCACGTCTGCACCGTCTGCCGGGCCTTGAGGCGCGACAGGATGGCCCGGAGGAGATCATCCGGCAGCGCGCTCAGACGGTCATCGCCCGCATCACCGGCGCCGCCGTCGTCCGCATGGCACGGACGCTTCGGCTCGGCGGCGCCAAGCATTTCTGTTGTTCTGGATTGGCGCGCGCAGTACGCAGCAGACGACTAATCTGCTGCTGGGTGTGGCTGCGCCGCCGCCGCCGCCATGGCTTCAGAGAAAGATGAGATCGGGATTCGGGAGTGAGCAGATGGACCGACGGGAGAAAGCCCTTGGGCTGTACTCTATCTATATATGCATAGAACGGGCCCTTTCTATCTTGTTTTTCTTTCTTTATTATTACTATCTTTTCTCTCAAATGTTTTTCCTCCTTTTTCTCTATTTAGTTTATTTATTTATTTTTATTTTCTTTCCCACCTCTTCTTTTCTTTTGTTTCCTTCTTAGTTCATGTCCACGGTAAATGTCTTTTGTAGTTTTATGTAGGCCTCACTAATTCATAACCCATTTGTGTTGTTTTCTAAAATGTTCTAGTAATATATGGCAACGGTTTTATCACTAACTTTGATACCAAAACATTTGTACCATTTTCACGAGTCGTATGAACCGGTTAGTTGGAAAGAATGAACATTTTGTTTGATGTATTCAAAGACTACAGCTGAAAAATGCGGACCACTGTTATTTTTAACACAATTTCAGATTACCTATGTGATGTTTTCTATTAAATTTTGTGTACTAGTAGTTTTTTTTGTACAAGTAGTTACTTTCTGCATGGAGCAACTCCAACTATATTTTCCCCAGATCAAGTTGTGGGTGTTGTGTGAGGGGGTAGTTTCTTATTTTCCCCATCAACAAAAAAACTCAAGGGGCCACAAATGGTGATAGATGGTCAAAAGCGTATGGTTAACCGTGGCGGGGAGTATCACTGGGGTTTGGGTAGGGATGGGAGCCCCTATTTCCTCCCTGCATATGCGGATCACAGAAAAGTGGGGGCGCATAGAGGTCCGTTGAACAGGGAGGTGGGCTAGGTGAGTATTGGAGTGTGTTTTATGCGCAAAACTCACAAAAGGATGTAACGAGGACGGGGACCTGTGTTGGATTGCTCTTAAAGGATAGATTAATGACAAAATTTCTAGACACCAACCACCGCAGTCATGTCCCATGTTTATAATCCAAAAACCATAATTCTATGGATGACCTTACAAAATCCCACACATCAATCCGGAAAAATAAGGTCATGTGGAGAAGTAAGTGTGCTAAAAAAAGAATGTATAACAAAACATATAAATGAAACCCTACAAAGAAATGCCCCGCGAGATGAAGCTTTGTCCAGATTGACCCCCCCAAACATCAAGATAATAGATACAAGCACATAGAAACAATTGCAATCCATCGAAGTTCAGCAAATGAATCTTTGCATGCTTGCAATTTTGTTCCTTTTATTTTCCCTCATGTAGAAGAATACGTTTAATTTAAACATAGCACATTAAGAGTTCATGTCTCAAAATAATACTACGAATGTAACTTTCATTGAATATATGTTCTAAATTTAGTGCAAGTGTGTCATCCAAATTGACATTGAATTACATAATAAACATATTAAACCTTAATATTTAGACGTATTCTTATGTTCTTAAACTTGGTATATAAAATTGTACTCCCTCTGCCCCAGAAGTGTCAAAAACGTCTTACATTATGGGAAAGTGGGAGTACTATTTAAGATAGATGTCGAGAGCGAGTTATAGAAAATATAGAAGTTTAGCCTGAAAACGGAGCGGAAACGGATGGAACTGAGTGCTACCACATTTGTTTTCATATATTTTTGCAGAAGCGGAAACGAATACAGAAACCCCGAAAATGAATACGGAAACAGATACTACCAGAAACGGACACGGAGTGAATACAAAGCGGACACGAAAACAGAAGTGGGCATTGACCGAAACTTAAAAAACCCTAGAATAATAGAGAAATACACAAACAAATTTCATGAATTGTTAACATGGCTAGAAAATAATATCATTATATTAGCAACTAAGCGCAGTATTGTAGTAGTATTGTACAGTTTGATATTAGGTCAAGCTGAGTACATGTGTGGTATTAGAAGTTGGGCTCAAATGATCCATTCAACTCATTGTATAATTGTGTGTTTGTTTGGTGGTTGGACTACAAAGCAGCCATAGGTCTATAGTAAAAATGAAAATTCCATATTCACGGAAACCGAAAGTTCCGTTTCCACGCTTGTTTCATCCGGAATCACCGTTCTGTTTTTGTTTTCGTTTCCGCATGCAAAATTCCTCTTCCACTTCCGTTTTGCAAATTTCCGTTTCCGTTTTCATATTTCCTTTCCGTTTCCTTTTTTCCTCTGGAAAAACGGAAAGTCTCCACTCCATTTTCATCCCTATACCATGGTACTCCTTGACTGGGAGTAATGCTACATCGACGGGATATTACGGGGGAAGGGGGGTTACGGAGTGGTTGTGACTTGGCATGCTGTGACTGATATAAGGGGAGGGAGGGGCCCCACCCACCTGAAATTCAGAGTGGGGGATAGTTCGTAATGAGCCCGTTAGTTTAGCATTAACCTTGATCGGTGTCGGATAACCACTCCAATCCGACCGTTTCAGTAGTCTATGTTGCACCTATTTTTCATATCTACATTCCATGAAAAGCCGAAATTAAATAAAAATAGGGTTAGATCATCCTATCCAAACCAGAGCCATCACAACTTTCTTTTAAGTGCATTTCGTCTTTGAGTTTACTTCTACATCACCATGTCGAGTTTCTAGTCATAGGGCTTAGTACTTTAGAGTTTCGAGTTATATTCACTTTAGTCATGCCGCCGCCGCATCATTATCCCGTCCATTGCCGACCACCACCATCTGTCGTATTCCACAACGTCTCAGCACTGCATCTACCATAATCATACTTGAGGTTGCTTGCATCTTTGCTTGGTCCAATTGGATCTTCTGGCTTTGATTCAAAATAAAGGCATCAAGAAAATCAGATCCCACCAGATTAGAATTAGTCTCACCATTCGGACCAGAATCAGCTTTGCGCAGTGTTCACCAAAATAGGCACAACTTTGTCACATGGACTACCTTCCGGCTCCACGAATACTCAAAATGATCACAATGATCGTGCACATCCAAAAAGTTCTCCCTGTGTATGCCAAGAGCCCTGGAAGGCCTTCAGAGCATTGTCTTGTAACTTAGAAATTTTGCCCTAATTTCATAACATGATTCATTGCAATTTTTCATATGGTATTAGAAATTGTTTGACCACTCATCTGAACTCCCATTTGAGTTATTCTTCATGCGTTGTAAAGCTGATGTCAATACACAGCTTGAGAAAAAATATATAAAAAATGTATTTTTAAGTGAAGTTGCATAGAGAAACTTTAGTGTATTTTACTTTGTGATCTTCATTTATATCTTGTTGTTCAAGGCATTGTCCTTAATTTTTTCACAACTTTTTTACATTATATTTGTAGTTTATTCCTAGGCACTGTCTTAACTGACTTTGCAATCTTGATTTATATCTTCTTGTTCAAGGCTACTGCATATAATTTGTTGATGCTAGTTGCGGAGTGCCGTGGCCCCATGAGTGTTCTAGGATAGGATCACGTCTCTAGTCCATTCACTAGTAGAAAAAGGGCCTTTAGTCCCGGTTCTGGAACCGGGACTAAAGGGTCATTACTAAAGCCTCCCCTTTAGTCCCGGTTCTTACACGAACCGGGACTAAAGGCCCTCCACGTGGCCGCTGCCTGGAGGTCCACCTTTAGTCCCGGTTGGTAACACCAACCTGTACTAAAGGAAATTTTCTGATTTTTTTTATTTTTTTTTTATTTTCAAATTTCTGAATTATTTTAACCTCTAATCTCTAATCACCCCTCATCACTGCTCAATTTAACCTCTAATCTCTAATCACCCCCCCATCACTGCTCAATTTAACCTCTAATCTCTAATCACCCATCCTCTCACTACTCTAGCCTGAGCACGCTTAACTTCCGGGTTCTATTCTTCCTCGTTTCCAAGTCTGCACTTGTAGTTTTCCTGACAATAGTAAGATGTCAATCCTATTAACCCTCAGGAATTTAGCTTGAGCATGAAGTCACACATTTCACAGTTTGAGTTTGAAACTATTGTTCTAAAAAACAATAATTATTTAGTAACACTAATATTTCTTGAATAAGTAGTTTGACCACAGTTTGACCAGATTTGACCAAAATTCAAAAAAACTGAAATAATTATTTAGTAACACTAATATTTATTGAATAATTAGTTTGACCATTGTTTGACCACAGTTTGACCAGATTTGACCAAAATTCAAAAAAACTGAAATAATTATTTAGTAACACTAATATTCTTGAATAATTATTTAGTAACACTAATACGTCTTGAATAAGTAGTTTGACCATAGTTTGACCAGATTTAACAAAAATTAAAAAAAAACAGAAATTTGAGCATAACTTTTTTCCTTTTAGAATTTGAGGATTCTAAAAATTTGCAAATAGGCAGTAGGCTGTCAAAATCGGATGCGGATTTTCATGCTGAACATTTTGATATATTATACTTTTTTTCTGACATCGTATGCAAAAGTTTTTCCCTACACTTTTTGCAAAACATGTCCAAATTTAAGTTTTTAAATTTTCCTAACTAGTACATATAGTAACATAACTACATCTGGAAGGATTTTAATTTTTGAAGTTTTTATCATTTTCTTTTGCTTTTTACAAAACTGAAAAGGCGATCAGGGAGGGTAGAGTTTGAAAATGGGACCTTTAGTACCGGTTCGTGCCATGAACGGGTAAAACCCCATTAGTACCGGTTGGTGGCTCGAACCGGGACTAAAGGTCTAACCTTTAGTACCAGTTGGTGCCACGAACCGGTACTAATGGGCATCGCACCCTTTAGTCCCGGTTCGTGGCACCAACCGGGACTAAAGGTCCCATTTGAACCGGGACTAATGCCTGTATGGTGCCCTAGCCGCTCGAACGGGGACTAATGCTCACATTAGTCCCGGTTCGTAATGCAACCGGGATTAATGCTCTTTTCTGGCCGAACCAAAGCCCTGCTTTCTACTAGTGATTCTAGTCCAGGACCAGCACATTACAGTTATTGTGCATTTGTGCAACTTGCATATCTGAATTGATTATGACTAACATTGCTACCTTATTTAAGCCTACCAAGCTCCACGGATTTACCGTGCAATTTGGCATCACCTTCCAGTCGCTCTACCCAATCTTTGGAGGTAATTTACACCGTTGGTTACCGGTCACCACATATTGAGTAAGAATTGGTAAGAACCTGAAATACATTCTCCTGCTTTTGATTAGCAACCACATTCTAGTAGTTGAAAGGGACATTATCCTTGTGTTTTGTTTCCAATCTTCGACTAACAATGACAGATTCGGTCGCATCGCCGCCGCCTGCCAGTACGCCGAAAATGTCACGATCGCCGCCCACGGTAAAGCAAAAGTAGCACTAGAGGACGTCATCATGGTTGTGAACATCTCCCAGATCACCGGCGTTGTTTGTAGATTGACCGCGTCAACCATGATGATGCCGATAATGATCTAGCATTGCTGCAAACAGTTTTGGTGTTTGTGGTGAATGGTGCACGTACAAGGGATGGTCACAACCGCCATTGCCGTAGAACAGAGCTTTAAAAATGATAATATATATCCCGGGGGGAGATACTAAAGTCATATAGTCGAGGCAATAAAAGACACTTTTGTTTCAATGAAGAATCTAGTCTGCACTAATATAAAAGTCAGGAGTTAGTGAAATCCAAACCATCTCAGCCATCAAATACAAACAAACCCAATAACTGATGGAATAATGTTGTATGTTATTCCTCACTTAACAGATAATTAATTAGTCCTCTATTCGACACAATTCAATAGCTATTTACATAGTGCATAGTCCCTGTAATGTATATTTGCACACGCAGACGTAATAGTAAAGAGAGGTAAAAGTATAGTGCTATACGCCTAATGGACTTTAATGAATTTGGTCGTGTTCTTTTTTCTTGAGAGCGGTGAGTTCGATCTTGTTGTTTGGCAGATTCCTCCACATGCCCACCAAACCCTTCACAAGTAGGTGCACATGATCATCACCATCTCGGTATATGAGTTTACTAAGCCTAAGGTTGTTGCACTTGAAATGCACTAGATCCTTATAATATGACCGGCGGCGTTCCATCACCTCCTTTGTAGGCTGAAAATCCGAGACCTGTTGAATAACACAAAGGAATCAATATTACGTAATATATTGAGATGCGGTAATAATTCATGAAAGAAGTAATAGTAGCACCATGCAATGTCGCAAAGTGAGCTTATGCAGGTTACGCAAGTTCCACAGGTATTGTTGTACTCCGAGGAAGTCATCGCTAATACGACACTCATCCAGGAACAAGGTTCTGAGGTTCTCAAACTTGAATACAGGAAGATCCTGATGATTCTCATAGAACAACAACTGAAACGAAACCGAGATAGATGGTCATTTTGTTATCTTTAAAATGGCCCCAGATAAAGGAGATGCAAACTGAACAAAAGGGGGTATAAAGAAGAAGATATACCGTGACCTCAGAATGCAACAGGTGCAAGGTTGTCACATTAGACAGCACGCCAAAAATACCCAGTTGTTGCGTCACGTCGTCTTCAATCCAATACAGGTGAATCGACGCATCGACAAGAGACGGCAGGTGATGTGGTTCGGTCGTATCAACAATGTGATCGAGCACCTCGCCGAGGCGGAGAGAAACAAGAGAAGGAGCCTCTATAATCAACCGGAAAATCTCATCATCATAGACCCTGTATTCACCATCGACGACCAATTTCTTGAGTGAGGAGGAGACGATCTTAGGGTTGCTGGTGGTGAAGAAGACACATTTTTCCAGTTGCACCTCCTCCAGGGCAGGGCAGCCGGAGCTGCTCATGTGGCACGCAAGATCATTCAGTTCCAACCGCAGGCTGGAAAGATGCAACCTTTTGAGCCGGCGAGGCCATGTATCTTGACCACACTGGCGGAGCAAACGGTCCCCGATGACAACGTCGGCCCCGCGCAGCCGGAAGTCCTCCACGAGCGTGAACTCATGGCTGCGCAGAAGGTTGGTCATGAAGCTGTTGAGTTCACATTGGTAATCAAACTCCGGCTCGTCCATGTCGATGTCGAGGCACGGCACGCAGCGCCAGAGGTGCCTCCACCTCGTGGACAGCACGCACGTCCGCACCGTCTGCAGGGCCTTGAGGCGCAACAGGATGGCGCGGAGGAGGTCGTCCGGCAGCACGCTCAGCCGGTCACCGCTGCCGCCGCCGTCGCCGTCTTTAATGAGCCGCCGCCGTCGCCGTCGCCGTCTCAAACGGGGACTAGGCGGGGAGACCTTTATTTCATCTTCAGTGAGCCGCCGCCGTCTCGCCTTCCTAATCAGGACACAAACTCTAACAAAAATCGAAGAAAGATCTAAAAACGGAACCCTTCCACCGGCGAGGGCTAGGATCCACTCCGCCCCCATGACAATAAGGCCACCGGAGACGGGGTGGACTGGCGATGGCGCCGGCAGGAGGCAGAGAAACTCTAGCTTTCTAGGGAGGCGGCTGACTAGGTCGTTACTTGTGTTTCTTTTAGTCTGCAGGTACTACTTGAGTCCTTCAAACAGACGTTCTATCTTTTCCCAATGGGTCTGTCTAGGACACATCTAAGCTGATATCCACTTTGTTTGTAATCTATTTTTTTATCCTAGTTTTTTTTTGTTGCTACATTATATACTTGTAGGAGCTTAAATGTGATATCCTTAAAAAACATCTAGATGTGAATTAGACAAACTGTTTCCTAATTATTTGTTAAGACAATTTCAGAATCTCTGTAGTCTATTCACCTTTGCGTGATATGAGTACTTTGCTTTCCACACTGTGCACCTCCAATCAGTGTCAATGGGTCCCTCCCTAAATTTGTTCAAAGTTTGGTGCACTGTTTGAGCAGTGGTTTTTTTTTCTTCTGAGAGCTCCTTGGATGTTATTTTGAGTTGAAATCCTGCAACAAGCTCAAACATTTGATAAAGTTTGTTGTCTCCAAATTTCAGATTTTTTTGGATATTGTTTTATTTCGTTTTTTCAAATTTAGCAAACTCGAGTGTACTACACTGAGAGTACGTAGTTGTTGTTGTCGTAGCCTCGCCTTGATCGCTCACCGGAGCGCTCTCTCTCGCAAGAACGTAGAAGAAAGGAGGAGGAACAAGGCAGTGGACAACAAGATATGCCCGGCGCACGAACGCCGCCGGCCGCACGAACAGCCGCTTCTTGTTACTGAAGCACGAACTCAAGCTCCACACTAGACACATGAGCAGTACATCGTGACTTATAGCCACTGGGCGACGCAGCGCCCACGAAACGAACTCCAGCTAGCTCTACGCGCACGTACGCGCTCTCCTGCCGAGTCTTCCGCCCTCGCGCGTGGAGCCACCAACTCCACCACGCGACTCGGTCTCCACGTCTCACTCCCGCGCTGCATTCGCCATGCTCAGCATGCTCCGGCCCACGCACAAGACGCGCACGTACGCGCTCCACGCGGGCGAGCTCCAACCGAACGCCACGGCCACCCCGCTACCGCTGCACTACTAACTCGCGCACACACACACTCCATACACAAGTCGGAGTACTACACCCGGACTATGCCCAGACACTCACACGGACACCACACCACGGACTCGACGCAGCTCAGACTGCACCCGACGCGTCCGGTGCGCGCACGCACACGCACCCGATGTGGTCGCCCCCGTGACGGGCACGGCTTATTCCAAACAGTAGTCACACCTTTCTGCTGTAACTTTGCACTCAAAGGCTACTTCAAGAGCTTTTTCGGCTATGGCAAGGAGAGAGACGGGAAATGGTAATGGCCAGCTGGCAATGTAGCATGCAGGACCCTGCTATACCATCTGGATTGAATCCGGGCAAACAAGCGTAGGGGGTTGCTGGATGTGTACAAGAAGACACCTGAAACTGATGGTATTCCTGCATTGTACTGAGGCTTCAGTGTGTATATCATAGGTATCACTCTGTACCGGGGTCTCTATTTTGATATCTAGGACACACTATGAATCCTCCCTGTCCTACTCCTAGTACGTAGAGCCGTTGTTGTTGGTGTCACCATCAATTCTTGTCATATCAGAGATGAGGTTACTGCGCTAAGAATCAAGTTGACACACTTAATTGCTTTGTGTTTAATTCTTTTGCAGGGAAATTTCTTGGCGAGTTTCGCCTTGGGATGGACAATAACCAAATTCTTAGGGGCCTGTGCCTACCATTTGATAAATTCCATGGCAGAATCATGGTAACTTCAGGGCATCCATTCAAATACAAGAGTGCCTTCCATGATGTAAACTACAGATATTTGCGACCCAAGTGTTATTTCGCTTTATTCATAGGTGTCATTGCAAATGTTCTCTCTTGAATGGCAGGCTAGTGTTCTTGCTGGGTACAACCAGCTCCAATGGTTTGCAGTCCGGCATGATTACAAAATCAAGAGCAAGATGAAAGGGGCATTGAAATGATGTGTATACGATGGATATGTGAACGTGTAGGTTGGGTTGGCCAAATATGATGATGAAAGCTACACTTAGGAAACTGGCAGAGAAAAGCTTACTATTGATGAATGATGGAAAGAAGAATTCCTGGAGTCTGGAGACGAGTGTTTCAAGGACAGAAGATGGAGTCATTGAACATCATGGTAGAACTATAGCTATCAGTACATAGCCATGGCATGGGTAACTATAGTCATGGCATGACTATAACTATCAGATGATGTTCCTGCCCTAAGAATCAAGTTGGCACACTTAAGCCCTATTTCTTTGACATTCAGGGACTAGATTCAGCTTTAGCAATGAAACTGATTCTGGAATTTGGAACAAACAACTATTTCATTTGAAATTCAAGGACCAGATTCAACTTTTCAGGGAAGCTGAAACAAACAACTATTTTGAATCAACTTTGCCAGTGAAATAAGATTCAGGACATTTTCAGTGCATTTCCTTGAAGCACCTCAAAGTGTACTTCAGTGGCGAAGCTCATTCACATAATAATAAGCTTTGTTAGCAGTGAAGCGAATGCACATGTGATTCTAATCGATTTCCTCTAAAAATGTGATTCTAATCGAATCAAAGCTGAAACAAACAGAGTCACGGGTTGAGCTTTGCCACTGAAGCGAATTCATAGATGATCTGAATCTAATCAAAGCTGAAACAAGCACGACCTTAGCTACTTTGTTTTTTTAGAAAAGAAGGATGACCTCCGGCCTCTGCATCTGAGCAATGCATGCGGCCACTTTATTAATTATTCTTACAAGACCTTACAAAGTCATACAACAGCAAGACTAAAGCCACCGTCTAAGCAACAACTGTCGCTACACCTATCCAATTGATGAAGGGGCGCTGATAGCATGGGCCTAATACCAAACAGACATCGCAGCCAAACCTAAACACCTAAGACCTGAGGTCCCAACCAGGACGTCTGCCTGGTATGGGGCACCTACCAGTCCGGCGCACTCCTCAACCAGGACGCCTGCCGGGTATGAGGCTGCCGCAGCCACCTGCCACAAATCCATCTTCAGAGCTGTACTGTTGCATCTACCGTGCCAGGTCTCTCTGCCATCGACGTCACCACGACGCCAGAAAGCGTCGTCCTCCTGCGCGAGTCCATCCTCCCACATCGAACTCCGAATCTGCACTGCGCCACGCCGTCAAGATCCGTCGCCATCAATGTATAGGATGAAGCACCGCTCCACCAAAGATGCCGTCCGCTGGTCTCGCGAGGCCGAGTGCACCTCCAAGAATGCCGCCCCCAACGGGGTAACGACACATGATTGCCGCCAACATCCGATCAGCTGATCTAGGGTTTCCCCCGGAGGTATTGAGTGGAGTTGGGAGCTTCATCTCGATGATGCCTTCATGAAGGAAACGATGATAAGGGCATCATCATCACCGGCTCCGGCCATCGACTGAAGACCAGGTTTTCACCCGGATGCGTCCCAAGAAATCCACCCAACAACCTGTGCACAGTCTCGACAGCCTTCAAAGCCCCAGATCCAGCCGCCTAGATCCGGCGACCAACCGCAACAACAGTGCCACCGTGGGATCCCTGGCGCACCGGCCACTGCCTGAGTGTGCCACCACTGGAGCCTAGGAGGAGGGCTCCCACCCCGCCTCGCCAAGCCGCGAGAGCCGCCGAGAAGGATCCCGCGCGCTCGTCACCGTCTCTGATCCGAACCAATCCATAGCAGATCGCCGTCACAGATCCGCCTTGGACAGGGACTGCACCACGCCATGCCGCCGCGGGAAGCCCTAGCTTCACCAGCCACCACCCTCTAGGGCCGCCAACCTGGGATCCAGACAGAACCTCGCCGCGGCCACCGGCCAAGTTCCGTCGCCGCCGACCGGCCAAGCCGCCGGCCACTGCGACCTCCGCCGCCATAACCAAGCATGCCCACCGAGCAGCCGGCACCACCAGATCTTCCACGAAGCCCGCAGCTCCGCCGCCTCCTCCCATCACCATGCCGCTACTGCGCCATCGGCGGATCAGATCGGCCGCGCCGCCGCGACGGATCAGATATGGGAGGAGGGCCCCTACGCCCCGGGTGACCCGCCTCACCCAAAGGAACGCGGGAGGGAAGGGGGCCTCCGCCGCCGCCGTCAGCTGCCCGGGGCTTTGCCCGGCGACCTTCTCCAATGGCGGCGGAGGGGAGGGGAGGGAGGAGTTGGGAAATGGAGTCGTTCTTGGGTGCCCTGTAATCAACGTGAACTGTTAAATCAGCGCCTCCTCCTCCAATCTCAACTCTCCCCCCATCCACGATGAGAACGTATCTGGTGCACCGAGCCATTTGGTGCTACCCGTGCACCAAACTTTCTTAGGACATTTTCAAATGTTTTAAAAAAAATGTAAAGGTCCGCTCGGGCGACTCGGGCGGCGACTAGGGTTTCCGCCCAGCGCCGCCACCCCTCACCCCCTTCCCCCTCGTCGCCACCCGAGGTGGCCGCAGGCAAGCCTGCGCGGTCGCCGGTGACGGTGGCGGCGAGGCCCTGCTCGCTCCGTTTCTGGCGGAGGACTCCGGATCTGGGGCGGCGGCCCTTGGCGCGGCGGCGGCGCCCTCCCGGCTGGCGGCGTCCGTGGGTGGTCCTAGCCGGCGTTCCCGACCACGCGGGTGGTGGGACGGCGGCGGGTGGTGGCTGCGGCGTGGAGATCCCCCTCCTCGTCAGATCTGAGGTTCGACTCCCCTCCCCTTCAGCTCTCTCATCCCCGCCGGATCCAGCAGCTTTGGTCGCCGGAAAGGTGTGGATGGGTGCCCGGTGGTGCGGTTTTGGGACCGTGGGAAACCATTGGTCGGCTGGTCCGGCCCGGCGGCAGCGACGCCCCTGGGCGCCGCCCTTCCTCCTTGGAGGTGCAACTGAGATCCCAACCCTATCCACCCCCGTTCCCCTCCCGGGTGAAAGCCCAAAATCCTTCTTGGATTGGGCGGTGACGGCGCGCTGCGCGTCGTGCCCTCCTTGGAGGCGCCGCCTGGGGAGTGTGCGTTCGGGTGAGGGGCGGCAAAGGTGGAGTTTTGGGCGGCTATGGTTATCAGGTGGCTGTGGTTGGCCTGGCTCGTAGGGAAGTCTGTCCCCGCTCCCCTCAAGTGCGGTGCTCCTCGGCGGTGGCGTGTTTGGCTCAGCTCCGGCGGTACGGCGTCTGCGATCCGGCGGTAGGGGATAGGGTTCCTCTTCCCGGCAGTAGCAGCACGTCCCTGGCCATGGACGCCCGGTGTTTCTCTTCAGCGGCCGACGACTCCTGCTCCTCGTCGTTCTGCGGCCTCTCCTGATGTCCGTGCTGCTCATTCTTCAGTGGCTCCTCCCGGTGGCTTTCCCGCTGTCTTTCAGGTGTCCTAGGTTGCTTCGGTGTGTCAGATGAGGTGTGCTCATGTCCTAGGAGGTTGTGCTCTGTGACTATCCCAGGACTCGAGGTCGGCATCTCCCTTGCTCTAGGGTGAGCGTCTCTCATGACCGTCGGGGGCGCCTTTCGATCCAAGGCGAGAGGGAAGGGTCCCTCTACGGCGAGAGCGATGGAAGATGCTTGGTTTCCTCCAACCTTGGACTCGGTCATGTCCACAACTCCACTCTGTTTCGGCAGGTCCTCGTTGTGCTCACGCTGCTCGCAATTCTTGGCTCTTGTTTGCTGCGGTCGGCGGCGTGTACTAGCTTGGGCTTCCTTGTTCTGAGCTAGTTTTCTGCGTCGAGTTGTAAGCTTCCTAGGGAGCTCCCTTGTATCGTTCGGCCGATGTGCTTGGTGTGGTGTTGTGTTGTAATTCCTGGCCGGTTGATGGCTTTGTTAATTTAAAGATGGGCTCTCCGCGAGCCTTCGTTCTAAAAAAATTGTAAAAAATCTAGCACCATTCCTTCGGACGGTACGACTATAGCCAAACTCCCACTGGCGTCACAACCTACGTCCAGGGGATCAATCTGTAGCGCGACAAGCCATCACTGTCGTTGCAACAGAAAAGGTAGCGGCGAGAAGCGGACGCCGCCACGCGCCTCATGGTGGAGGGAGGCTTGGAGGATGCGGGAGGAGTGGAAACGGCGCAAAGACCCTCAGCATGTGGGCGTCCATGGAGGCATCCCTCGGGGCCGACTCGACATGCTGCGCCGAAGAGCAACCCAAGGCGTGCCGCTGGCCCAATGGGGTGACCGGGGTGTTGCGATGTCGGAGCGGTAGCCGTGCGGCAGGCAGGCCGGTAGTGCCAGATGTTAGCATCCCATAATGGTGGTCAGTCGCCGCCTGGTTGGCTCTCGACACTGCTCTCGTGTGCTGCCTTTCAAGCCCCAACCAACACTGTGGAATAACGCACACCAGTCGTATATGCGGCAACAAGAGCAAGCTGCAGTTGATGAGCAAAACAGTGAATGTAATATGCATAAGCACACCCTTCCTTGAACTTGGCTTTTAGATCATTCCACTCTCTCCACACGTGTTACTAGCACTGTCATATCACTGTCCACGAATATTGTTCACAACTAATTGATGTTGAGCCAAAACAGAAGATACCCACGTGGATCGGCTGGTCTACAAGAGATGCGATCGGCTGGTCTTAGATCTATTGCTGTCGCATGTCGGACGCCTACTGCAGTGATTCGCCGGTGTGGTTCGTCTTGCCCGCATCTGGCCATGGGGTGGCGGCGCCAGACCCCCAACGTCCACAGATGGATCGGGATTCTCCGTTGCGCTTCCGCAAGGCTTTCGGCATGGCATGTACGGCACGGATCACACCAAGACTGGTACATATGGCTCCGGACGGCAGTTGCAGGCTTGGCCGGATTTGCACCATGGTGTTCAGGGCCGGCGAGGTGGCAGTCGGTGGTGAGGTCCTCGTTCGTCAGTGTTGGTCCAGGATGAACACTCCGGCGTGGCGGCCGCCTCACGGCGGATTACGATGTCCACTGAAAGGTCTTTGCGAGTGATACTCTCCATGACCCGGTGGTTGGTTCGACGGTGATATATGCAATCTATGGACGATGTCTTGATGCAGAGGGTATGGTTGTGCAGCGGCAACTATTGCTTTCTAACCCAGCACATGCATGCAGCTGCTAGGATCTCGGAAAGTGGTGGCGACAACACATGCTTGACTCAAATGGTGGTGCTTTTTGAGTAGCCGGTCCGTTACCTTCTTGAAGGTATTGTTCGGATATGCTCGGACTGCTTCTTTAGGGTGAAAACCTAGACTTTGACCTTTGGTGGTTGGTTCCAGCGACGGCGACACTTGAGTGTCGTTCCCTTACCGAAGGCGTTGCTGTTGATGAATCTCGTTGTTCTTGTGGTGTCATGAGATAGTTGGAGCGGATATGGTCATTGTTGTAGTTTGTCGATCGCGATTTTGATCGCTTCAGGGCAGGTTTCTCTCTCTCTCGCTTAGGCATAGCTTTGGTCTTATATGACTGCTATTCGCCGGCATTTTTTGTGTGTGCGTGCGTTGGTGTTGCCTATGTGCATCTTAGCTATGCAGAGGCCGGACGTGTGCTCACTGTGTTTGTATCCTTTTGATGCTTCATTTTGAGTAATAAAATCCATCCTTTGTCGAGAAAAATGAATGATACTCCAGAAAATGTTCACGAGTGAAACCAGGTTTGTCCACAAAACAAATTATAACCATTGCCACTTGCTCTCTTTTGGATTCATCTCTTGACTTGTCTACAAGCAAGCAGAAATTAGCATCCCCAATTTCTTTACGACATTTTTTTGCACATTAGAAGCAATCATATGCGGCAGTTCTTTCTGAATTGTAGGTGAGGTATACAGCCGTTATGTACTCGGCTGGTGGTGGCATGCCGCCATGGCTGGCTAGCAATACGTGAAGGAAAGCTGATGTTGTTGCTTGTGCTAGAGAGCATGACATAAGGCCACCGTGCTCTATGTTGTACCAAAATTTATCGAGGAGAAATGCTCGATTGGAAAAACGCAATATTTCTATCTCAAAGTAGGCATGATCTTGTACACACATGCGTCTTTACATCATAGAACATTGTTTATTTTTGAAACTATCACGGGGAAAGGCTCCCCATCTGAATATATTTCAAAAGGATTTAATCAACAAGGCACAATGTGGCGTGGATTTTTTGATCCGCCTTTCTAAGGCGGTGTGACCAGAGAGTGAGGTCCGAGATTACGGCCTTAATTACATCATTTGGGGTTTGGTTAACCCCCTAAAGGTCATCGCATTCCGTGCATCCCAAATTTTCCAGAGCAATAGCAGCAGAATGAAGGGCCACACTGACTGCGGCAGGGTGGGGTGGCATGGCGAGTTCCACAAGAGGTGAGGAACATGGCTGCAGCCCAAGTGCATCCCAAATGGCAGTAGCAGCTGGGCATGCGAAGAACAAGTGAGTACGGTCTTCCTGCGCACCGTTGCAACGGGGACAGGACGACGAGTTGATGATAGACTTACGGTGTAGATTGGCTCGAGGGTTAAGCCTGTCAAGATAGAACAACCATCCAAACACCCGCACCCTGCTAGGAACCCTCGAGTCCCATATGTGAGCGAGGTTTGGGTCGGCCAGCTGTGAGGCAAGGGCGTTGTAGGCGCCCTTGGTGGAGACGGCAGCCCCGTTGAGTAGCGATCTTTCGTCCGGAGCTCCCGTGTGGTGCACATCCTGCAAGAACAATCTCAAGGAAACAAATTCATTAGAAGCAGTTAAGGTTACCTGGCTACGCAAGCCCAGATCAATCCCATCCATCATAATATGTGTGACTTTAGCATTTGGCTTTGTGTGGTGGGAAAACAGGGCTGGGAAGGTGGTGGCGAGAGACTTAGAAAGTATCCAAAGATCTAACCAATAAAATGTGGAGGAGCCATCTCCTATCCTTACCTGAGATCTCTCTCTTAGTGTATGTAGATGCTCGATGATAGCCTTGCTAAGGAAGGAGGCATTTTTACCTAGACCTACATGTAGTGGGGAGTGGTTTATAATCCAGTCTTTCCAAGGCAAAGGGGGTGGGGGGAGTGGAGGAATTTGAATGCAAAATTCAACATAAGGCAAAAAATTGCGCTCGTAAGTTTTTAACACCTAGACCACCTGCCTGCTTAGGCATACACACCCGATCCCACACCACTAAACACCTAGCCCCCGAGAAGGAGTCACTGTTTGACCAAAAGAAAATCCGTCTACGCTTATTGATTTCCTCCAGAACGCTTGCGGGGAGGGAGAAGCACATCATGAAGTAAGTGGGAAGACTGTCAAGAAGGGTGGGCAAGAGGATCAGACGACCACCGCGAGAGAGCAGTAGGGCACACTGTTAGGGAACGTAGTAATTTCAAAAAAATTCCTACGCACACGCAAGATCATGGTGATGCATAGCAACGAGAGGGGAGAGTGTTGTCCACGTACCCTCGTAGACCGAAAGCGGAAGCGTTAGCACAACGCGGTTGATGTAGTCGTACGTCTTCAGGATCCGACCGATCAAGTACCGAACGCACGGCACCTCCGAGTTCAGCACACGTTCAGCCCGATGACGTCCCTCGAACTCCGATCCAGCCGAGTGTTGAGGGAGAGTTTCGTCAGCACGATGGCGTGTTGACGATGATGATGTTCTATCGACGCAGGGCTTCGCCTAAGCACCGCTACAGTATTATCGAGGTGGACTATGGTGGAGGGGGGCACCGCACACGGCTAAAAGATCAAACGATCAATTGTTGTGTCTCTAGGGTGCCCCCTTGTCCCCGTATAAAAAGGAGCAAAGGGGGGAGGTGCGGCCGGCCAGGAGGGGCGCGCCAGGTGGAGTCCTACTCCCACCGGGAGTAGCACTCCCTCCCTTTTCCTAGTTGGATTAGGAGTGGAGGGGGAAAGAGGAGGGAGAGAGGAAGGAAAAGGGGGGGCGCCGCCCCCTTCTCCTTGTCCTATTCGGACTAGGTGGGGAGGGGGGCGCGGCCCTGCCCTGGCCGCCTCTCCTCTTCTCCAAAAAGGCCCACTATGGCCCATTAAGCCCCCGGGGGGTTCCGGTAACCCCTCGGTACTCCGGTAAAATCCCGATTTCACCCGGAACACTTCCGATATCCAAATATAGGCTTCCAATATATCAATCTTCATGTCTCGATCATTTCGAGACTCCTCGTCATGTCTGTGATCACATCCGGGACTGCGAACAACCTTCGGTAC
Source organism: Triticum aestivum (assembly GCF_018294505.1). NCBI lineage: Eukaryota > Viridiplantae > Streptophyta > Magnoliopsida > Poales > Poaceae > Triticum > Triticum aestivum. Next base: position 561,337,102 of record NC_057808.1, read on the forward strand.
ATCAAAACATATAAACTCATAATATAACTTTCATTGAAACGTTAAGCGTGCGGACCCTACGGGTTCGAGAACTATGTAGACATGACCGAGACACGTCTCCGGTCAATAACCAATAGCGGAACCTGGATGCACATATTGACTCCCACATATTCTAAGAAGATCTTTATCGGTCAGACCGCATAACTACATACGTTGTTCCCTTTGTCATCGGTATGTTACTTGGCCGAGATTCGATCGTCGGTATCTCAATACCTAGTTCAATCTCGTTACCGGCAAGTCTCTTTACTCGTTCCGTAATATATCATCCCACAACTAACTCATTAGTTCCAATGCTTGCAAGGCTTAAGTGATGTGCATTACCGAGAGGGCCCGGAGATACGTCTCCGACAATCGGAGTGACAAATCCTAATCTCGAAATACGCCAACCCAACAAGTACCTTCGGAGACACCTGTAGAGCACCTTTATAATCACCCAGTTACGTTGTGACGTTTGATAGCACACAAAGTGTTCCTCCGGTAAACGGGAGTTGCATAATCTCATAGTCATAGGAACATGTATAAGTCATGAAGAAAGCAATAGCAACATACTAAACGATCGAGTGCTAAGCTAACGGAATGGGTCAAGTCAATCACATCATTCTCCCTATGATGTGATCCCGTTAAACAAATGACAACTCATGTCTATGGGTAGGAAACATAACCATCTTTGATCAACGAGCTAGTCAAGTAGAGGCATACTAGTGACACTCTGTTTGTCTATGTATTCACACAAGTATTATGTTTCCGGTTAATACAATTCTAGCATGAATAATAAACATTTATCATGATGTAAGGAAATAAATAATAACTTTATTATTGCCTCTAGGGCATATTTCCTTCAGTCTCCCACTTGCACTAGAGTTAATAATCTAGATTACACAGTAATGATTCTAACACCCATGGAGCCTTGGTGTTGATCATGTTTTGCTCGTTGAAGAGGCTTAGTCAACGGGTCTGCAACATTCAGATCTGTATGTATCTTGCAAATTTCTATGTCTCCCACCTGGACTAAATCCCGGATGGAATTGAAGCGTCTCTTGATGTGCTTGGTTCTCTTGTGAAAGCTGGATTCCTTCGCCAAGGCAATTGCACCAGTATTGTCACAAAAGATTTTCATTGGACCCGATGCACTAGGTATGACACCTAGATCGGATATGAACTCCTTCATCCAGACTCCTTCATTTGCTGCTTCCGAAGCAGCTATGTACTCCGCTTCACACGTAGATCCCGCCACGATGCTTTGTTTAGAACTGCACCAACTGATAGCTCCACCGTTCAATGTAAACACGTATCCAGTTTGCGATTTAGAATCGTCCGGATCAGTGTCAAAGCTTGCATCAACGTAACCATTTACGATGAGCTCTTTGTCACCTCCATAAACGAGAAACATATCCTTAGTCCTTTTTAGGTATTTCAGGATGTTCTTGACCGCTGTCCAGTGATCCACTCCTGGATTACTTTGGTACCTCCCTGCTAGACTTATAGCAAGGCATACATCAGGTCTGGTACACAGCATTGCATACATGATAGAGCCTATGGCTGAAGCATAGGGAACATCTTTCATTTTCTCTCTATCTTCTGAAGTGGTCGGGCATTGAGTCTTACTCAACTTCACACCTTGTAACACAGGCAAGAACCCTTTCTTTGCATGATCCATTTTGAACTTCTTCAAAACTTTGTCAAGGTATGTGCTTTGTGAAAGTCCAATTAAGTGTCTTGATCTATCTCTATAGATCTTGATGCCCAATATATACGCAGCTTCACCGAGGTCTTTCATTGAAAAACTTTTATTCAAGTATCCCTTTATGCTATTCAGAAATTCTATATCATTTCCAATCAGCAATATGTCATCCACATATAATATTAGAAATGCTACAGAGCTCCCACTCACTTTCTTGTAAATACAGGCTTCTCCAAAAGTCTGTACAAAACCAAATGCTTTGATCACACTATCAAAACGTTTATTCCAACTCCGAGAGGCTTGCACCAGTCCATAAATAGATCGCTGGAGCTTACACACTTTGTTAGCTCCCTTTGGATCGACAAAACCTTCCGGTTGCATCATATACAACTCTTCTTCCAGAAATCCATTCAGGAATGCAGTTTTGACATCCATTTGCCAAATTTTATAATCATAAAATGCGGCAATTGCTAACATGATTCGGACAGACTTAAGCATCGCTACGGGTGAGAAGGTCTCATCATAGTCAATCCCTTGAACTTGTCGAAAACCTTTTGCAACAAGTCGAGCTTTATAGATAGTAACATTACCGTCAGCGTCAGTCTTCTTCTTGAAGATCCATTTATTCTCAATTGCTTGCCGATCATCGGGCAAGTCAACCAAAGTCGACACTTTGTTCTCATACATGGATCCCATCTCAGGTTTCATGGCCTCAAGCCATTTCGCGGAATCTGGGCTCACCATCGCTTCTTCATAGTTCGTTGGTTCGTCATGGTCTAGTAGCATAACCTCCATAACAGGATTACCGTACCACTCTGGTGCGGATCTTACTCTGGTTGACCTACGAGGTTCAGTAACAACTTGATCTGAAGTTCCATGATCATCATCATTAACTTCATCACTAATTGGTGTAGGCATCGCAGAAACCGGTTTCTGCGATGAACTACTTTCCAATAAGGGAGCAGGTACAATTACCTCATCAAGTTCTACTTTCCTCCCACTCACTTCTTTCGAGAGAAACTCCTCCAGAAAGATTCCGAATTTAGCAACAAAATTCTTGCCTTCGGATCTGTGATAGAAGGTGTACCCAACAGTCTCCTTTGGGTATCCTATGAAGACACATTTCTCCGATTGGGTTCGAGCTTATCAGGTTGAAGCTTTTTCACATAAGCATCGCAGCCCCAAACTTTAAGAAACGACAACTTTGGTTTCTTGCCAAACCACAGTTCATAAGGCGTCGTCTCAACGGATTTTGATGGTGCCCTATTTAATGTGAATGCGGTCGTCTCTAAAGCATAACCCCAAAACGATAGCAGTAAATCAGTAAGAGACATCATAGATCGCACCATATCTAGTAGAGTACGATTACGACGTTCGGACACACCATTACGCTGTGGTGTTCCGGGTGGCGTGAGTTGCGAAACTATTCCGCATTGTTTCAAATGAAGACCAAACTCATAACTCAAATATTCTCCTCCACGATCAGATCGTAGAAACTTTATTTTCTTGTTACGATGATTTTCAACTTCACTCTGAAATTCTTTGAACTTTTCAAATGTTTCAGACTTATGTTTCATTAAGTAGATATACCCATATCTGCTTAAATCATCTGTGAAGGTGAGAAAATAACGATATCCGCCACGAGCCTCAACATTCATCGGACCACATACATCTGTATGTATGATTTCCAACAAATCTGTTGCTCTCTCCATAGTTCCGGAGAACGGCGTTTTAGTCATCTTGCCCATGAGGCACGGTTCGCAAGTACCAAGTGATTCATAATCAAGTGGTTCCAAAAGTCCATCAGTATGGAGTTTCTTCATGCGCTTTACACCGATATGACCTAAACGGCAGCGCCACAAAGAAGTTGCACTATCATTATCAACTCTGCATCTTTTGGCTTCAATATTATGAATATGTGTATCACTACTATCGAGATTCAACAAAAATAGACCACTCTTCAAGGGTGCATGACCATAAAAGATATTACTCATATAAATAGAACAACCATTATTCTCTGATTTAAATGAATAACTGTCTCGCATCAAACAAGATCCAGATATAATGTTCATGCTTAACGCTGGCACCAAATAACAATTATTTAGGTCTAAAACTAATCCCGAAGGTAGATGTAGAGGTAGCGTGCCGACCGCGATCACATCGACTTTGGAACCATTTTCCACGCGCATCGTCACCTCGTCCTTAGCCAATCTTCGCTTAATCCGTATCCCCTGTTTCGAGTTGCAAATATTAGCAACAGAACCAATATCAAATACCCAGGTGCTACTGCGAGCATTAGTAAGGTACACATCAATAACATGTATATCACATATACCTTTGTTCACCTTGCCATCCTTCTTATCCGCCAAATACTTGGGGCAGTTCCGCTTCCAGTGACCAGTCTGCTTGCAGTAGAAGCACTCAGTCTCAGGTTTAGGTCCAGACATGGGTTTCTTCTCCTGAACAACAACTTGCTTGTTGTTCTTCTTGAAGTTCCCCTTCTTCTTCCCTTTGCCCTTTTTCTTGAAACTGGTGGTCTTATTGACCATCAACACTTGATGCTCCTTTTTGATTTCTACCTCCGCAGCCTTTAGCATTGCGAATCGCTCGGGAATCGTCTTATCCATCCCTTGCATGTTATAGTTCATCACGAAGCTCTTGTAGCTTGGTGGCAGTGATTGGAGAATTCTGTCAATGACGCTATCATCCGGAAGATTAACTCCCAGTTGAATCAAGTGATTATTATACCCAGACATTTTGAGGATATGCTCACTGACAGAACTATTCTCCTCCATCTTGCAGCTGTACAATTTATTGGAGACTTCATATCTCTCAATCCGGGCATTTGCTTGAAATATTAACTTCAACTCCTGGAATATCTCATATGCTCCATGACGTTCAAAACGTCATTGAAGTCCCGGTTCTAAGCCGTAAAGCATGGCACATTGAACTATCGAGTAGTCATCAGCTTTGCTCTACCAGACGTTCTTAACGTCGTCAGTTGCATCAGCAGCAGGCCTGGCACCCAGCGGTGCTTCCAGGACGTAATTCTTCTATGCAGCAATGAGGATAATCCTCAAGTTACGGACCCAGTCCGTGTAATTGCTACCATCATCTTTCAACTTTGCTTGCTCAAGGAACGCATTAAAATTCAACGGAACAATAGTACGGGCCATCTATCTACAATCAACATAGACAAGCAAGATACTATAAGGTACTAAGTTCATGATAAATTTAAGTTCAATTAATCATATTACTTAAGAACTCCCACTTAGATAGACATCCCTCTAATCCTCTAAGTGATCACGTGATCCATATCAACTAAACCATGTCCGATCATCACGTGAGATGGAGTAGTTTCAACGGTGAACATCACTATGTTGATCATATCTACTATATGATTCACGCTCGACCTTTCGGTCTCCGTGTTCTGAGGCCATATCTGTTATATGCTAGGCTCGTCAAGCTTAACCTGAGTATTCCGCGTGTCCAACTGTTTTGCACCCGTTGTATTTGAACGTAGAGCCTATCACACCCGATCATCACGTGGTGTCTCAGCACGAAGAACTTTCGCAACGGTGCATATTAAGGGAGAACACTTATACTTTGATAAATTAGTGAGGGATCATCTTATAATGCTACCGTCAATCAAAGCAAGATAAGATGCATAAAAGATAAACATCACATGCAATCAATATAAGTGATATGATATGGCCATCATCATCTTGTGCTTGTGATCTCCATCTTCGAAGCACCGTCATGATTACCATCATCACCGGCGCGACACCTTGATCTTCATCGTAGCATCGTTGTCGTCTCGCCAATCTTATGCTACTACGACTATCGCTACCGCTTAGTGATAAAGTAAAGCATTACAGGGCGATTGCATTGCATACAATAAAGCGACAACCATATGACTCCTGCCAGTTGCCGATAACTCGGTTACAAAACATGATCATCTCATACAATAAAATTTAGCATCATGCCTTGACCATATCACATCACAACATGCCCTGCAAAAACAAGTTAGACGTCCTCTACTTTGTTGTTGCAAATTTTATGTGGCTGCTACGGGCTTAGCAAGAACCGTTCTTACCTACGCATCAAAACAACAACGATAGTTTGTCAAGTTGGTGCTGTTTTAACATTCGCAAGGACCGGGCATAGCCACACTCGGTTCAACTCAAGTTGGAGAAACTGACACCCGCCAGCCACATGTGTGCAAAGCACGTCGGTAGAACCAGTCTCGCGTAAGCGTACGCGTAATGTCGGTCCGGACCGCTTCATCCAACAATACCGCCGAACCAAAGTATGACATGCTGGTAAGCAGTATGACTTATATCGCCCACAACTCACTTGTGTTCTACTCGTGCATATAACATCAACGCATAAAACCTGGCTCTGATACCACTGTTAGGGAACGTAGTAATTTCAAAAAAATTCCTACACACACGCAAGATCATGGTGATGCATAACAACGAGAGGGGAGAGTGTTGTCCACGTACCCTCGTAGACCGAAAGCGGAAGCGTTAGCACAACGCGGTTGATGTAGTCGTACGTCTTCAGGATCCGACCGATCAAGTACCGAACGCACGGCACCTCCGAGTTCAGCACACGTTCAGCCCGATGACGTCCCTCGAACTCCGATCCAGCCGAGTGTTGAGGGAGAGTTTCGTCAGCACGACGGCGTGTTGACGATGATGATGTTCTACGGACGCAGGGCTTCGCCTAAGCACCGCTACAGTATTATCGAGGTGGACTATGGTGGAGGGGGGCACCGCACACGGCTAAAAGATCAAACGATCAATTGTTGTGTCTCTAGGGTGCCCCCTTGTCCCCATATATAAAGGAGCAAAGGGGAGAGGTGCGGCCGGCCAGGAGGGGCGCGCCAGGTGGAGTCCTACTCCCACCGGGAGTAGGACTCCCTCCCTTTTCCTAGTTGGATTAGGAGTGGAAGGGGAAAGAGGAGGGAGAGAGGAAGGAAAAGGGGGGGCGGCGCCCCCTTCTCCTTGTCCTATTCGGACTAGGGGGGAGGGGCGCGCGGCCCTGCCCTGGCCGCCTCTCCTCTTCTCCACAAAGGCCCACTATGGCCCATTAAGCCCCCGGGGGGGTTCCGGTAACCCCTCGGTACTCCGGTAAAATCCCGATTTCACCCGGAACACTTCCGGTATCCAAATATAGGCTTCCAATATATCAATCTTCATGTCTCGACCATTTCAAGACTCCTCGTCATGTCCGTGATCACATCCGGGACTGCGAACAACCTTCGGTACATCAAAACATATAAACTCATAATATAACTGTCATCGAAACGTTAAGCGTGCGGACCCTACGGGTTCGAGAACTATGTAGACATGACCGAGACACGTCACCGGTCAATAACCAATAGCGGAACCTGGATGCTCATATTGGCTCCCACATATTCTACGAAGATCTTTATCGGTCAGACTGCATAACAACATACGTTGTTCCCTTTGTCATCGGTATGTTACTTGCCCGAGATTCGATCGTCGGTATCTCAATACCTAGTTCAATCTCGTTACCGGCAAGTCTCTTTAATCGTTCTGTAATACATCATCCCGCAACTAACTCATTAGTTGCAATGCTTGCAAGGCTTAAGTGATGTGCATTACTGAGTGGGCCCAGAGATACCTCTCCGACAATCGGAGTGACAAATCTTAATCTCGAAATACGCCAACCAAACAAGTACCTTCGGAGACACCTGTAGAGCACCTTTACAATCACCCAGTTATGTTGTGACGTTTGGTAGCACACAAAGTGTTCCTCCGGTAAACGGGAGTTGCATAATCTCATAGTCATAGGAACATGTATAAGTCATGAAGAAAGCAATAGCAACATACTAAACGATCGAGTGCTAAGCTAATGGAATGGGTCAAGTCAATCACATCATTCTCCTAATGATGTGATCCCGTTAATGAAATGACAACTCATGTCTATGGCTAGGAAACATAACCATCTTTGATCAACGAGCTAGTCAAGTAGAGGCATACTAGTGACACTCTGTTTGTCTATGTATTCACACAAGTATTATGTTTCCGGTTAATACAATTCTAGCATGAATAATAAACATTTATCATGATATAAGGAAATAAATAATAACTTTATTATTGCCTCTAGGGCATATTTCCTTCACACACCACCCAACACAATACACATCACAACAGTCTATTACGGGTTGGAACACAGAGGGGCAGTTTGTGGGGAGAGAGGGGAAGGCCAAGATACTTTTGCGGGAAAGTGGCCACAGAGGTGCCAAGTGTGGCCGCCATTGCGGAGGCAATTTCTGGCTCAATATTTAGGGGGACGAAAGTGGTTTTAGAGAAGTTAATGGCTAGCCCCGTCGCGCCAGAGAAGTCATCAAGGATACATTTTAGGTTGGCGGCCGCAGAAGCATCTGCCCTAATTGTAATTAGGGTGTCGTTCGCGTATTGAAGGAAATGCCCTACCTTTGTGTGTGGTTTGAACTATTGATTTACGTAATTGGAAATAACCAATTAGGTTTAGGATGAAACCTAGAAATTGATCACTGATCCAATTTGACTACCTCTACGGGATAGACCTCAACAGAAAACGGTTGAGTAACGGCAGCAAGTGATTGAGTTCAGTAGTTCCTCATAGAAAATTATTGGCTCTAGGCGTTGATTCGCCGTTGCTATCAGTCGGTCTTCTCGTGCCTGCTGCTTACTTTCTCGATCGATGGAATCGGTGATTCAAAAACCTAACATCCGTAAGGAGTCTCAATCGTAGCTCACTCGTTGCCTTACTCTCCCACAAGATCACACTAAATACATTTACCTTCCTCGTTTTATTTTCTATTCTTTATGTTGTTTTCTCGCTTGTACTGCTGTGGTGGTTGCTTTATAATATAAAGCAGAGGAAACCCTTTTTTTGTCAAATTGTCTTGAAAATAATGGTGGTCCACATATTTTTTCCTAGCCATCATCTTTGAATACATTGGACAAAATGTTCATGATTTCCAAATAAAATGTTCACACGCCTTGTGAAAATGGTTGGAAGATAAAAATACTTTCCCACCAAAGTAAATAATAAAACTGTTGACATATACTATTACTAGATCATTTTAGAAAATAACACCAATGGGTTATGAATTACTGGGGCCTACATAAAACTACAAAAGACATTTACAATCATGGGGCCTATCCAGTGTGGGTTGCATGGCACTCCCTATAAAAATGCAAAATAGTTTGTATTATCTGGATTGGAGTAGGATTTTCTACCATAGCTTACCATAGAACTAATTAAGGTTTTCGACGACACAGAAGTTCCTAAAAATCATGAAAAAAAATACTGAAAGAACAAACCTATAATATAACATGGCCCAATTATGCAATTGAAAAAAAATGATTGTATGTCTCTTGGACAAGAAAACAAATACTTCAACATATATTTATGTCATGGTGAGCGGAAAAAATGCTTTTTTTTGCCGAGGACACATAAATGCATATTCTCACAATACATCTGTTGAATCACCTTATTACATTAGAGTGATACTCCACTATTTATTTCATATTTTTTATAAATTTTAAGCCGTTAAAAGCTTAGCGAGCCATAACAAGTTTTGTGGTAAACTATGATAGACAACACTAATTATCCAACATCTCAATGCTAATTTGAAAATATTTGGTGGAACTATGATTAAATTTACATCAAATCATTCTATATGTAGTGTATTTTTCATAAATTTTGAATCAAACTGTTGAAATCATATTGTTTGTATATATTGTATAAATGTAACTATGACACCTCCAATGTTGCGATCCTAATGAAGGAAATATGCCCTAGAGGCAATAATAAAGTTATTATTTATTTCCTTATATCATGATAAATGTTTATTATTCATGCTAGAATTATATTAACCGGAAACATAATACTTGTGTGAATACATAGACAAACAGAGTGTCACTAGTATGCCTCTACTTAACTAGCTCGTTGATCAAAGATGGTTATGTTTCCTAGCCATAGACATGGGTTGTCATTTGATTAACGGGATCACATCATTAGGAGAAGGATGTGATTGACTTGACCCATTCCGTTAGCTTAGCACTCGATCGTTTAGTATGTTGCTATTGCTTTCTTCATGACTTAGACATGTTCCTATGACTCTGAGATTATGCAACTCCCATTTACCGGAGGAACACTTTGTGTGCTACCAAACGTCACAACGTAACTGGGTGATTGTAAAGGTGCTCTATAGGTGTCTCCGAAGGTACTTGTTCGGTTGGCGTATTTCGAGATTAGGATTTGTCACTCCGATTGTCGGAGAGGTATCTCTGGGCCCACTAAGTAATGCACATCACTTAAGCCTTGCAAGCATTGCAACTAATGAGTTAGTTGCGGGATGACGTATTACGAAACGAGGAAAGAGACTTGCCGGTAACGAGATTGAACTAGGTATTGAGATACCGACGATCGAATCTCGGGCAAGTAACATACCGATGACAAAGGGAACAACGTATGTTGTTATGCGGTCTGACCGATAAAGATCTTCGTAGAATATGTGGGAGCCAATATGAGCATCCAGGTTCCGCTATTGGTTATTGACCGGAGACGTGTCTCGGTCATGTCTACATAGTTCTTGAACCCGTAGGGTCCGCACGCTTAAAGTTTCGATGACGGTTATATTATGAGTTTATGAGTTTTGATGTACCGAAGGTTGTTCAGAATCCCGGATGTGATCACGGACATGACGAGGAGTCTCGAAATGGTCGAGACATGAAGATTGATATATTGGAAGCCTATATTTGGATATCGGAAGTGTCCGGGTGAAATCGGGATTTTACCGGAGTACCGGAGGGGTTACCGAAACCCCCCGGGGGTTTAATGGGCCATAGTGGGCCTTAGTGGAGAAGAGGAGAGGCGGCCAGGGCAGGCCGCGTGCCCCCTCCCCCTCTAGTCCGAATTGGACTAGGAGGGGGGCGGCGCCCCCCTTTCCTTCTTCTCCTCTTCCTCCTTCCCCCCTTCTCCTAATCCAACAAGGAAGGAAGGGAGTCCTACTCCCGGTGGGAGTAGGACTCCTCCTGGCGCGCCTCCTCCTGGCCGGCCGCACCTCCCCCCCCCCTTGCTCCTTTATATACGGGGACAAGGGGGCACCCCAGAGACACAACAATTGATTTGATCTTTTAGCCGTGTGCGGTGCCCCCCTCCACCATAGTCCACCTCGATAATACTGTAGCGGTGCTTAGGCGAAGCCCTGCGTCGGTAGAACATCATCATCGTCACCACGCCGTCGTGCTGACGAAACTCTCCCTCAACACTCGGCTGGATTGGAGTTCGAGGGACGTCATCGGGCTGAACGTGTGCTGAACTCGGAGGTGCCGTGCGTTCGGTACTTGATCGGTCGGATCGTGAAGACGTACGACTACATCAACCGTGTTGTGCTAACGCTTCCGCTTTCGGTCTACGAGGGTACGTGGACAACACTCTCCCCTCTCGTTGCTATGCATCACCATGATCTTGCGTGTGCGTAGGAATTTTTTTGAAATTACTACGTTCCCCAACAGTGGCATCCGAGCCAGGTTTTATGCGTAGATGGCATATGCATGAGTAGAACACAAGTGAGTTGTGGGCGATATAAGTCATACTGCTTACCAGCATGTCATACTTTGGTTCGGCGGTATTGTTGGATGAAGCGGCCCGGGCCGACATTACGCGTACGCTTACGCGAGACTGGTTCTACCGACGTGCTTTGCACACAGGTGGCTGGCGGGTGTCAGTTTCTCCAACTTTAGTTGAACCGAGTGTGGCTACGCCCGGTCCTTGCGAAGGTTAAAACAGCACCAACTTGACAAACTATCGTTGTGGTTTTGATGCGTAGGTAAGAACGGTTCTTGCTCAGCCCGTAGCAGCCACGTAAAATTTGCAACAACAAAGTAGAGGACGTCTAACTTGTTTTTGCAGGGCATGTTGTGATGTGATATGGTCAAAGCATGATGCTAAATTTTATTGTATGAGATGATCATGTTTTGTAACCGAGTTATCGGCAACTGGCAGGAGCCATATGGTTGTCGCTTTATTGTATGCAATGCAATCGCCCTGTAATGCTTTACTTTATCACTAAGCGGTAGCGATAGTCGTAGAAGCATAAGATTGGCGAGACGACAACGATGCTACAATGGAGATCAAGGTGTCGCGCCGGTGACGATTGTGATCATGACAGTGCTTCGGAGATGGAGATCACAAGCACAAGATGATGATGGCCATATCATATCACTTATATTGATTGCATGTGATGTTTATCTTTTATGCATCTTCTCTTGCTTTGATTGACGGTAGCATTATAAGATGATCTCTCACTAAATTTCAAGATAAACATGTTCTCCCTGAGTATGCACCGTTGCCAAAGTTCGTCGTGCCCAGACACCACATGATGATCGGGTGTGATAAGCTCTACGTCCATCTACAACGGGTGCAAGCCAGTTTTGCACACGCAGAATACTCAGGTTAAACTTGACGAGCCTAGCATATGCAGATATGGCCTCGGAACACTGAGACCGAAAGGTCGAGCGTGAATCATATAGTAGATATGATCAACATAGTGATGTTCACCATTGAAAGCTACTCCATTTCACGTGATGATCGGTTATGGTTTAGTTGATATGGATCACGTGATCACTTAGGGGATTAGAGGGATGTCTATCTAAGTGGGAGCTCTTAAGTAATATGATTAATTGAACTTAAATTTATCATGAACTCAGTACCTGATAGTATCTTGCTTGTCTATGTGGATTGTAGATAGATGGCCCGTGTTGTTGTTCCGTTGAATTTTAATACGTTCCATGAGAAAGCAAAGTTGAAAGATGATGGTAGAAATTATACGGACTGGGTCCGTAACTTGAGGATTATCCTCATTGCTGCATAGAAGAATTACGTCCTGGAAGCACCGCTAGGTGCCAAACCTGCTGCAGGAGCAACACCAGATGTTATGAACGTCTGGCAGAGCAAAGCTGATGACTACTCGATAGTTCAGTATGCCATGCTTTACGGCCTAGAACCGGGACTTCAATGACGTTTTGAACGTCATGGAGCATATGAGATGTTCCAGGAGTTGAAGTTAATATTTCAAGCAAATGCCCGGATTGAGAGATATGAAGTCTCCAATAAGTTCTACAGCTGTAAGATGGACGAGAATAGTTCTGTCAGTGAGCATATACTCAAAATGTCTGGGTATAACAATCACTTGATTCAACTGGGAGTTAATCTTCCGGATGATAGCGTCATTGACAGAATTCTTCAATCACTGCCACCAAGCTACAAGAGATTCGTGATGAACTATAACTTGTAAGGGATGGATAAGACGATTCCCGAGCTCTTCGCAATGCTAAAAGCTGCGGAGGTAGAAATCAAGAAGGAGCATCAAGTGTTGATGGTCAATAAGACCACCAGTTTCAAGAAAAAGGGCAAAGGGAAGAAGAAGGGGAACTTCAAGAAGAACAGCAAGCAAGTTGCTGCTCAAGAGAAGAAACCCAAGTCTGGACCTAAGCGTGAGACTGAGTGCTTCTACTGCAAGCAGACTGGTCACTAGAAGCGGAACTGCCCCAAGTATTTGGCGGATAAGAAGGATGGCAAGGTGAACAAAGGTATATGTGATATACATGTTATTGATGTGTACCTTACCAGAGCTCGCAGTAGCACCTGGGTATTTGATACTGGTTCTGTTGCTAATATTTGCAACTCAAAACAGGGACTACGGATTAAGCGAACACTGGCCAAGGACGAGGTGACGATGCGCGTGGGAAACGGTTCCAAAGTCGATGTGATCGCCATCGGCACGCTACCTCTACAGCTAACTTCGGGATTAGTATTAGACCTAAATAATTGTTATTTGGTGCCAGCGTTGAGCATGAACATTATATCTGGATATTGTTTGATGCGAGACGGTTATTCTTTTAAATCAGAGAATAATGGTTGTTCTATTTATATGAGTAATATCTTTTATGGTCATGCACCCTTGAAGAGTGGTCTATTTTTGATGAATCTCGATAGTAGTGATACACATATTCATAATGTTGAAGCCAAAAGATGCAGAGTTGATAATGATAGTGCAACTTATTTGTGGCACTGCTGTTTGGGTCATATTGGTGTAAAACGCATGAAGAAACTCCATACTGATGGACTTTTGGAATCACTTGATTATGAATCACTTGGTACTTGCGAACCATGCCTCATGGGCAAGATGACTAAAACGCCGTTCTCCGGAACTATGGAGCGAGCAACTGATTTATTGGAGATCATACATACTGATGTATGTGGACCAATGAATATTGAGGCTCGCGGCGGGTATCATTATTTTCTTACCTTCACAGATGATTGAAGCAGATATGGGTATATCTACTTAATGAAACACAAGTCTGAAACATTTGAAAAGTTTAAAGAATTTCAGAGTGAAGCTGAAAATCATCATAACAAGAAAATAAAGTTTCTACAATCTGATCGTGGAGGAGAATATTTGAGTTACGAGTTTGGTCTACATTAAACAATGCGAAATAGTTTCGCAACTCACGCCACCCGGAACACCACAGCGTAATGGTGTGTCCGAACATCGTAATCGTACTTTACTAGATATGGTACGATCTATGATGTCTCTTACTGATTTACCGCTATCGTTTTGGGGTTATGCTTTAGAGACGGCCGCATTCACGTTAAATAGGACACCATCAAAATCCGTTGAGACGACGCCTTATGAACTGTGGTTTGGCAAGAAACCAAAGTTGTCGTTTCTTAAAGTTTGGGGCTGCGATGCTTATGTGAAAAAGCTTCAACCTGATAAGCTCGAACCCAAATCGGAGAAATGTGTCTTCATAGGATACCCAAAGGAGACTATTGGGTACACCTTCTATCACAGATCCGAAGGCAAGACATTCGTTGCTAAGAATGGATCCTTTCTAGAGAAGGAGTTTCTCTCGAAAGAAGTGAGTGGGAGGAAAGTAGAACTTGATGAGGTAACCGTACCTGCTCCCTTATTGGAAAGTAGTTCATCACAGAAACCGGTTCCTGTGACGTCTATACCAATTAGTGAGGAAGTTAATGATGATGATCATGGAACTTCAGATCAAGTTGTTACTGAACCTCGTAGGTCAACCAGAGTAAGATCCGCACCAGAGTGGTACGGTAATCCTGTTCTGGAGGTTATGTTACTAGACCATGACGAACCTACGAACTATGAAGAAGCGTTGGTGAGCCCAGATTCCGCAAAATGGCTTGAGGTCATGAAATCTGAGATGGGATCCATGTATGAGAACAAAGCTTGGACTTTCGTTGACTTTCCTGATGATCGGCAAGCCATTGAGAATAAATGGATCTTCAAGAAGAAGACTGACACTGACGGTAATGTTACTGTCTATAAAGCTCGACTTGTTGTGAAAGGTTTTCGACAAGTTCAAGGGATTGACTACGATGAGACCTTCTCACCCGTAGCGATGCTTAAGTCTGTCCGAATCATGTTAGCAATTGCCGCATTTTATGATTATGAAATTTGGCAAATGGATGTAAAAACTGCATTCCTGAATGGATTTCTGGAAGAAGAGTTGTATATGATGCAACCGGAAGGTTTTGTCGATCCAAAGGGAGCTAACAAAGTGTGCAAGCTCCAGCGATCCATTTATGGACTGGTGCAAGCCTCTCGGAGTTGGAATAAACGCTTTGATAGTGTGATCAAAGCATTTGCTTTTGTATAGACTTTTGGAGAAGCCTGTATTTACAAGAAAGTGAGTGGGAGCTCTGTAGCATTTCTGATATTATATGTGGATGACATATTGTTGATTGGAAATGATATAGAATTTCTGGATAGCATAAAGGGATACTTGAATAAGAGTTTTTCAATGAAGGACCTCGGTGAAGCTGCTTATATATTGGCCATCAAGATCTATAGAGATAGATCAAGACGCTTAATTGGACTTTCACAAAGCACATACCTTGACAAAGTTTTGAAGAAGTTCAAAATGGATCAAGCAAAGAAAGGGTTCTTGCCTGTGTTACAAGGTGTGAAGTTGAGTAAGACTCAATGCCCGACCACTGCAGAAGATAGAGAGAAGATGAAAGATGTTCCCTATGCTTCAGCCATAGGCTCTATCATGTATGCAATGCTGCGTACCAGACCTGATGTGTGCCTTGCTATAAGTTTAGCAGGGAGGTACCAAAGTAATCCAGGAGTGGATCACTGGACAGCGGTCAAGAACATCCTGAAATACCTGAAAAGGACTAAGGATATGTTTCTCGTTTATGGAGGTGACAAAGAGCTCATTGTAAATGGTTACGTTGATGCAAGCTTTGACACTGATTCGGACGATTCTAAATCGCAAACCGGATACGTGTTTATATTGAATGGTGGAGCTGTCAGTTGGTGCAGTTCTAAACAAAGCGTCGTGGCGGGATCTACGTGTGAAGCGGAGTACATAGCTGCTTCGGAAGCAGCAAATGAAGGAGTCTGGATGAAGGAGTTCATATCCGACCTAGGTGTCATACCTAGTGCATCGGGTCCAATGAAAATCTTTTGTGACAATACTGGTGCAATTGCCTTGGCGAAGGAATCCAGATTTCACAAGAGAACCACACATCAAGAGACGCTTCAATTCCATCCGGGATCTAGTCCAGGTGGGAGACATAGAAATTTGCAAGATACATACGGATCTGAATGTTGCAGACCCGTTGACTAAGCCTCTTCCACGAGCAAAACATGATCAACACCAAGCCTCCATGGGTGTTAGAATAATTAATGTGTAATCTAGATTATTGACTCTAGTGCAAGTGGGAGACTGAAGGAAATATGCCCTAGAGGCAATAATAAAGTTATTATTTATTTCCTTATATCATGATAAATGTTTATTATTCATGCTAGAATTGTATTAACCGGAAACATAATACTTGTGTGAATACATAGACAAACAGAGTGTCACTAGTATGCCTCTACTTAACTAGCTCGTTGATCAAAGATGGTTATGTTTACTAGCCATAGACATGGGTTGTCATTTGATTAACGGGATCACACCATTAGGAGATGATGTGATTGACTTGACCCATTCCGTTAGCTTAGCACTCGATCGTTTAGTATGTTGCTATTGCTTTCTTCATGACTTATACATGTTCCTATGACTATGAGATTATGCGACTCCCGTTTACCGGAGGAACACTTTGTGTGCTACCAAACGTCACAACATAACTGGGTGATTATAAAGGTGCTCTACAGGTGTCTCCGAAGGTACTTGTTGGCTTGGCGTATTTCGAGATTAGGATTTGTCACTCCGATTGTCGGAGAGGTATCTCTGGGCCCACTCGGTAATGCACATCACTTAAGCCTTGCAAGCATTGGAACTAATGAGTTTGTTGCGGGATGATATATTACGGAATGAGTAAAGAGACTTGCCGGTAACGAGATTGAACTAGGTATTGAGATACCGACGATCGAATTTCGGGCAACTAACATACCGATGACAAAGGGAACAACGTATGTTGTTATGCGGTCTGACCGATAAAGATCTTCGTAGAATATGTGGGAGCCAATATGAGCATCCAGGTTCTGCTATTGATTATTGACCGGAGACGTGTCTCGGTCATGTCTACATAGTTTTCGAACCCGTAGGGTCCGCACGCTTAAAGTTTCGATGACGGTTATATTATGAGTTTATGAGTTTTGATGTACCGAAGGTTGTTCGGAATCCCGGATGTGATCACGGACATGACGAGGAGTCTCGAAATGGTCGAGACATGAAGATTGATATATTGGAAGCCTATATTTGGATATCGGAAGTGTTCCGGGTGAAATCGGGATTTTACCGGAGTACCGGAGGGGTTACCGGAACCCCCCGGGGGTTTAATGGGCCATAGTGGGCCTTAGTGGAGAAGAGGAGAGGCGGCCAGGGCAGGCCGCGCGCCCCCTCCCCCTCTTGTCCGAATTGGACAAGGAGGGGGGCCGGCACCCCCCTTTCCTTCTTCTCCTCTTCCTCCTTCCCCCCTTCTCCTAATCCAACAAGGAAGGGAGGGAGTCCTACTCCCGGTGGGAGTAGGACTCCTCCTGGCGTGCCTCCTCCTGGCCGGCCGCATCTCCCCCCCTTGCTCCTTTATATACGGGGGCAGGGGGCACCCTAGAGATACAACAATTGATTTGATCTTTTAGCCGTGTGCGGTGCCCCCCTCCACCATAGTCCACCTCGATAATACTATAGCGGTGCTTAGGCGAAGCCCTGCGTCGGTAGAACATCATCATCGTCACGACGCCGTCGTGCTGACGAAACTCTCCCTCAACACTCGGCTGGATCGGAGTTCGAGGGACGTCATCGGGCTGAACGTGTGCTGAACTCGGAGGTGTCGTGCGTTCGGTACTTGATCGGTCGGATTGTGAAGACGTACGACTACATCAACCGCGTTGTGCTAACGCTTCCGCTTTCGGTCTACGAGGGTACGTGGACAACACTCTCCCCTCTCGTTGCTATGCATCACCATGATCTTGCGTGTGCGTAGGAATTTTTTTGAAATTACTACGTTCCCCAACACCTAAGTCTGCCACTGAATACCTCCATGGACATGTATTAGGCCTTGTACAATGCGAGGTGCTTAGAAAAATAAACCGGATTTTTCTAAAGCACCGGTGTCTATTTCTATAGAAGAGACACCTAATTAAGCGTCTGCCCTATACAAATAAGCACCCGTGCTTAAGGAAAGCTTGATTTATTTCTCCGAGCATCTCTGCTAAGCACATTGCATTGTACAAGGCCTTAAGAAGAAGGAAACAAAAGAAAAGAAGAGATGGGAGAAAAATAAAAATAAATGAAAAACGAAATAAAGAAAAAGGAAAGCATAGAAAATTGAGGAACATATCTGAGGAAAAAAAGACAAATAAAGAAAGAAAAATGAATGGAAAGGGGCCCGTTCTTTCTATACATAAATCCCATTAGGGCTCTCTCTGAATCCCGAATCCGGATCCCATCTTTCTCAGTCATGGTCTCATGGTGGCGGCGGCGCAGCCACACCCAGCAGATTAAGTCTCCTACGTACTGCTGCATCAATCCAGAACAACGGATATGCTTGGCTCCACGGACGCCCCCGCCGAGCCGAAGCGTGCACGCCATGCAGACGGCGGCGGCGGTGATGCCGGCGATGACCGGCTGAGCGCCCTGCCGAACGACCTCCTCCGCACCATCCTGTCGCGCCTCATGGCCCAGCAGACGGTGCAGACGTGCGTGCTCTCCACGCGGTGGCGGCACCTCTGGCGCGCCGTGCCGTGCCTCGACATCGACCATAGATATATCCGCCGCGGCTTTGACGACTTCACGGTCAACCTTCTCCGCGGCCATGACTTCACGCTCCTTGAGGACCTCCGGCTACACGGGGCCAACGCTATCGTCGGGGACTGTTGGCTCCGCCGGGACATAGGTCATTACATGGCCTCGCGGGCTCAAAAGGTTGCATCTTTCCGGCCTGGAGTTGAAGCTGAAAGATATTGCGAGCCACATCAGCTCCGGCTGCCCTGCTCTAGAGGATGTGCAGCTCGCAAGATGCTGGTTCTTGCTCACCAGCAATATCAATATCGCCTCCCCGTCACTCAAGAAATTGGTCGTCGCTGGCGAGTACACGGTGGACGAGGAGGATGAATTTGAAGTTTTCAAGTTGATCATAGACGCCCCTGCTCTTGTTTCTCTCCGCCTCGCCGAGGAGCTCCATCACATTACTGATACAGCTGAACCACACCATGTGTCGATTCATCTGCGTTGGATCGAGCACGACGTGGAGCACTGATTGGGCATTCTTGGCGCGCTGTCCAATGTGACAACCTTGCACTTGTCGCATTTTGCGCTCACGGTAATATCTTCTTCTTCTTCTTCTTCTTCTTCTTCTTGATGTCTGTATACCCACTTCTATTTTTTATTCAGTTTGCATCTCCTTAATTTATCTGGAGGCATTCAAAGGTAACAAAATGTCTGTATATATATCTATCTGGGTTTCAGTTGCTGTTCAATGAGAGTCATGAGAATCTTCCTCTATTCAAGTTTGAGAACCTGACAACATTGTTCCTAGATGAGTGCCAAATCAGCGATGACTTCCTTGGGCCGCAGCAATACCTGAGAACTCATGTAACCTGCAGAAGCTCACTTTGCGCCACTGCAAGGTGCTACCACTATACTAGTACTTATTTCATCAACTATTATGTTAACTCAATACATTGCGTAATATTGATTCCTTTGTGCTGTTCAACAGGTCTTGGATTTCCATCCTACAAAGGAGGTGATGGAACGCCGTCAGTCATATTCTAAGGACCTGCCACATTTCAAGTGCAAGAACCTTAGGCTCTGTGAAATCATGTACCGAGACGGCGATGCTTCTGTCCATTTATTGGTCAAGTTTTTTGTGGGCATCTGGAGGAATCTGCCAAACAACAAGACCGAACTTACTCCTGTCATTGATGAGAAAAAAAAGTGGTTGAACTCATTGAAGTCGATTAGCAGAACAGTATGGCAATACACTATGTTGTCTATCGTTTGCTGATGTATGCCCACGTTGCATGTCTAAGCATATGTATCATCAGCTTTACTCCTTACTAGTATCTCGGCATGTGCAAAATATATATATTGCACAAACTATGCACTTTGTGATAAATATGCACTGAGTTGTGTCAGATGGAGCATTAATTAACAATATATGTTAAGTGAGGATTGACATCAAAAATAAATTGATGAATCCTTGGGTTTGATTGTATCGGATGGTTGGATCATTTTGATTGACTTGTAACTTTTATACTAGTGTAGACTATAGGTTCTTAGTTGAAGTGGAAGTGTGTTGTATAGCATCGTCCATATGAATTCTTTTTTTCATTTGGGATAACATTTTCTGATTTTCTGTCAGTGCGATTGTTCTCCACCTAAACAGCAAGAACATTTCATGCCTTGACTCAAACATCCACTCCGTCCAATTACATCAAGAGATTTGAAGCAACAATGGATTTGTTGAGGAAAGACAATCTGGGATTGCCCAATAGCTACTATGTCAGTCTTCATCTCTTGAGCATCATGTACAATGCACAGCCCCACGAAAACATATTGTGGAGCATAGGCTCATGGACACCCCCTTATCTAGCCATCCAATTCTGCATCGCGATTCGTGCAAGAACTTTTCTCTTTTTTGTTTCTCCCATATAGTTCAACATATGAAGTTCAAAATTTTCAGCAACATTCTAACTAGGAACAAAAAAGAGAAAGTTTTATGTACTAATTTAGATGTGTAGTATGGATCTTAAAGCAACACTTGAAGAGTAAGGATAAGAGGTGTCCAGAAATCCGAGCTCAAAAAATCGGCGTCCCACAGCCCCACACAGGCCGAGCCCCATCATCTACAAGGCAGCAAAGGAAGCAATATCCAGTGCCAAAAGGGAGATTCTGGAGGAGGAAGGACACAAGATCGACTTACAATGAATTTTTTTTAGACGGCTCATGCATATGTGGGCGGTCTCAAAACATAGAGTTTTTCTTTTCTTTTCATTTGAATGTGTCCCGGTGAACAGGGGTTGTTTTTTGGATCTGCTTACAGTACCGCATCGTACTGATGCAGAGTGAGCGAGATTGAAAACGACCTTTGAGAGTACCATGCCCATGCCTATGCCTATGCCCAGTACCCGACGGCAGAGATCGATCTTACACGTACCATCAATTTCCATGGCATTTCATCCAAAAAATAAAATCCATAGCATTCGCATGTGCGACCTGGCAGGCCTGTTCACCTGCACTACCTAGAACCAAAATTGTTCCGCTCCATTCACTTCCATCCCGCGTGCGTGTATACCTACCATCGACCATGTCTTTTCTTCTGCGAGTTGCCATCGATCATGTCATGACCTACGAGCTACCAATGCATGCATATGTGTATAAATAATATAATAATATTGGACCCCTATCTATCTATCTATCTATCTATCTATCGGAAATCTATCTATCTATCTATATCATATGTATGAAGAGATGGATCAACTGGCCGATGGCCTTCTTCTTCATCTCATGATCTTCCTAATTAAACCCGCCTACGACCGTCGCCAGGCTGCCTGCTGGCGCACTCCACTGCCCACGGTGCTCTAGCACACGCCTCGCCACTCCTCCCTCCCCTCACCACCGTCCCCGACCATCCCTCTAAATTTTCCAGTCATCAAATTGTCTCTATCAAGCCTGCACCCCACAGTCGAACACATCAACCTACGACTCCCCTCTAAATGCGACGCTGGTGCCATATCATCACCGGCTCTCATGTACTCTGTATTAGTTTTTTTTCGCGAATACGCAAAGCTTGCGTATCTTTTCATTGTTAGAGGGAAATAGAATGAGTACAATAAATGATACAACACATGACATGAATGCTGTAAAGCATGAGCATGGAAGCCGGAGCAGAAAGACAAGGGATGTTCGGCCCGAAGAGAAAAAAAGACACAACAACCACCAAGCCTAGAACTAGAGAGGCAGACCGAACCAGCATGACATCGAACATCTCTAAATCCAACATCGGGGACGCCGCAAGAAAGCAAGATAGCGCCTTCAAGAAGGTGAACGATGTCGTGACGCCGCCAGCCGATCCGAACGACCAGACCTAGGATTTCCCCCCGATGCTTGAAGAGGGGCACCAACAAGCCATGGCAGCGCCTCCAAGAAGGGATATGACACCCGTGAGTGTCGCCGTTGCCGGCCTCGGCTAGCCGAGCAAGGATTTCTCCTGGCCTGAGTATTTCTCGTGTATTAGGTTTTTGTAAGGGGTATTTCTCATGTATATGTATATATAGCTAGAAAAAGAAGGAAAAAAAGAACGGAAGAGGTCGATCAGCAACGACGCGTACACGTCCCTAACACTATCATCAATTTCTATAACGTTTACATGTGCGAGGGCACGATCAGATTTCCGACCCTCCCGGCGACCACCTCCACCTCCACCTCCGGCCTTGCCTACCCGAGCGTCGTTTGGATCCGCCGCGATTCACGTCGGTGACGCCGTTTCACGTGACTAGTAAGCTTGCACGTGCCATGCACGTATCCTGTAGCCAAAGCCATTTCATGTATATGCAATAAGGGCACCCCTCCCCACCTCATTCCATGCCAGGCGCACACCTGCGCTCGACCATCAGAGCTGCCTCTCTCCTTGCCTTCCCTTTGTCATAAATTTCCTCACCCCGCAGCACCACTCTCCTCTCCCGTGTCAATACGTGCGGATAAAACTCAACGTGTGATAGCGCCCGCTGGGAGAGCTGTAGCAGAGAAGACAGATAATACAGACAATGCCATGGCCAATGGGCTAGGAGCAGTGCAAAATTCCAAAGGGCTTCATATTCAAAGGACTAATTCAGGAAAAATGTAACGCATCCACATGCTTCATAGTTGCCTAAATTCTATTGGTTTAGCCAAGGCTAACAACTACACTTTCAAAGAGACCCGGAGAAAATCAAATACAGCACAAAATGAGGGATTCGTCCTGCCATTATGGCTGGACACAGTTAGACCTTATCGCTCTGTAGATTACCAGAGAACAAGAATCAAAATTGGCAGGGGTGCATAATACAGATACATAATTCCATCAGAAACCAACATTTATTGCGAGAGTGACCCTCTCAGGGAAATGTGCCAAGTCCAGCACCCATCCTTCAAAAATGATCAAGATGATCGGCTCCAGAAAGTTTGACAAATGAAGCTCCTCAGAACTGTGATGTTGATTCTCTCTATTCGATATTTCCAAATATTTTATCTGATGGTTATCTGGATACAAATGAGGCTAAATGAACCAGCCGATTGGCGGACATAACAAAATATTTAGTTAAAGCCTGCATTTTAGTTATAATATAGAAAAAAGATAACCACTTCTCCAGTTCACGGTAACAGTTCAGAATCCATGGTGCGTAGATTCAACTCTTCATCAGAAACAATTACCTCCTCTAAATCATAGTAGCCTACATGGAAAAGATAGTTTAGTACATTTATTTCCCATACCCTAAGATATAATTACCATACTAAAATGATGAGTACATGTAACGATATTTTTCCAGCAAAAACAATTCAGCCTAAACAAACATGATAGAATCAAGTACTATTTAGCCAATACACTTTTCAAGCTTAGGAACCAATATTAATCACATACCACGGGCCAAGGCTTTACAACTCGAACACTATGGAAATGATGATAGGAAAATCAGGAGGATTGAGGACGATATATGCTCTAGAATTGTTGTAACTGTCATCGGAAGCCTGTACCAGAATCAGATATTGACTGTTAGAACTCAGTTTGGGTAGAAGTAAAACAAAAAAAATACAATTAATACATGGTTAGTTGGTCAATATCCTTCCAAAACATGAATTTGAATTGTGTGGATGCATATTATGACCTGCAATAGAAAGACAGAGATCATCCACCACAGATATACATCCATTCATCAGGATAAATTGTTTGTCTTTTCTTCGAAGAGAAACAGTAGCATATACATTCACCTGGATTTATTTGTGACTCAATACATGACATGGAGTAGCACACAGAAACTTGGTCAGCGGAAATTTGTTTTGGCTCTCATGCCGATGGCAGTTTGGTCCAGATGGAGCCCGCGTGTCCTCATCCACGAAGATTGGCCGCCTGAACCCATGAAGAGGCTCGGGTATTCAGAACTAAATTGGGCAGCTACACAGGTCAAACAATATGCTGACAAGATTACTTCCCCACCTGTTCTTGCGGTCATGGTGGCGGCGGCACAGGGCGGCGCTGGAGGCCAAATCTCACCAATAGCCCGACAGAACAGATCCTGAGGAATCCCTATCAATCACTGGTACTGATAGTGTGGTATGTGTTCTTGCCGCAGTCAACAAGCCCTCCCCGTGGTGGAGAGCAGGAGACCTTGGCGGAGCCGAGCCGGGCGAGGAAGAGAGATGGGCGGCAGGGCCGTGCGGAGCAGGTGGCAAGGGGCGACAAGGAGGGAAGCAAGATGCGGGCGTCACCGCGTCAGGGAGGGCGGCTGCTGATGTGCGGCGATGCGGGCGTCCAGGGAGGGCGGCTGCTGATGTGCGGCGATGCGGGCGTCCAGGGAGGGTGGCGGTGGGGATCGCCGGGGGGAGCGGGCGGGCGGGCGCAAGGAGGGCCGGGGATGATTAGGTGTCGCGGGGGAGTTTGTTGCGTGATTGTAGGTTTTTTTTGTTTAATCAGGTAGCTTACCGATGTGGTTTTTTTTTAGTCAACTGTACTCGGGATGTGGGGTGTGGGACCTTTCGTACCGGATGGCAGAGTTTCGTCCGCCCCGCTTCGGTAAGGTTTGCTTAAACAGATAGAATAGTAGTGATAGTGAAGACGCATCTGCCTGGTGATGACCTAAATATTCTATGTGTATATTTTAGGGTTTGCATTGAATAGTTAATTGCCTTGAACATCTGGTACGTCTCTGCATGGGGAAATATCCTGAGTGATACGGTGCTACAGCCCTGCATGGGGCGTTGGATCTACAGGGAATGGACTGGATCAATTCAGTCAACTATTTACACATGCCCCCCTTTAATATTTGCATCTTGCCCCTCAAAAGAAGCATGTGTTCTCTGTTTCTCAAACCAGCATGCATGATGGATTTTTCTAAAGACCAGCATGGACTAGTACAGTCCGGTAACCTACATGTTGACTGACTGGGTGCTTACAACTAAATATGTAAGTCCCAAAATGCATCAAATACTACAATTAGGAAATATACAGTGGAACAAACATCCCTCCTCGTTTTGCCACATCAAAACCAGGCAACAATAGATATTAAGTGAAGCAAATAAAATCCTACAAGTGAAACTAACCGTGATGGTTTTATTCAACTCAAATATACACTCACTAGTAGAAAAAGAGGCTTCCATACGCCCCCACTAGTCCCTAAA